>NC_091083.1:19696969-20000000 GCF_032405125.1 Capricornis sumatraensis
ATAAGGAAATAAACTAAAGATCAATTGGTTAAAAGACCACTTAAGTAGTAAGATGGGGACACAACATCAAGACTGACACAGTTTCCTTGCATGTAAAGCGGGGATGACACTTAGGGCATAAGTCTGCTCTAAGGTTTTGACAAGTTAAAGTGTGAGAAGTACACAGGAACATGCCTGGCACATTATAAGCACCCCATAGAAGTTAGCTATTACTTAAAAAAAAACTCTACTGGTAATGAGATCATCAGCAGAGCTCTACTTATCATCTAGTTCTTTCCACATTTATTCTGAAAGAAAATAGATACTGTTAGCAGCTTGTAAAGTAGTCCTTTTACCTCTACTCTATATCCACAATCCAGCTTTCAAGCACTAAGTATGTTCTTTTATCAGCTTCAATGGAAATGTTAATGTCATCTCAAATGCATAAACATTCCATACTTTTCAAACTTCTAGCCAATTCTAAAGCCCCTTCCAAGTCCTATTTTTTTAAACAACTACTGTCTCTGGCTCCCTGAAGCTGGTTTTGATGTTCAAAGTTGCACTATCATTCCTCACCACCTTCTACCCCAGCTACTTATAACACATGTATTATTCCTTGCCTCTTATCCATAGGTTTCCTCTGTCCAGAATTTGTCTTTTTTTTTCCTGAAAAGAAAAAAGTCCCATACCATGTTGTTTCAACTCTGTTGAGCTGACCAAGAAATGTTTATTAAACATGTCTTTTTTAGAAGTGAAGGTTCCAATGAGGTAACTATAATAATTAAAGCTAATAGGTCAGTGGTTCTTAATTTCTTCTGGAAATCAACCCCTGCTGAGAATCTAAAGAAAGCTATAGACCCTCTTCCAGGAAAATACAGTCAGGTCCAGAGATTTAAAATCATTAAATGTCAGAGGATCACAGGCCTCCAAAAACTTACTAAAGGTTAAGAACACTGGTACTGAAGCAAAATATTTAAAGGTAAATTCACTACAGAGTGTCAGAGACTAAGTAATTGTTTCAAATATACACAGCATCAACAGTAAATACGGAGAGAATTACCATTTTAATTAGGTTAGAAAGGAAACAACCTATGTCCCATAAACTAAGTATCATCACATAAATTCCCTCTAGTGATGACTTATATGGAATCAATCACTTCACTGCCAAGACTTTAATAGCTCTGCTTCAATTTCTCCATTTACAAGATTTGAACACTGCAAATTACTTACATTTCTTATCTATACTATGTAGGGCACTGAAGCAACTGATAAACTGAGTTGATTTAGGAAAACTGAAATATATGTCCTTGACCTAAAACAATCTGGTGTGGGCTACAAAGAAAGTGAACTGCATCAGTACAATTATCATTAGGATGAGAAAGAATTAATTTGGTTGAATGTTATTAATACACAAGCTCAGCACTACCACAAATCTCAAGTTGACTACTGTTCTATTTCATTAAAATTTACCTTCTCGGTGGTAACCTTGGAGAGATCTTTGTACAAAAGCTTCCGGACATATTCCTGAAGAGGAGGACGTTTCTTTTTCACTGTTTTTTCAGCTGGAGGTGGGTTGCAGTAGTAATATGCATTTTCCACCATTGTGACATATCTTGCATCGAGATGCATTGCTTGTTTCTTTCTCATCATTTGTTCCTAAAATGTATAAAGCTTAAATCAGTCAAAATACTTTCTTCTAAGGTTTCTTTGTTCCTAACTAAAGGTGCCCTTTCAGGGAAAAGGTTTCAAGATAAAGACCTAGAAAAGGGAAAAAAATAATTACTAGATATTTCTAAGAGTATACAAGCATACTAACTGCAAATTACTCCATAACTGCTTGGTCTTAGGCTTTCTCCAAAGAAATACTCAGAGAACTTTGCTACAAATTAAACTTCACTTAAAACTCTGCCAAACTACATGAACTTTACATAAAACAAGACTTACATATGAGTGACTGAAGTTAAGGGCTGAGACAAAAACAGAATAATTTTTTTATTCATAGAGCTTGGGCCATCCAATGTTGTACCAGGTAAATCTGACATATCTCTACAGACAAGAAAACTAAAAGCCTTCCAATGTCTTACAACTCGTCCAGTGACCTCAGCATCAGCTCAAGGAGGTTATTAAAACAGTCAATAATCATCTACTTCAGGCTTCTTAGCCTCATACTACTGACATTCTGGACTGGAAAGTTCTTTGTCTGGCAGGAATGGGAACTGTTCCATACACTGTGGGATGTTCTGTAGCAAGCTACACCTATACCCACCACATGCCAGTTGAGAACCACAGATGAACCAGTTGAAGATCTTCAAACAGCACTCCTAGTTCTTAAAACACCACTATAGTAAGAATTAAAATTACTGAGTTTACTCAGCCATTCATCAAACATTTTACTTGGCACTTGGCACTCTGCTGGAAGTCACCAATGAACAAGAGAGAGACGGTCTGTACCTTTGTGAAGCCTAAGAGTCTGCTGCAGGAAGACAGAACAAACAAGCCAACAAATAAACTAATCTTTTAAATATGAATTGTGATTAGTGTTATGAAAGAAAATAATGAGAGTAAGAAGAGCCCACTTTAGTCAGGATAGGTTAGGGACAGCCTCTCTGGGAAAGCGACACTGAAGTTTGTGCTCTGAAGGATGACAAATGTTGAGAGCAGCTGAGGCAGAAGCAATAGCCAGACAAGAGACAATGAGGCAACAGAAGGATCTGCTACAGGAACTAAATGCAGGCCAGCATGGTGCCGGAACCAAATGGCATGAGATCAGCTCTAAGTGGGGAGAGGTTCAGGGAGACCAGACTCTGCAGAAGTTGGTAGGAACAGGAGGTTGAAGCATGTGGAGGGAAGCGCGATGAGCCTTAAGAAGGTGTCTGGACTAGGGTGGCAGGGGGTGGCAGATGGAGGCAAGATTTCATGTTTTGGAAAGACAGTTGTGTCTGTTAAGTTCAGGAAGGGCCGGGGTTGCAGCAGGTTCATAAACTCATCACCTAATCAGTGCCCGGCCAGGTATGTATGGGAGGTTTGCAATTAATGTTTACTAATACACAAATTAATAAATGAATTAAAAAAAAAACATTCAAATCTTTCCCACTGTCTGTGTTTCTATACATGTAAAGCCATCACATACTGGGGAGAAGTGTGATATTCTTAAGTTCAGTTATGGGTATACCAAGGTTCACAACTGTTTCACTTGTCTATGAATCTGCTAAAGTACATGGGTTGTAGCCTAGCTCCTCTCCTGACATCTACTCTACAATCCGTGAATACTTATTTAATGCTGGCTCCTCCAGACAGAACAATTCCCTGTTGAACAGGGCTAGAGATAATGACCACTCCTTTTAGGTTCTTTGGACGAAACATCACTTATCATTTGTACATACATAACCCAGTATTTTCTTCTCTCTTTTGTATGTTTTTTTTTTAACTTTTTAAAATTGAGATATCATTAATTTACAATGTTGTGTTAGTTTTAAGTGAACAGGAAATTGATTCAGTTATACATATACTTGTTCTTATGTGTATATATGAGTCTGCTTCACAAATAAGTTCATTTGTGACATATTTTGGACTCCACATATAAGTGATATCATATGATGTTTGCCTTTCTCTGACTTACTTCACTTAATGATAATCTCTATGATAATGCCATAATGTTGCAAGTGGCATTATGTCATTCTTTTTTTTTTGGCTGAAAAATATTCCATTGTGTGTGTGTATAAATATATGTATATACACACCACATCTTCTTCATCCATTCATTTGTCGATGGACATTTAGGCTGCTTCTCTGTCTTGGCTATTGTAAATAGTGCTGCTAAGAACACTGGGGTGCATGTATCTTTTCAAAATATCATTTTCTCTGGATATATGCCCTGGTGTGGGACTGTAAGATCATATGGTAACTCAATTTTTAGTTTTTTTTTTAAATTATTTGTTTGTTTTACAATATTGTATTGGTTTTGCCATACAGTGACTTGAATCCACCATGAGTGTACATGTGTTCCCCATCCTGAACCCCCCTCCCACATCCCTCCCCATAACCCAGTTTTAAATCAACACAAGTTTCAACCTGTTATGAAGACTACTGTTCTGTTATTCAGAACCACTTCCCATAACATACACAGCAAACTACTTTTAACATCAGTCAAGAATAATTTTAAATGCCAACCAGTTAAAAGGTTATATGTGTTCCCAAATAAATATGAATATATTTTTTATATCATCCCATAAGCATTTGGGTGCTTTACATGTTCAGAGAAATTTCTCTAGTAACAAACTATAGAAATGATCCCTGAAAATACAGTTTTATCCTTATCCATCAGAGGGTGAACAGAATGAAAACCACAATCACAGAAAACTAATCAAACTGATCACATGGACCACAGTCTTGTCTAACTCAATGAAACTATAAGCCATGCCGTGTTGGGCCATCCAAGACAGATAGGTCATGGTGGAGAGTTCTGACAAAACACAGCCCACTGGAGAAGGGAATGGCAAACCACTTCACTATTCTTGCCTTGAGAACCCATGAACAGTATGCAAAGGCAGTAAGATATGACACTGAAAGATGAAATCCCCAGGCCGGTAGGTGCCTAATATGCTACTAGAGAAGAGTGGGAAAATAGCTCCAGAAAGAATAAGGAGATGGAGCTAAAGCGAAAACAACACCCAGGTGTGGATGTGACAGGTGACGGAAGTAAAGTCCAACGTTGTAAAGAGCAATACTGCATAGGAACCGGGAATCTTAGGTCCATGCTGCTAAGTCACTTCAGTCGTGTTCAACTCTGTGCGACCCCAGAGACGGCAGCCCACCAGGCTCCCCCGTCCCTGGGATTCTCCAGGCAAGAACACTGGAGTGGGTTGCCATTTCCTTCTCCAATGCGTGAAAGTGAAAAGTGAAAGTGAAGTTGCTCAGTCATATCTGACTCTTAATGACCTGATGGACTGCAGTCCACCAGGCTCCTCTGTCCATTGGATTTTCCAGGCAAGAGTACTGGAGTGGGGTGCCATTGCCTTCTCTGCTTAGGTCCACGAATGAAGGTAAATTAAGTCGTCACACAGGAGACGGCAAGAGTGAACATCAACATTTTAGGAATTGGTGAACTAAAATAGACTGGAATGGTAGAATTTAATTCAGATGACCATTGTATCTACTACTGTGGGCAAGAATCCCTTAGAAGAAATGGAGTAGTGCTCACAGTCAACAAGAGAGTCTAAAATGCAGTACTTGGGTACAATCTCAAAAATGACAGAATAATCTCTGTTCATTTCCAAGGCAAACCATTCAATATCACGGTAATCCAAGTCTATGCCTCAACCAGTAATGCTGAAGAAGCTAAAGCTAAATGGTTCTATGAAAACCTACAAGACTTTCTAGAACTAACACCCAAAAAAGGTGTCATTTTCATCACAGGGGACTGGAATGAAAAAGTAGGAAGTCAAGAGTCATGCAATCCTCAAGGGCAATTTGGCCTTGAGGAGTACAAAGTGAAGCAGAGCAAAGGCTAACAGTTTTGCCAAGAGAACACAATGGTCATAGCAAACACCCTCTTCCAACAACAGAAGAGAAGACTCTACACATGGACATCACCAGATGGTCAATACTAAAATCAGACTGATTATATTCTTTGCAACCAAAGATGGAAAAGCTCTATACAGCCATGAAGAACAAGATCGGGAGCTGACTGTGGCTCAGACCATGAACTCCTTATTGCCAAATTCAGACTTAAATTGAATAAAGTAGGGTAAACCACTAGACCATTCAGGTATGATCTAAATCAAATCCCTTTGATTTAGATACAGTGGAAGTGACAAATAGATTCAAGGGTATAGATCTATCTGATAGGCAGAGTGCCTGAAGAACTACGGATGGAGGTTCGTGACACTGTTCAGGAGGCAGTGATCAAGACCATCCCCAAGAAAAAGAAATGCAAAAAGGCAAAATGGTTGTCTGAGGAGACCTTAAAAATAGCTGAGAAAAGAAGAGAAGCTAAAGGCAAAAGAGAAAAGGACAGATATACCCATTTACCCATTTGAATGCAGAGTTCCAAAGAATAGGAAGGAGAGATAAGAAAGCCTTCCTCAGTGATCAGTGCAAAGAAATAGAGGAAAACAATACAATGGGAAAGACTAGAGATCTCTTCAAGAAAATTAGAGATAACAAGGTACTATTTCATGCAAAGATGGGTGCAATAAAGGATAGAAATGGTATGGACCTAACAGAAGCAGAAGAAATTAAGAAGAGGTGGTAAGAATACACAGAACAACAATACAAAAAAGATCTTCATGATCCAGATAATCACGATGGTGTGATCACTCAGACATCCTGCAATGTGAAGTCAAGTGGGCCTTAGGAAGCATCACTGTGAACAAGGCTAGTGGACGTGATCGAATTCCAGTTGAGCTATTTCATATTCTAAAAGATGATGCTGTGAAAGTGCTGCATTCAATATGCCAGCAAATTTGGAAAACTCAGCAGTGGCCACAGGACTGAAAAAGGTCAGTTTTCATTCCAATCCCAAAGAAGGGTAATGCCAAAGAATGTTCAAACTATCGCATAACTGCACTCATCTCACACGCAAGTAATGCTGAAAATTCTCCACATCAGGCTTCAACAGTACATGAACTATGAACTTCCAGATGTTCAAGCTGGATTTAGAAAAGGCAGAGGAATCAGATATCAAATTGCCAACATCCACTAGATCATCAAAAAAGCAAGAGAATTCCAGAAAAACATCCACTTCTGCTCTATTGATGATGCCAAAGCTTCTGACTGTGTGGATCACAACAAACTGTGGAAAATTCTTCAAGATATGGGAATACCAGAACACCTTAACTGCCTGCTAAGAAATCTGTATGCAGGTCAAGAAGCAACTGTTAGAACCAGACATGGAACAACAGACCGGTTCCAAACTGGGAAAGGAGTACGTCAAGGCTGTATATTGTCACCCTGCTTATTTAACTTATATGCAGAGTATATCATGTGAAATGCTGGGCTCAATGAAACACAAGCTGGACTCAAGATCGCCAGGAGAAATATAAATAACCTCAGATATGCAGATGACACCACCCTTATGGCAGAAAGCAGAGAGAAACTAAAGAGCCTCTAGATGAAAGTGAAAGAGAAGCATGAAAAAGCTGGCTTAAACTAAACAGTCAAAAAACGAAGATCGTGACATCCCGTCCCATCACTTCATGGCAAATAGATGGAGAAACAATGGAAACAGTGACAGACTTTACTTTCTTGGGCTCCAAAATCACTGCAGATGGTGACTGCAGCCATGAAATTAAAAGACTCTTGCTCCGTGGAAGAAAAGTTATAATCAACCTAGACTGCATAGTAAAAAGCAGAGACATTACCTTGCCAACAAGTCTGTCTAGTCAAAGCTATGGTTTTCCAGTAGTCACGTATGGATGTGAGAGTTGGATTATAAAGAAAGCTGAGCACCAAAGAATCGATGCTTTTGAACTGTGGTGTTAGAGAAGACTCTTGAGAGTCCCTTGGACTGCAAGAAGATCAAACCACCCTGAAGGAAATCAGTTCTGAATATTCACTGGAAGGACTGATGCTGAAGCTGAAACTCCAATACTTTGGCCACCTGATGCAAAGAACTGACTCATTGGAAAAGACCCTGATGCTGGGAAAGACTGAAGGCACGAGAAGGGGACAACAGAGGATGAGATGGCTGGATGGCATCACCAACTCGATGGACATGGGTTTGAGCAAGCTCTGGGAGCTGGGTGATGGACAGGGAAGCCTGGCGTGCTGCAGTCCATGGTTCGCAAAGAATCAGACAGGAGTGAGTGACTGAACTGAACTGATAAGCATTGGTGTATTTCAAACCAAACTCACCCTCTCTTTCTTTCTTCTATTTTCTCATCTCTGTGACTGGCACCATCATCTGCTGGGATGCTCAAGATGGAATCTGGGGTCTTACCTTAGGGCACTTTCTCTTTCTCATTATCTCACCACATCTCACCAGTTCTACCTCGTAAAATTCTTCATATAGCCAGTTACCATTCCTCATCTTCCCAGCCTTAACATTTCTTTTTTTCTCTGTAAGATCTGAAAACAGCCATTTCACTGTTCTGTCTACCTCCAGCCTCAGCCATCTCAATCATCTCCTCTACACTGATCTTTCTAAAAAATTAAATCTGATCATACCTATCCTACCTGCTTAACATCTTTCAATAGCTACTCACTACCATCGGGGGGAGGGGGTATCAGTTTTTTAGCACAGCACTCAGACTCAGGGTGCTTTTTATAATCTAGGCTGCGTCTACCTCTCCAGTCTTATCTGCTGCCACTTAACTCAGTGTGTCTCTCTTCTCTGCCTTTGAGGTTCAGGTTAGTCTCTAAAATAAATACTAATTTTTCAGGAAACCTTTTATGACATATCAACACTAGACGAAGCACCTCTCCTATGTAGACACATATTACCCTATGCTGACCCACAGTATTAGATCACATTCTCCCTCTGTGTATTTCAATTGTCTAATTACTCATCTGAGTTATAAGACTATAAAATCCCTGAGGCCAGGGACTATCTTTTTCACTTTTATATCCCAAGGGTCTGACAGAAGAGTCTGCACTCAACGAATAAAAGCATCTATTAGGGAAGATCCTTTCTGACTCATTAAGTCTAAGTCCTCCCTCTGTAAGTGCATAAGATCCTCTGCACACCTTTCCCTGGTAAAACACACAGAACACTATACTGGAATTAGCACTAGATAGGGACCACTTTAATGCCAACTATGTTTGTTTCTTTGTAGTAACCCCAGCCAATCAGCAAGAACATCATCCCTGCAGTTCAGTGCCTGACACACAGGAGGAGCCCCGAAAATGTTATACGATAAATAAGGCTCCTATCCAGAAAGCAAGACAATCAATGATAAGGCTGGCTGCTCTTGCTACAAGACAGGGGATACACTGAGCCACGAAAGCCAGTCAAGCAAGAAGGACTTTGGTTTGCAGCAATGGGATAAGCATCCATACCATGACTAGTAAACTTTCCCCAGCAAACAGTAAACATAGACAGTTCAGTATTATAAACAAAATACAGTCACTTTTAAAAGCTAATCTTTCTTGGCATCTCTATTACATTATACTATGTAGTGTCTTATTTAGCCATATCAGCTTAAGCCAAAGAGGAGGAAGAGTTTTTCCTATGTTAAAATAAAAATTTGAACTTGGAATGATTATTATTCATTTGAATAAGCCTAAAAAGAATGTGGAGGTCAACTCCATATGATTTCACATTAATATTTTGTCTACTAGAAATAAATTACTATGTATTTTCATTTTAAATATCATTGTCAGAGAAATAGTCAAGCTTATAACTAAATTCTAAAAAAATAACACGTAGAGAAAAAGACACAATCAGCACTTCTATAAAAGCGACACTGATGCAAAGACAGTCTATGTCCAGGGATTCCTAACCCAGTGCTCTCTTTGACACTAATTCAAAATTAGTAAGGGATAAAATTCTGATACCCCTCGCCCACCACACTGTCTCCCCTGTGAAGGCTCCAAGTGAATGCATGGATATTATTAATAAGCATAACTTAACTGCTTAATAAACTTGCTTGCCATTTTGGCATGCTAATTAGCTTAAGAAATATCTTCTCTACCAATTAATTTTTTAAGCTTATGTTTTGTTTTTTAATTTTAAAAATTTAAGCTCCATCATTTATGTGGTTATGGCACAGTAACAATGTACCAAGAATATTCAGAAAGATGGCTCTAAGTTTATCAAAAGTTATCTGGGGCTGAATTCAATCCCACTCTACAATAGTGTGAGCTAACTGATAGCCAAATGAGAATATTTCCTATAGCTACTCAGGGATGGCTGGAGTTCTTGTTTAGGTAAAATGTTTAAATGGTTCAGCAAGGTAACAGGCACTGGTTAAAATTTTTAACCCCGGGAGTAAATCAAGAACTTCAAGCTCTTGCTAGTATCCTCAAACCCTTACCAAAAGCACACTGGTCCTCAGGTGAGATTCTGGAGATCTGAAAAGAAATCTTCCACATGTTTCCAGTAGGGTACATGCCATTTCAATATGGTGATGGGAAAAGTCTGATAGAAGCATCTGTAATAATAATAATGATAAAAACCCACAAAAACAACATTTCAATCCTATTAAAGGAAACATTATATACCTAATATGTGGAACACCTTAGAAAACGGTCACTGTAAAAAAAAAGAAAAGCTAAACACAACATTATAAATCAACTATACTTTCAACTAAAAAAAAAACTAGTCTACTTTAGATGTCAAGCTTTATCACAGGGTATCTTGTGTTCAACCATAAAATTTTATCTAAAAACTTCAATATATTCAATGTTATTCCTTTTAGAAAGATATGTGAAAATTTATTTATCAAAACTTATATTTATCAGGAGATGCTACATATTTAAATAAATGCCACATACAAATAGCTAACATTTTCTAAATATTTTCTGGCTTGGGTTCATATGACATTTACCTTTAAAATTTTGAAAACAAAAGGCTTATTATATGAAACTTATAACACATTACAACATTTTAGTATTTATCTCCCCAATATTTTTGTGTATATTTTCTAAACCAGAATTTGGCTTGTATTTTGGCTAGCATGAGTATTTTCCATGTCCTTATTTTTCCTTCGATAGTTTAAATTTAAATAATTTAAAGGGTTCATTCAGTTCAGTTCAGTCACTCAGTTGTGTCCAACTCTTTGTGATCCCAGGAATGGCAGCACACCAGGCCTCCTTGTCCATCACCAACTCCTGGAGTTTACTCAAATTCATGTCCATCGAGTTGGTGATGCCATCCAGCCATCACATCCTGTCATCCCCTTCTCCTCCTGCCCCCAATCCCTCCCAGCATCAGTCTTTCCCAATGAGTCCACTCTTCCCATGAGATGGCCAAAGTACTGAAGTTTCAGCTTTAGCATCAGTCCTTCCAGTGAGCACCCAGGACTGATCTTCTTTAGAATGGACTGGTTGGATCTCCTTGCAGTCCAAGGGACTCTCAAGAGTCTTCTCCAACACCACAGTTCAAAAGCATCAATTCTCCAGCGCTCAGCTTTCTTCACAGTCCAACTCTCACATCCATACATGACTACTGGAAAAACCATAGCCTTGACTAGATAGACCTTTGTTGGCAAAGTAATGTCTCTGCTTTTGAATACGCTTTCTAGGTTGGTCATAACTTTCCTTCCAAGGAGTAAGCATCTTTTAAATTTCATGGCTGCAATCACCATCTGCAGTGATTTTGGAGCCCAAAAAAATAAAGTCTGACACTGTTTTCCCCACCTATTTCCCATGAAGTGATGGAACCAGATGCCATGATCTTAGTTTTCTGAATGTTGAGCTTTAAGCCAACTTTTTCACTCTCCTCTTTCACTTTCCTCAAGAGGCTTTTTAGTTCCTCTTCACTTTCTGCCATAAGGGTGGTATCATCTGCATATCTGAGGTTACTGATATTTCTCCCAGCAATCTTGATTCCAGCTTGTGCTTCTTCCAGCCCAGCGTTTCTCATGATGTACTCTGCAGAGAAGTTAAATAAGCAGGGCGACAATATATAGCCTTGACATATTCCTTTTCCTATTTGGAACCAGTCTGTTGTTCCATGTCCAGTTCTAATTATTGCTTCCTGACCTGAATATAGGTTTCTCAAGAGGTGGGTCAGGTGGTCTGGTATTCCCATCTCTTTCAGAATTTTCCACAGTTTATTATGATCCACACAGTCAAAGGCTTTAGCATAGTCAATAAAGCAGAGATAGATGGAACTCTCTTGCTTTTTCCACGACCCAGCAGATGTTGGCAATTTGATTTCTGGTTCCTCTGCCTTTTCTAAAACCAGCTTGAACATCTGGAAGTTCACGGTTCACGTATTGCTGAAGCATGACTTGGAGAATTTTGAGCATTACTTTACCCTGCTTATTTAACTTATATACAGAGCACATCATGAGAAACGCTGGGCTGGAAGAAGCACAAGCTGGAATCAAGATTGCTGGGAGAAATATCAATAACCTCAGATATGCAGATGATACCACCCTTATGGCAGAAAGTGAAGAGGAACTAAAAAGCCTCTTGAGGAAAGTGAAAGAGGAGAGTGAAAAAGTTGGCTTAAAGCTCAACATTCAGAAAACAAAGATCATGGCATCTGGTTCCATCACTTCATGGGAAATAGATGGGGAAACAGTGGAAACAGTGTCAGACTTTATTTTTTGGGGCTCCAAAATCATTGCAGATGGTGACTGCAGTCACGAAATGAAAAGACCCTTACTCCTTGGAAGGAAAGTTACGACCAACCTAGAAAGCATATTCAAAAGCAGCAACATTACTTTGCCAACAATGGTCCGTCTAGTCAAGACTATGGTTTTTCCTGTAGTCATGTATGGATGTGAGAGTTGGACTGTGAAGAAAGCTGAGCACTGAAGAATTGATGCTTTTGAACTGTGGTGTTGGAGAAGACTCTTGAGAGTCCCTTGGACTGCGAGGAGATCCAACCAGTCCATTCTAAAGGAGATCAGTCCTGGGGGTTCTTTGGAAGGACTAATGCTAAAGCTGAAACTCCAGTGCTTTCGCCACCTCATGCGAAGAGTTGACTCACTGGAAAAGACTCTGATGGTGGGAGGGACTGGGGGCAGGAGGAGAAGGGGACGACAGAGGATGAGATGGCTGGATGGCGTCACTGACTTGATGGACTTGAGTCTGGGTGAACTCCAGGAGTTGGTGATGGACAGGGAGGCCTGGTGTGCTGCAATTCCTGGGGTCGCAAAGAGTTGGACATGACTGAGCAACTGAACTGAACTGAACTTACTAGCCTGTGAGATGAGTGCAATTGTGCAGTAGTTTGAACATTCTTTGGCATTGCCTATCTTTGGGATTAGAATGAAAACTGACCTTTTTCAGTCCTGTGGCCACTGCTGAGTTTTCCAAATTTGCTAGCATATTGAGTGCAGCACTTTCACAGCATCATCTTTCAGGATTTGAAATAGCTCAACTGGGATTCCATCACCTCCACTAGCTTTGTTCATAGTGATGCTTTCTAAGGCCCACTTGAAATATAATAAAACTTCCCCAATTCTTACTGATGGAATTTTTTAAAAAAATTTTGCTACTATAAACAACACTGTAATGCAACACTCTTGTAGATAAATTTAGCTACATTTATGATTTCCCTAAACCAAATTTACAGAAATGAACTTGTATCAAACAAACGTATATTCTTCCTACATATGTCAGTAATTAATACAAAGAGATATACTAATGTTTAAGTTGTTCATGGTATGATTCCGTTCAATGACAGCACTGAAAAAACTTTCACAACCTCTCTTAAAATGCTGTCCAAAGTTTCCCTAATGTACTCTGTAGGCTCCTGAGAATCTCCAGGTAGGTTTAGGAAACTAAACCCCCTGAATATTTATAATGATCGTTTAAAATATTTTAAACATTCTTAAGAAATCATGCAGTAAAGAAACATGTTTGTTTAACTCAGGGTTTTCCAAATGTATTTGAATCCATGAGACCCATTTTGTGTGACATAGGTAAGTGATATATCAAGGAAATCAACTTGATAAAACACTTGTTATTGTTAGTAATGACCAATTTCAAATGTAGAAAAATTATTTCATCTGTGCTGTTATGGTGACTGCAGCCATGAAATTAAAAGACCCTTGCTCCTTGGAAGAAAAGTTATGACCAACCTAGACAGCATATTCAAAAGCAGAGACATTACTTTGCCAACAAAGGTTCATCTAGTCAAAGGTATGGTTTTTCCAATAGTTATATATGGATGTGAGTTGGATTATAAAGAAAGCTGAGCGCCAAAGAATCGATGCTTTTGAACTGTGGTGTTGGAGAAGACTCTTGAGAGTCCCTTAGACTGCAAGGAGATCCAACCAGTCCATCCTAAAAGAAATCAGTGCTGAATATACATTGGAAGGAGTGATGCTGAAGCTGAAACTCCCAATACTTGGGCCACCTGATGCAAAGAAGTAACTTATTTGAAAAGACCCTGATGCTGGGAAAGATTGAAGGCAGGAGGAGACAGGGACGACAGAGGATGAGATGGCAGGATGGCATCACCGACTCAATGGACATGAGTTTGAGTAGACTCCGGGAACTGGTGATGGACAGGGAAGCCTGCAGTCCATGGGGTCACAGAGTCAGACACAAGTGAGGGAGTGACTGAACTGATGCTGTTATCAGCTTTACCACACGCAACTAGTTAGTTACTAGTGAGTTTCTAGTTTGATTCCATAGTGGACAAAAAACTGTAATTTGAGTAATTTCCTTTTTTTTTTTTTAACTTGCTGAGACTTCCTGACTGATTTTGGTTCATTCATGTGCATTTGCAGGGACTGTAAATTCTGATTCTGTTGAATATACTGTCAATTAGATTAAGGTTATTAATTGCATTGTCCAATCTGATACATACTTATTCACTTACTTACTTGCCTGCCTATGCTTTCAGCTACTAAAAGGTGTTTTTCAGTATTTCACTATGACTGCAGATTTCTCTTTCTTTGTTGATTTTTGCTTCATGTATTTTGAAAATACATTATTGGATGCATACTGATTTATGAAGGTAACACTATCTTTATGAACTATCATTCTTTATTTCTAACAATGTTTTGTGCCTTAAAGCCTACTTTGTCTGACAATAATGAAGCCAAGTGCTTTTTCTTATTTTTTTTAGTGCTTTCTTGATATATTTCCCCCATCTTTTCACTTTAGGCTTCCTGGTGTTAATATTTTAAGGGCATCTTCCTTGTAGGCAGCATATAACATTGTTTCAATCAAGTCTTATATTCTTAAGGCTTTTACTTAATATATTTTGTCCTTCCACATTACATGTCATTACTATTATAGCTGTATTTATATCTACCATCTTATTATTTGTTCTTTAGTATGCTCATCTATTTATTGTTCCTTTTTACTTTTTTGTCTTCCTATAGATTAATTAAATATTTCTTAACTGTATCATTTTCCAGCATTTATAAACTAAAGCATTAAAACTTTAGATTTACCTATTAAAAAATATTTCAAATGATTCAGCACTTACCTTTAAACAATGCAGTGTATCATTTTTTGTGAACATCTTAAACTTAGTGAGTTCTCCAATAAAACGAACAGTTTTGTTCTTTGTTTCAATATTGATCTGGTCCTTTTTTCGTACCTACAAATGAAAAGAGACACTGCTTAATAGTCTGAAATCTGTGATAAAAACTGTTATTTTAATAAGATTGAATCACTCAAGATATTTTAAATAAATTTGGGTATAGTTTCTTGCTATATTCAAATTATTCTAAGACATAATTAGCTCCGTGGAACACCAGGGCCAGAACGTGCTTTCCAAAACAGTTTCATGGTCAAATAATTTGGGGAAACAATGCATTTCATCAGCCTTAAAGAGGCTCTCAAACAAAGAAATTTGTTTAACTTAACTCAATGTTCCTTAAATTTCTTTGGCAACATAAAACATAAATCCCTCTTTTGAAATGTTAACAACTACTAGTTTGTTAAATTAATATTATAAGGAATATACATTAGGAAATGCTCCTTTAAAAGTAATAAATGCCTAAAGCTCACTTAAGCAGAAAATATTAAGGCTTAGTTAGTGTATTATAGTTATGAACTATATACTACATTTTTTATTGTAAATGCATTAGTACAACAAAATTTCCAATATAATAGCTATTTTTTTTTATTATCAACAGTCACAGTCATAGATCAAAGTTCAAATCGTTTGCAAATATAAGCCCTCTACTCAGGCACACATTTCAAAAAATACTGGACATAACGAAGTCCTATTACAACAGTACAATGTGAACAGACATATCAAGATAACTGTAAATGGATTTAATCTCAGAATTATATTTTCATCAGAAAACCAAACCTGAAGTCTAGAAGACTTTTCTTTGAACAGTAACAATAATATGGCAGTTCTCTATAATAGTTTACTGTCCTTATTTTTCAGAATACTTCCTATTTGTTCCACACAACAATACTGAGAAAGGAGTAAAATCTGTATAAATCTGATTTAATAGTTAAAACAACAACAGAAGAACACAAAGCTTTCAAATGACTTGACCAAGGATCAGTACCAAAACCCCAATCTCCTAACTCACATTTGAGAATTCAACTGTTCAAGCATGTGCTGGAGTTCAAAAAATAAGTCTTAACCAGGATATCCCTGGTGGTCCAGTGGTTAAGACTGTGTGTGTCTGTGTGTCTGTGTGTCTGTGTGTCTGTGTGTGTCTGTGTGTGTGTGTGTATGTTCTAACCTCACCCATACCTGGACAATGAGTGACAATCTTTTACATAAGTATTAATCTTCTACATAGACAATTTACACTTAAATGGAATTCATCATCTTCCTTTTAAGGACCAACTTTCTGTAGCAAGCAAAAGTAGGTGTTTATAAACTTTTTAGATCTTCAGGGATAATTTGTGAACAAAAATTTGCTAGGTTTAATTTGTTAGGCTTAATTCCCAGCTCTATCACTTAACTGTTACTTAAACTTTATGCCTTAATTTTCTCATCTGTAAAATAGAACTAATCAAAGTAACCTGTATCATATATGGTTGTGGGTATTAAGTGAACTGATACATACAAAGCACAATCAACAGTATAGTGACTGGGACCATGAAGAGTTCAATAAATAATAGTCATTGTGAGCTTTATCCACATTTGTACATGCATCACTAATACATGGGCACAAAATTAATGTTCACTGACTGAACAAATTAATGAAAATGCTTAATGTTTATATATACATTGCAATGCCATGAAAGAATTAAGATATGCAGTTCACAACACCTGAGCTCATGTGGTCGTTTTGTGCCATTTGGGAGTGAGGGTGGGAGTATATTACCCTGGACAATGCATATAAAACTTCCTGAACCTACTCACTCACTCAGAAAAATATGGATAACAACAAGGATGATGACAGTGGGTGGTAATGATGATAACTATACTTCACCTAATACTAAGCAACTAATGTCCAGGACAAAAGATTATACAAATGATGCTTGCAAAGTGTTTTAAATGATACAGTAAAATGCTTCTGGGAAATAAAGAATGAAAAACTGTACTAAATATAAATTCACCCATGAAAAACTACAGAAGCAAAAAAGTAAAAAAAAAACTAAAATATTAACAAAGTTTAAGTGATGAAATTATGAGATTGCCCCCCACTTTCTTCTTTATGTATTTTTGTATTTTCTAAATCATCCAGTCTGGGCATGTGTTTCTTTTACAATTAAAATATAGAAACAGAAAAAGTAAAAAGAAACGTTTCAAAAATGATATACATATACTGAAGCTGAATCTTTAAAGGGAGAAAGGCTGGGAAATACATACATATGCTTTTACAAAGCTCCTTGGGCGATTCTAGATGTATAAGCTCTGTGCTGTGCAGAATCACACAATTTTTAAATTATTTGTTTTTAATTGGAGTATAATTGCTTTACAATGTTATGTTGGTTTCTGCCGTACATGAACCTCCCTCCCACCCCATACCATCCCTCTAGGCTGTCACAGCACTGGGTTGAGCTCTCTGCAGTCATACAGCAAATTCCCACTGGCGATGCCACTCTCTCAGTTTGTCCCACCCTCTCCTTCCACTGCTGGGTCTACAAATCTTTTCCCTACATCTGTATCTCTATTGATGCCCTACAAATAGGTTCATCAGTACCATTTTTCTAGATTCCACATTTATCATTAATATATGATATTTGTTTTTCACTTTATGACTTACTTCACTCTGTATAACAGGCTCTGGGTTCATCCACCTCACTAGAACTGACTCAAATTCGTAAGGGCCATACGATTTTAAGTATTACTGAGCATCATAGTTTCCAAAACACGTAACACAGTGTATCATTCACAATTATTCTTACACATTATTGAGGTTAAGGTAGTACAATCTAACTAAAATGACAAGATTACAGACTTTTAAAATGAGGTATGAATTATCTCACTCCCTCATTTTCAATGAAAAAAAAAAAAACAAGGTTTTTCAAAAGACTGTGACTGACAAAAAACTTATTCTGATTCCTCATTCAACATTTTCTAATCTCATTTGTTGATTCTTTATGATCAAATGGTACATCAAACACTTCTGCAAAAGTAAATACAGATTAACAATGTAAAATTTTCTATGTGTTTAGTTCAATCATGTCTTAAAAGATTTTATTTATATAATCAAATGTAGCAAAAATGCTGCTTACAACTCATGTATTAGAGACAGCTAAAACCAAGATTAATCGAATAACTAGATTCATATAATGAGTTAAAATCTCTTCAGCTATGTCAACATACAAAAGTAAGAACTTCCAAGGCCTATCATTCATTATTCCCCTAAAGGAAGAACTCTTTGCCTCAAACTGGCCCCTTAATAACTTCACGCAAATATTGTATATCCTCCATAATTAGCTCATTTGTTTTATACAAACATTCAATCATTCAACTAATATTTTGGAAAATCTACTATACACTAAACACTAAGTAGGCACTGGGTTTATAAATAGATAAATCTGCCTTCAAAGAAACTTTATTTATATTATTCTAGGGACTATTGATTGCCAAAGTAGGGAGGATAACACTCTTTATTTACTGGGGTGGTGCGGATCAAACTTCTACTTAGGTTTTTGTTTTTTATCTCATACTTTAAAGTTACCTTTGTATGTTTTATGATATACATAAAATATCTGGTAGAATTAAAAATGCATATAACTTATAAATACGGTCAACTTATGATATGTAGTCAACTTATTTTACCAAGAGAGGTTTGATCAAAAAAGTTAAGAAACCAGATTTCAAAAATGTTGAACAGTGAGGGTGATTATGTCTATGTTTAAGTAAAAGTTGTCTTCTCCATTATTAAAGAAGCAGCCCTTGCTAAAAATGTGGAGAACACAGAAAACTAGAAAGGAGTTTCTCTTAAGTCCACTATCTAACAGCCACTGCTAATATACCGATAGATACCTTTTTCTATTGGTTACTTTCTAAGCATTTTAACATAATTGTGAATTTATTATGTTTAAGACTTTAGAGCTTGCTTTTTCTCCCCTAAAAGTACTTTACACATAATTTGAAAACTTTTGGTAAGTAAGACTTTCAATGGCTCTATATCATTTCAGCATTGTGATTATATAACCATTTTTAAATCAACTGTTGGGCTTCTAGATTATTTTCCTTTTTCCCCCTATTACAATTCATGATGTGAATAAAGCTTCTGGGGTACTCAGGATCATTTGCTCAGAACAGAGTCTCAGAGTTGTCTACTGTATGAATACCTCCAATGATCTTGAAACATACTGCCAAATTCCCTTCTTCAAATTACAATCTCAAGTATATGATAATGGTTTCTCATTTCTATTACCTTCACTAACCAATTAGTCAAATTAGCAAACCTGTTGTTTTAACTAGAATTTCTTTGACTACCAGAGATTTTATACAGTTTTGCCAACCAACATTTTTTCTCAGGTGAGGTTCTTAAGCAAGAAGCAAATAGGATCAGATTGTGACAATATGTTACAGCTAGAGAGAAGGCAAAGATGGGGAACCTGGTTACACAGCTATTCTAATTCAAGCTACAGAGAGTGAAAGACAGTGGCACTGGGACTGAAGGAGAGACACTAGCCTAAGGACGTGTTTTAGAAGGTATTATCAATAGAATTTGGCAAACATGGGTTCCTGAATGTCAGAGGGACAAAAGTAGAGCTATTTCCCTTGGTGATTATATAAACTATATTGCAAATTTACAGGAATACAGAAGTTTGTATGAGGAAGTGAAAGATAAAGATATTTTTTAAAAGAAAATGAGTTTGTCTCATGGATGTATTTAGCTAAAAGTACATGACAACTAATTAAGCACCAGGAGAGAGGCTCTGTTAAGAGACAGGTATGTGAGGCTGCTGGGAAATAGATACCAACCAAACCCCGGGGAAACTGCATTCTGTCAAAGAAGAATACTACGACATAACTCAGGCTGGAAAAAAGAGTAAGGGGATACTGAGAAAAGTAGTCAGAAGTGAAAAGCAGGAGAGCATGGTGCACAAAAGGGGTCATTATTATTACAAGGGCATCTGTGTCCAGGCACTGTGTGATGAGTTTTGTATGCATTATCTCATTTAATCACAGAGAACAATCCTATTTTAAAAGATAAAATTATCTCATTTAATAAAAGGAAACTGAGGTATGGAACATTTAAGTAACTTGGCCATTGTGGTGGAGCCACAGTGATAGTCAGAATCCTCAGGGACATCAACTAGGATGAGGTGCTTAGGAGAAAGTGAAGGTTGCTGCCAGGGCAATATGATGGAAAACAAAGAGCAACTGTCAGAAGTGTAAGAGACAAGTATACTCTACAGCACTCGAACAAGAAGGAAATTAAAGAGGATGGGGAGGGGTGCAGCTGTGTAAAAATTCTTGTTTATACCTTATTTTAAAGATAGGACAGTGCTGAGCACATTTACTGCCTGATAAAAAGTCAACAGAAAGTCTGCAGATCTGAGGGTGGGAAAGGCTAGATCAAGAGGAAGCAGAGGTGATGGATGACACCAAGTGCCTGCTTCTCTCCGGAGAGCAGCGGCTCCCAAAGACTCTCTGGAATCCTGATACTTTCCTCGCAGTAATGAAACCTTACAACAGTAACAAAAATGCCATTTCCCTCAACTCTCACCCCAGTTTTCAAAGATGGGACAGAAGTACACAAGAACAGAATTTTCGTAATTTTAGGTTTCTCACCAAAAGCACTAATCATGTGTGGTCCAGCAACTTATATTTTGTTTGACTGTAGCTTTGGTGGAGGGGTACGTGCATGTAATTCATACAATACTGTCATACTGTTGCTGCTGCTGCTGCTAAGTCACTTCAGCTGTGTCTGACACTGTGCGACCCCATAGACGGCAGCCCACCAGGCTCTCCCGTCCCTGGGATTCTCCAGGCAAGAACACTGGAGTGGGTTGCCATTTCCTTCTCCAATGCATGAAAGTGAAAAGTGAAAGTGAAGTCGCTCAGTTGTGTCTGACTCTTAGCGACCTCATGGACTACAGCCTACGAGGCTCCTCCATCCATGGGATTTTCCAGGCAAGAGTACTGGAGTGGGGTGCCGTTGCCTTCTCTGATATTGTCATACTGCCTGATAGTAAAACACTGTCTTGTCTGTATCTGCCTGATGGGCTATCAACTATATGCCTTCAGGCCCATCTGCCCCTAAACTAGTAGCATTTATCAAAATGTGTCCTTCGAGTGTATAGTCAGCCCCTTCCAGGAGGTTCACAGTGCTCATTATCCTATTAAAGCATTGAGAATTCTTACCATAAAGCAAAAGCAAAATGGTTTGACTTTCTTGATCTCAGTGTTTCCAAACTTTTCTAGACACAGAAACCTGTCCTTGTGTAGTAATATCTACAAATGCCTAAAACACACTTCAGCAGAAAAGCTGGTTCAGAAAAATTTACCTACAAATCTCATACTAACAGATTAACACTTATGGCAGGAAGCCTTCAGAGACCACCTACCTCCACAGAGAATTTGCCTCCTCTAGACTCAAGGCACTGAGTCTCCAACAATTCACTTGGCAAGTAAGCATGCATTTCCTTATAACATCAATATATATTTAGGGTTTAATTTTTTATTTCACTCTTGCTTTTGTATTTATGCCTTATCTTTCTAATTATATCATGAGGCTCCTGACCTCGAGAATTATTTGTTCTGGTGCTCAGCCCTACTACTGATGTGGCCAGAGTGAGGGTAATAAAGTACATATTGAGCACAGCAAACATTTATGTGCATTCTAAGCAACTTGCTATATAAAGCTACATTTTACAAACACAATTTTTCCACTGGCATACATGAACACTTGCATTTCAGGTCTTTTCAAATTCTACCAATGTTCACTTTGTCACCCCTAAGGTATCACTGTACTTCTTTCAAGCCAAGATGATGGGGTAACATGGGTCTGGGAGAACCACTCACACACACTCTATTAAGAATCTTTAAGGTAAAGATTTTTAAGGCAAGAATCAATAAAAACATGGTCTATGACCACATTCACTGAGATCAAAACTTCATGTGCCCCAAATACAGGACCCCAACACCTAAAGAGGCATCCTACTGGCACTGTGCCCTGAATCACAGCCAACCCTATGTTTCTTCTGGTGACCCCAAGGAGGCCTGCTGGCTCTCCTGACCTTGGAGAATGGTTTTACTTTACAAAAGCAAAGAGTACAGTACGTACAATGGGAAAACAAGGTAGCAGCAGCCACTCATCTCCAAACTGGAATAGCATTTGTAAAATTCAAGTGTTGTTGAATAGATTCACATTTTAAAAATTCAGAAGTCCATACATTCTGAACTGTTATACCACTATCAGATTTCATAACGTGCTTACCAATAAAATAATCATATTCTCACTCATAAGTGTATATATATATATATATAACACAAAATAAATGCTTAAATACATACATGAAATCTGAAATCCCCCCTCAGCATGGAACAAAGATCCTCTGCTACATCAGACATGCAGGGATGCAATGTAGCAACCAATCTTGCATAAAATGGTAGCAAATCCAACCTGCAAAAGTTATATGTGATATGTGTAAAAGGAAAAGCACACCAGAAATAACTCACTTTAAAATAATTTAAACTTTCTCAGATATAGTCACACATTAAAAGATTATAAAAACTAGTAATCATACAGACATGCCCATTAATTGCCATCATAATGAAGTGTTTGGAAATTCAATTCGCCTTGTGAAAGTTTATTAATCATCTGGTATTTTCCATTCAGTGCAATTATCGCACATCTGCAAATTTCATCAAGTATACAATTTTGATAAAATATGAAACAGCAAAGAAAACATGGCTTAAAATTTTAATCACACAGTACTGGGAAGATAAACATAAAGATAACTTAAAAAGAACAAAACAATCCTTTTAAATCATTTCCTTCATTTATCCATGGATAAGTTATTTAGAAGCCTCAAAGTAAAGTAAAAGGGTTAACCAATAACCAAAAGAGTATCTAAGAAGTCAAAAAAACAGCACAAAACCTATACACTAACTTATTTTACCCATTATAAAGCCCACTTGGACTCTCACATGGGGCCGACCTACCCTTTCTCTAGACAATCAGTGCAAATATGCATTGCTACCACCCTCTTCCATCATCAGAGCACTTTCTCACCAAATTTGGATACAACTCCAGGATTCAGCACTCCAGATAGCCAATACTAATCAGAATCAACACACAAACTAAAAATTTATTTTCCATTCCTGCCACACATTATTTTATAAAACTCGATTATCCAATGAGTCAACACTCAGCAGATCAGACTCTGAAAATGCGAAGTCATGAGGAAAAAATAAAAGCAGCAAGTAATGGGACCTAACAGTAAGGAAGGAAGCAAAAAACTAGAAAAATTCAAAACAAGAGCTCAAAAACTACAACCCAAAGCCATTTAGGACAGAAATAATTCTACAAGTCTTACACATCTCTGAATATATCATTATACCACAGAACCATGAAAATGGTTTATCATCAGAGAAAACTCTACCTACCATGAAAGACTTAAATTAGATCTGGAAAACTCCCAGTGTGGATCAATATAAGCCTTATCTGGGAGAAGGGACATGGTGAGGAAGGAAGAATGGAGATAAACTTGAAAGGTGGAGCCAAGGGGAGGAAAGTACTCATAGCCTCAAACACTTCGTATTCCTCTTTGACCATCACAATTTTTTAAATTATCATTTATTTTTTCTTATGAACGTGCCAGGCCCTGTCCTAGGCATCTGATATCCATTATTTATCTTGTTGATCCTAATAACCATAATCAGCACTTCAGAGATAAGGGTACAGATGCTGAGAAGTCAAGAATATGCTGCCTCCACAGTAGTACTTCAATATATTTTAAATGCATTTTATCCTTCTTTAGGCTTCCCTTGTGGCTCAGCTGGTGAAGAATCTGCCTGCAATGCAGGAGACCTGGGTTCAATCCCTGGGTTGGGAAGATCCCCTGGAGATGGGAAAGGCTATCCACTCCAGTATTCTGGCCTGGAGAATTCCATGGATGGGTCGCAAAGAGTCAACTACAACTGAGTGACGTTCACTTCACTTTGTCCTTCTTTAAAGAAATGAAAAGGACAATCCACTCTGTAAAGAACTGAGGTATCCTGTAAAACACTCTCACAAATTTGTAATAATTTTCTTAACATCTGCTAGTACCCCCCACAAAAAATGCCTAGGGCAACTGCAGACTTAATTTTCAAGCATAATAGATGGATTCATACTAATATCAAATTTACTTTCTAAATTTTCAAACTTCAGTTAGACTATTACATTTTAATATATTGCTATTATATTTTAGTTACAATGTTGGTTTTTTCATATTCACTTTAGTAACAAATAATTTTTTTCCCCTTCAGTTCATGATCAATTACAAATATAGGACTTTAAATCTGTGCCCAAGCTCTACCCCTCCCAACTGCCACATTGCAGGTCAGTAAAATTAAGACTCAAATATTGAGGTCATGGGATAACAAAGAGTTATGCACTGGGAGTTGAGAGGCTCAGGTTCTAATTCTCCCAAACAGTACCTCTGTGATCTCAAGAACTGACCTGACCTCATCTTCTATTAGTTTCTCCAGTCTCACCGGACCCCCACTAATCCTCAGAGCCTCAGTACGGGCTGTTCTCAGCAACTGGAGTCTACTTTCCCCAAAGATCTCTGCCACTTACTCCCTCAGAAAGGTCAAGTCTTAGTTCCAATGATACTCCCTCCATGAAACCCATTCTGAATATGCCACTGAAACTGCAAATCCATCCCACTCCCATCTCCTTATCCCACACAGTTTTTTAAAAAATAAAATTTATCACTTTCCAACAGACATAGTTTACTAACTTGTTATGTTTGTTATCTGTCACCCTCCCCACTAGAAGGTAAGCCCCATGGGAAACAGTTTGTCAGCACTCACAACAGTATGTAGAATATCGTAAGTGTTCGATAGATACTTCTTAGATAAATACTTTTACCTCTTATTCTAAAACATTCTACAGCATATTAAGAAAATATCATCCTATTTCTATAAGAATAATATTAAATTGATCAAGTTTTATATTTTATCAAATAAGAGCTTATCAAATATCTTTTATGCAGTTAGTGGGGTAATCATATAGTTTATTGTCCCTGCTGTTATATATATATTAATAAATTTCCTATTTAAAGTATCTTTTCATTACTATGATTAATTCTCTTTGATCATGCTGAATTTTTATCTTTAATATACCAGTAAATATAATTTGTTAGTGTTTTACTTAGAATTTTTGTATCGACACTTCAAAGTGAGACTGACCCATACTTTTGATTTCCATGCTCTTTTTCTGTTGTTGGTAAGATTTTGCCTATTTTTCCATATTTTTTTCTTTCCTATGCTCTGGCAAAAATGATAGAGCAGAGAAATTACTCTGATAACTTTTACATTTTCTTCCATAATCACTGGTCTATTTAATTTTGTGTTGAATCAATTTTGAAAATGTTTATGTTTTACAAAAAATTACCTGTTTCACTGAGGTTTTCAAGTGTTTTCTAAATATTTCTAGCATATCAGCTGGCTTATTCTTAAAGTTTTTATTTTTTTTAATATTTGCTAAATAGTTCTCTATTTGGATTTTTTTTTAAGAACTAGCTTCTGAGTTTACAAAATCAATTCTCGGTTGTCTTTTTCAATGTATTTTTCAATAAAATTTGAGATTATAACATGTAGCATCAAAACCTAACTGAAGTATGTCATCTTTTTTCTTCTTTTCCTGGGCAAGTCATCTACACTTTGCTGCACTATTTTCTTCTTCCAGTTAGTTCAATCTACTTCAAAGTTTTTTTCCAACCCTAAAAGAAAGATGGATAGACCCATCCATTTTAAAGTAAAGCAGCCTGGGCTTACCTGGTGGCTCAGTTGTAAAGAATCTACCTGCCAGTGCAGGAGACAAAGGTTCAATCCCTGGTCCAGGAAGATCCCACATCCCATGGAACAACAGAGCCTATGCTCTAGAGCCCAGGAGCTGCAACTACCGAACCCCATGTGCACTCAAGCCAATGCTCTGCAATAAGAGAAGCCACTCCAAGGAGAAGCCTGCACAGCACAACTAGAGAGCAACCCTCACTATCCTTACTACAGAGAGTCCACACAGCAACAAAGACCCAGCACAACCAAAAATATAAATAAAATCATATATATATTTTTAAAAAGTAAAGCAGCTTTTGCTATTCACGGAGATGCACATCATTAAACTATTAACAACAGGTCAGTGCTTTCAGCTTCAACAGGAACTTTAAAATTAGTTTAAGGAACCACTGCTGCTGCTGCTAAGTCGCTTCAGTCATGTCCGACTGTGCGAGCCCATAGACAGCAGCCCACCAGGCTCCCCCGTCCCTGGGATTCTCCAGGCAAGAACACTGGAGTGGGCTGCCATTTCCTTCTCCAATGTATGAAAGTGAAGTCGCTCAGTTGTGTCTGACTCCTAGCAACCCCATGGACTGCAGCCTACCAGGCTCCTCTGTCCATGGGATTTTCCAGGCAAGAGTACTGTAGTAAGGTGTCATTGCCTTCTCCTTAAGGAACCGCTAGACGATCTTAACTCTTTAAATTATACCTTTCTAAGTAGTCAGTATCCCTAGTTTTTGTTTCTTTTGGAAGTAAAGTTAGATAGTCCATTCCTCAGAATCCTCTACTCCTAGTAAATTCACCAAATCCTCCTCAAACCAAGAAGTTCCTAGTTCCTCTTTTACACTATACTTTTTACAATTAAATGAAGAGTTGATACTAAAAGTCATCTTGCCCCATTTAAACCTTCAAGTTCTGTGAACATTCATTACTTCACAAAATAAGATCCCTTACATTGTACATAATGTAAGAAATTACATATTTTTCAACATTCATAATTATTTAAGTAAAATCTTCTGACTTTTTCACTTTCCTACAAATGCAAGCTCAAAGGGAATGGAGTGCTAAATGCTGTACCAATCACATAAATGTTATAAGACACTTCAATCAATATAAAAAGCAAATTTCTGCATTAAATTTTAAGCTAAATATATTTTATTTAAACTTTCTGAAAGTGAACTAGAAAATAAACTTAGATCCTTCCTGTGAAAACTGAATTTTATAATCTTCTGAGTGATAATTATTTTTACCAGCAGTTAATGAGTGAACAATTTAAAAAGAATATTTCTTTCTTAAACAATAATGAAACCTTGCTTATACTTTCAAGGTCTCCCGAATCACACATTTAAGTATCCTACAAGCAGTTAATGATCATCAAGTAAGTAAACATCTAGTCACTAACTACAAGAAAGCAGAATTACACAGTTTTGTTCCTGACCGGGGAAGGGGGGCAGGGAAATTTTAAAGGTTTTTAACCTCATAATCTATCAGGTTTTTAGCTGTTTTCTCTCTAAAATCTAAATAATTTAACTGTTGAAAGCTATTATATTTCTGTGCTCAAAAATGCCTGGAAAAAAATTAATGTGAAAGAACACTGTTACTGCTTATTTGAATACAAAGGTTTTTCTTCATAGGAAACACCAAAGCAGATGATTCAAAAGGGACAAAACAAAAAAAGTGAGATCATTTACTCTGAAACAGACAAGCAAATGCCCCAGTAACTTTTCCCACAACATTCATGCTCCTCATGCAACAGTGCCATCAAGTGGTACAGTGCTAACAGATTTCCCAAAACTCAGTTTCTCATTCTTAGCAAGGGAAGCTTCAATTAGAAACTCTCTCCCCAAAATTCCAGCAAATGCTCCTAAAAGCTGGATCAGGAAAAGCTAAGATTGAAGTAAAGCACTTCACTGGTGAATAGTGTTCTGTCTATATTAATGTAAAGAGACTCTGAACATCCATCCATCTGCTACAACATGGTGAAATCCACAGGTCTTCAAAGTCATGAAAACCAATACCAGGTTCATCTATTTTCAGAATGAAGAACTAA
This sequence comes from Capricornis sumatraensis, assembly GCF_032405125.1. NCBI lineage: Eukaryota > Metazoa > Chordata > Mammalia > Artiodactyla > Bovidae > Capricornis > Capricornis sumatraensis. The sequence continues at coordinate 19,724,947 of NC_091083.1, forward strand.
GAGATGCTTAGGAACGTTCCCTGATTCCAGCTGACTTCATACCTGAAAGTTCACTTAGGTGAGGGAGCCTTGGGAGGGGGCTAGGAGTGTTCTCTACCTTGATCTAGGTGTGGATACACATATAATACTTAAGATGTAAACACTTCATGCCTTACGGTCCAGCAATCCCACTGCCGGGCATATATCCAGACAAAACTATAATTTAAAAAGATACTGCACCCCTATTTCATACAGCAGCACTATTTATAACAGCCAAGACACGGAAACAACATAAGTGTCCATCAACAGGTGAATGGATAAAGTAGTATAATGGAATACTACTCAGTCATAAAAAAAAGGTGAAATAATGCCATTTGCGGCAACATGGATGGACCTAGAGATCATTATACTAAGTAAAGTAAGGCAGGAGAAACAAATACCGTATGATATCATATGCAGAACCTAAAAAACAACACAAACAAATATATCTAAGGAACTGAAAGAGACTCACAGACAGAAACAATAGACCTGTGGCTGCCAAAGGCAAGGTCAGGCACTGGAGGGGAGGATTGGGAGCTCAAGATTAGCAGACGAAAACTAGTATATACAGGATGGATAAACAACAAGGGCCTACTGAATAGCACAGGTATATTCAATATTCTCTGATAAACCAAAATGGCAAAGAATATGAAGAGGAATATATAAGTCTGAGTCACTTTACTGGGAGCAGAAATTAACACTGGAAATCAACTACACTTTAATAAAATTTTAAAACAAGATATTAACACTTTTCGTGAAATTTCAATTAAATGTGTGGACAGTTATACTACAAATTAACTATAGAATAATATGTAAATATATAATTAAGGGGATTTCTATAGATTTAATTTCAGTGGATTCATTAAAATTAACAGGCTAAGAGGTACAGTCCAGCCTTTTCAAAAAAAATTTTAACCACTATTTATTTAATGAAGGAAGAACACAACTGAAAATTAAACCAGTGCTTCAGATCAGACCTTGAAGAGCTATAAAGATGGAATAAATCAATTTTAAAACTTTTGTCCTTCAAATGATACTAAGAAAGTAAAAGACAACTCACAGAATGAAAGAGACCATCTACAAATTATATCCCATAAAGGATGTGTATAAAAAATTTACAAAGAACTCGTACAATAAAAAGACAAATAATACAATTTAAAAGGAGGCAAAGGACTTGAACAACTTTCCAAAGAAGACAGACAAATGGCCGATAAGCACATGAAAAAATGCTCACAATCATTAGCCATTAGGGAAATGCAAACAAAACCACAATGAGATAAATTCCACTTCACACTAAGACAGCTAAAAGCAAAACAGGGACAGTAACAAGTATTAGTGAGGATATGGAGAAACTGGAACATTCATACATTGCTACTGGGAATGTAAAATGGTGCAGCCATTGTGACAAACAGTTCAGCAGTTACTAAAAATATTAAACATACATTTACTCTGTAACACAACAAGTCCATTCATATATATATACCCAAGAGAACTGAAAACGTGCTGCTGCTGCTAAGTCGCTTCAGTCGTGTCCGACTCTGTGCAACCCCACAGACAGCAGCCCACCACGCTCCGCCGTCCCTAGGATTCTCCAGACAACAACACTGGAGTGGGTTGCCATTTGCTTCTCCAAGGCATGAAAGTGAAAGTGAAGTCGCTCAGTCCTGTCCGACTCTTCATAACCCCATGGACTGCAGCCGACCAGGCTCCTCCGTCCATGGGGTTTTCCAGGCAAGAGTACTGGAGTGGGGTGCCATTGCCTTCTCCAACTGAAAACGTATGTTCACACAAAAACTTGTATAGAGTCACAACAATACACTCATAATAGCTACAAAGTGAAAACTGCTTAAACGTCCATCAACTGACAAATGGGTAAACAAAACGTGGTAGAGCTCTATAATGAAATACTATTCAGTCTTCCTTTTTAATACATGCTATGACATGGACGAGCCATGAAAACATCATTCTAAGCCAAAGAAGTGAGGTGCAAAAGGCCACATATTTTATGATTTCACTTACAAGAAATACCTAGAATAGGTAAATCCATAGAAACTGAAAGGAGATTAGTGGTTTCTTAGGACAGGGGAGAGAATGGGGAGGTGGGAAATGGAACTGCTTGCTAAAGGATATAAGGTTTCTTTTAGGGGGACGAAAATGTCTTAAAATTTTATTATTGTGATAGTTAAATATATTTAATAGACTAAACTGTATATACTTTATAGTGGTGAACTGTATTGGTAAACTGTTATGAGAATTATATCCCAATAAAGCTGGTTGCTGTTATTTTTTTAACTAAAAAAAAAAAAAAAAAAAAAAAAACCTGTAAAGACCTTCTTAAGATTTATTTAGTTTAGTGCTTCCTTAACCAAACTATATAGACAAGGTAAGGCAGCTAAATTCTCTATCACATATACACACATATAAAACCTTTGGGTCCTCATAGGCACTCAAGTCATAGGCACTCAAGTAACTACTAAGTAATTTTCCGGTTTTTTTGGTCAACACAGACTAGATGGACTAAATGGACAAAGAGGGACTCCTGGCCATAGAGAAAAATAAAGATACTCACTAGGATTCAGGTCCCTTACAGGATGGGGAGGGAAATGCCACACACAGAGGGAGGCACCCCCCTTTCCCAAATATGTTTGAGAATGTTCATGAAAACTGACTGTGTAAGAGGCCACAAAGAAAATTTCAAAAAATTTCAAAAAGCAAAAATCACACGGTATTCTCTAATCACAGTACGATAGAAATATGAATTACTAACCAAGTCAGAAAATGAAGAATTTCTAGAAAACACAAAAATAGAAATCACATGTCAGAACTAACAGATACAGCTAAAACCAGGGTAAGAGGACAGCAATATATTAAATGCCAAAAAGGGAACAAAAGGAATGAAAGAAAACAAAAAAGAAGAAAATAAAGATAAAACCCAAAAACAATCAGTAGGAAAATAATAAAACAGTAGACTACATAGGTAATCTAGAAACTGAGTTTTTGTGTGCATGTGTGTGAAAAAACCTAAAATGAATAAACCACTAGCTAATATAACAAAGAGGATGAAGAAAGGAAAAATACAAAAACGGGATTGTTTCTAACGGCAAAGACTGGAATGTCCAAAATGATTAAATATAGTACATTCATAAAAGGAAACTCCTGCTAAATTTAAAAGAAAATAACAATAGAAGTCTTTATTATTGATACGAAAAGATTTCCAAGCTATACTGTTAAGTGAAAATAGTAAAGGTTGGAAGAATAAGTACAGTAAGTTGCTCCTGTGTAAAAAACAGGAAATACAGAATGTTGGCATGTTCCTGCATATGCAAAAGAAATTTTGGAAGGACACACAATAATCAAGACAGTGGCTTCCTACTGGGAGGAGAGTAGATGCGGAGACAAGGATAAGGACACTTTCTAGCACAAGGTTTTTCACTTCAGTATTTTCAGTCCTATGAATGCATCCACTTATTTTTTAATAAAAATTTTAATTGCATATGACCAATATTAATTCATCAAATATTTTCAAGCACTTATGTGTACCAAACAATATACCTGATGTTGGGGATGTTCAAAATGAAAAGATCTGGTCCTCTTTTAAAGGCCCCATATTTTTAGTTTCATAGGAATACAGGCAGCAAACCAACATTGGGCTGTAACTAATATGCCTAAAGTGATGTGCCAAATTCTTCATATGTGTGAAGACATTATGTTGAAAGTCTACAAAAGAGCACCTATATATACATAAGGAAAATAAGGATGGTTGTTCAGAGAAGATAACTCTTACCCTAAGAGTTCAAGATTAAGTCAGAGGTTTTCAGTAAATAAAAACAGGATATCCCAGACAGCAGAAAGCAGAGGCTTGGAAGTAGAGAGCAAAGGGTATTCAAGAAATCATTACAGATCAGGATTTTGCAAGATGAAGAATAGCTAGAATGATGACTGAAGAAGTTGAAAAGGGGCTAGATAAGAAAAGGCATTAAATACCATGTTACACAAGTTTATCACTTTCTGTCTGTGAGGCATTGTGCTAAGTGCTGAAGAAAAAGAACTAAAAATGCCTCCCTCCTGCAACTTAGTCTAGACAACAATGTCCAGGGAAACCAAGAAAGAGGTTTTTTCAGTAGTCTCCTGTGTGACCTCTCCTGTCTCTGGCTCTGCACATAATGTTGCCTCTATCAGAAATGCTCTGGACATTTCCTCTCCACACCCATTTCTCACCTCACTCATTCCTTTCTCAGGAATTGAATTAAATGACCCTTGTTCCAGGCAGCCTTCTCTGACTCCTGAGACTAAATCAATCAGTTCCTCTGTTATATACTCCAAAGCACGCTGGGATTCTTTTTGTCAACTGCACTTAAAATTCTCTTTCTTCCTCTCCTAACTGTAAGCTGCACGAATACAAGAGTTGAATCTGTCTTGTTCACTACTGTACCTCCAGCACTAATCACAGTATAGAGTAGATCTTTAGTGAATGAATAAATTTTAGAACAATTTTAACCTTTCCTGATCACTCAAGCTGACTATAAAAAACCTAAATTATTATATTTTTATATTTCAGGTATATAAGACCAAGTGGTCTCTTCCTCATGGCTCCAAAAAGCCATGCATTCCAAGTACTTATATCTTTATTTTTTTTCTCTCCTCTCAGACCATAATCTGTCACTTCCTACTACTTTCAAGTCTGTTTCTAGCAGACTCCAACACTTCTAGTTTGCAGCTAACTGCTGAGCTAAGCAGATAAATCCAGTAACAAAGAATGTAACTGGCATAAGACCAAGTAAGAGTATATATAGATAGATAGATAGATAGATAGATAGATAGATTTTCAGTCTTCTCCATGGACAGGGGAGCGGGATGGAATGGGGACAAGGGGAGACAATATGCTCTCTTATAAATGAACTACTTAGTATCACTGCATAATTCTTTTGTTAAAAAAGCCTTTTATTTTGGCTAAATTTGCTTCATTCTATGCTAGAAGTTCCGATAATTGTTACTGTATGTTTATTCATTCATGTGAACAGATGAAAAGAAAACTACGCAAGTAAACATTCCATTGCAAAAGTAAAAAAGAATTACTTTTAAAAAATGGTCCAAAATATTAAGGCAAAAACTATTTGAAATTCTGAGTTTGAAACCAGAATGTGTCTGACAGTCAAAAACCTTTTAAGTAACTGGCAATATTATTTTTTCAGTTGTTCATGAAATAATGGTGCACCTTGTAACTGATGGCACGTCAGATTTGAGGAAATGTAGCATATAATTTTACATAATAAAAGTAATTAATCTAAGACATTCTCAATTGGATAATTCTGAATTACTACTCACTACATTAGCACATCCTATCTCCCTTGCCCCACTAAAATGAAAAACCAAATGCTCATATTAAGGCTGCTGACAGGGATAAAAACAAATGTAAATGAAAAAAGTAGTGATTTGTTTTCACTGAGAAATGGTACCAATGAGAGACCAACAAATGAACCAAATTAAAATTTTGCTTAAGAAGTCTTTAGTGAAATCCCACAGAATCTTTCTGGAGGAAGTATCTATATTAGCTATGAAGTATGTAATCATCGTAATAGTTAACAAAATCCTTTAATTATTCCCTGTTGAATAAACAGAAACAGATCTTCTCCAAGTTCCTAAAGTCAACAACCTATGACCTGCTATGGTCATCTCCTAAAATATGTGGGTCAAGTAGGGACTTTAACTTAGTTTAAGAGAGCATTAGAATTCCCTATCAGCATTATGAAATGGAATACACTTCTTGAATTACTAGCAACATAATCACCAATGTGACCTTCAAGTCCAAAACAGCATAATGACCAAAAAAACCTTGAAAATTTTCATTTAAACACAACACTTAAGAACTAGATAAAATCAATTTAGTCTGATCTTTCCACAAAATAAAAATTCTCCAAAAAAAATATACTATTTATTTTTTCTCCTCAGAGGAAAAGGTGTAAATAAATTGCTTCTAGCAATGATTACATTATTATTAAGTTCCTATTATTCTTAAAATAACAGGAAAGCATCAGAAGGAATATTTCCACTAGAGCTCATGAACAAAAATCAGGGAGAAGTAAATTTTAGAAAATATGCTAACAACAATGATAATAACTTATGTTGATAAGTGATATTTTTAAAGAGATAATTATACAAGAACTTAGCTCTTACAATCACTGCAGTGTAGAAATACTAAGAAATTACTCTTTTTTTTTTTTTTTCTTTTCAAACCTACCTTTGTCTGGGAACTATAAAGAGCGCCCGTACCAACTTCTTCCTATTTGCTTTCGTGTTCATGTTCATGCAAAAGTCCATTGCTGCCTAAAGGAGAAAAAGCAAACATTTTTCTTAAAAACAAAAACAAAGAACCTCAATTTAGCTACTAAAACAGCACGCTAAAATGGATTCCTAATAGTTCCTAAATAGTTCACAATGGTTTTAAGACACCAGTATTACAAGGAAATTCCAAACTTTAACAATCATCAAGCTTAAGTTCCTCTTTCCTTATATATCTCAAAACATATTTCACAAACTTATTAACTGCAACCTAGTGCTAAAAACAGAACTTCCAGGGGGTAGATTGAAGATCTATGGTGACAGGTTTGGTAAATAACTGCATGAAATATGCAACCCATGCTTTTGATCTCACAGATCAATGTTAATATCAAGAAAGTTTTCTGATAGAAGTTACAAAGTAGCAAGAAGCCAGGAACCAAGAAAATTATTAATGCTAATAAGGATTAAAAAAGAATAAAGACAGACCATGTACGAGAGAGAGATACAGATTATAACCAGAAAAATTTAAGAGTTAAGTGCTAAAATGGTTAAAGTGCTAAAACCAACTAAGATGGTTTACTATTGACAATCAGATATAGCAACAAACTAAAGAAACCACATCATAGGACTATAATTGTTATTTAGTATAGCAATCCACTATTTTATATTTTAATTAAAAAATGTGTTCAATATTTTATCAATGTATCTAAAATCTAATGTAAGTGTAGAAGAAAAGCTGGGAGAAGTCTATGCTCTGGGAAACCACTAGAAAACAAAATTATGAGTAATTGGTATTTTTAAAATACAGGTATATATATTATTTAAATATTAAAGATTTTCAATATACATAGTTTATGAAAACAACATTTAAGATATATTTTAAAAAGAAAATAACTACTATCAAATAACCCTACTGGGTATCACCAGTATTTTCCTTCTATAACTTCACATAATTATTTTATCATTAATTTCTCAAACTTTAGGTAGATTTGAGGATCAAATACAAAGATTCTCTGGTGGCTCAGAGGGTAATGAGTCTGCCTGCAATGTGTGAGACCCAGGTTCGATCCCTGGGTTGGGAAGATCCTCTGGAGAAGGAAATGGCAACCCACTCCAGTATTCTTGCCTGGAGAATCCCCATGGACAGAGGAGCCTGCTGGGCAACAGTCCACAGGGTCACAAAGAGTTGGACACGACTGAGCAATTTCACTTTTCTTTCTTTCTACAAAGATTCTCTGATTTCCCTATAAAGGATGTCAACTCTTCAGCGACACTCACTGAAAAACCTTCCATTTGCTAAAAACTTTTGATGAAATAAAACACAATTAATGTTGATTAGATTCAAACCCAGTAAATGCACATTGAAAGTATTCACTAAGATTGAATTAGTCAAGAGTAAAACCAATTTAAACTTTTTCTTCTGCTTGTAAAGGGAGTAAAATAAATTTTATTAAAATTTATATTTTATAACATTAAAGCTTCTTACAGCTAATTAGAATAACAAACAGAAAAGCTGAAAGCACACTAAAATTCCTTCAAGTAATTCACCCACATGAAATACTGAAAAATTGTGGACTAGGATAATAAAAATCCCAAAGGTCACCCACTCAGAAAAAAACTAGTTTACACTATAAAATGTCACACACAGACACACAGACACACACACACCCCTTTCAAGTCAACATTTTTTGAAAAAGAAAAAATAAAGAAAAACACTTAATGGCTAATAATGGACTACGTTTCAACAAAAATTAGGAAACTGATAACCACTATCTACTGTCAGTAAATACTTTTAGTTGTTTCCCCTGAACTGAGAGGCTCATTTTGTTCATGTTAGAAAAATGTCTGTTAAATACCCAAGTCTGAATAACCATGTTTCATCCCTCAATTCTTTCAAGTAAAAATGGTACTCTATAAAAAGTAGCAGTTTAGCTTGCAACTTAATCATACAAATGGCTTTTCTCAAGGCAACCTTGAGTCAGCAGACAGGCTTTAGGCATCCTTCTCATTTTATCAAGTTAAAAGGAAGTGTACTCAGAGGTTGAAATGAAACAAAATCACTAATTTTTACAGATTCATCAAAGAGATCTAGAAGTTAAAGTGACACTGTTTTTTAATCGCAAATGCACAGCAATGAAGACTACAACGGCTATTATTAGAGTCTGCTACCAATGTAGCTTGACTTCACGTTAAAATGCCAGGTTTACCCATCATCACTTTTGCAAATGTCAAAAACAGTGAAGAAGTGGGGGAAAAACTCCTAGTATTAGTATGAAAAGAGTTTTGACCTTACGGACGCCCTGAAAGTATCTAAAAAGACACTGGGAATCTAGAGAGTACTTAAGAATATCTGGTCTAAAACAGTATTTTCCACACCGTGGCAATATGTGAAGGGGAGAGGTGTCAAGCCTACAGGACTCTAGATTCTACCCCCAAACACAGCATCTACAAATTGGCTCCAACTGTGTTCATTTTGAATTCCTATATTAATTCCATTTGAAGAAATGGCTCATTCTACAGCCAAAACTGCAAAAACCACAGACACACCTAATTTCAGCTATCCTACAAGGTCTACATGCTTTGAGTAAAGTTACACAGAGGCACTCATACCTTGTCTATCAGATCACGGTTGACGCAGTTGGGTAACTGCTGGAGGAAAGCATCTACTATGAGCTTGAGATGAGATCCAGTGCTGGCTTCTTCATCCTCTTGTTCTAATATGAAATAGGATTTTAAGTAGGTTTAGAAATATACATAGACAATATAAGAATAAAAACCTTCAATAAGATGTTATCTGAGGCACAGATAATCTAAAGCACTTTTCTTATGAAAAATGAAGCACTTTTTCAGATATTACTCTTGAAAGAAAGGATATCTTTAGAATCATAAGCCTAAATCACTAATCTTTATCAACTATAAAAGGGAAAACTTTTACATGAGAAGTCATAAGTTGCATGTAGTTTTAGAGAAGATCTACTATTTCTATCTGTTGAACATCCCTTTTCCCATGTCTTCAACTTAACAGTATTATCACTGTTTCCCCTCAAAGGCAATCCATGGGATTCTGATGGGAAAGGGTGCTGCCCAAGCACAGATACCATTACTCCTCTCGCCACAGGCAAGCATGACACAGGACTAGCCAACTCCTCCAAGATGCTTATACACAGACAGTAGGACAGAATCCCTCTTTTCCTCAGATGTCACAAGCTGGTTTGAGCCAAGGGCAGCCTCCAGCCATGCCTCCCTCCCTTCATGACATGGAGAACTAGAGAATCAGCAGCAGGAAACAATGAAACCCACAGAGAGAAAGGCAAACCTGACAAAGGCATTCTTCTAATAAAGAATCCTAACTAATAAAGAAACTTGATAGAAGTATTCTGGAAATAATGAACAGTGTGATATTTTTATTACTAAATACAAAACATTACTCAATAGTAAAGACAGATAAAAATGACAGATGAAATGATATACCAACTGAAATGATATACCAATTGTCTTTTTATCTCTCAACTTTCAAATGCATTTATGTTAAGATTGTAAAGATTATATCAGAAATAAAATACATTAAGGACAATACTAAAAGCACTGAAGTGCAAGAAATATCTATTAAGATTTAGATTATCACTAAAGTTTGTAGTCACATAATATGGGACATGTAGTGTTTATGTTCCAAATCAAATTCCAAAAAAGTGAGGGCCTAGAAACAACAGGAAAACAAGGAATTAAAGAGTAAAGACCCATATTCACAGGCAAGAGCTTTGTGTATAAACACTAATCAAAAGTTAGGAATTCCTTGGCAATCCATTGGTTAGGACTCCGCATTCTCACTGCCGAGGGCCTGAGTTCAATCCCTGGTTGGGGAACTAACATCCCACAAGTCACATGGCATAGCCAAAAAATAAGTAAAACATTACATTTAAAAAAAACTAATCAAAAATTAAAAATTTTGGCAAAAATGTTTACCTTGCTCATCAAGAAGTTTCTTTGTAAGATCTTCAGCTTCATCTCCACCCTCTAGCTCCAATGTATCATCATTAATTTCCAGGTTCTCCAACTCAAGTTCCAAATCATCAGGATTTGATACTTCCTTATTATCCTTAGGTTCCTTTGTCTCTGTTTGAAATCAAAGAATCAGTATCACTGAATTAAAAGTCATACTGAAATCCAGCTGCAAAAAATAAAGATTCACAAAATCTGCAACATTTTTCTTAGAATCTACATTTATATCTGGCAAATTTGATATTTAGATTCTTAAAAATACATTGTGCTCATGGAGGACAAAAACCATAATTTCTTTGTGCATGACATCTGTTCAGAGAAGAAATGAATGGATGGGTGAACTGATGAATGGAGACATACAAGCCATCAGGATTTGTGGTAATGATGAGGAGAAAATAAATCTGATTAGATAGTGGAATCAATTAAGATGTCCATATTATTCTGTCACTCATTTAATCTAGTGACTTAATGTGCATATAACAAAACTAGTAAGTAAAAAAATTTTTTTTACAAATATTATTTGAAACTAAAATTTATAGCACTTTAATATAAAAATTTGTCCTCCAGCATTTACCTTTGGAATCATCCTTGCTGGACTCTTTATTCTGACAACTTTTTTCATTATCTTTAAACAAGATGGCTGGAACAAAAGCTTTCAAATCAATGAGGTTCTCGTAAAAATTCCGAGCATCTTCATCTTCCCATATACCACCTTCTAAGTCATATTCTCCAGGTTTACCAGGTGTAAATATATCAATTCCAGGCCCATGCTCTACAGTAAAATAAATCACGGGGAATTAAAACCAATGAATCTTGAATGTTTCAATTAACAGATACCTCTTCAGTCAACAAGTCCTCTTGATTATGCATGTAACCATCTTTACCAGAAAATCACAAATTCTGTTTTAAGTAAAGCTCTAAACCAGGACAGATCAAAGGAAAGTACAGGATAAACATGCTTTTCTCTCGAAGTTTTAAGCAACTGATATGAGATTAAGTAGCTATTTGATATATTAGGCCCATCTTCACAAAGCTTAAAACCAATGTAAGAAATACATAAGCCTGGCAATTCCTAAACATCTAGCTTGAAGTTCCACCTCCCCCATGAAGCATTTTTTTAATACTCCCCACACTCTGTATGATTTTATCTCAATTATGTTCACAAGTTTATGGTTTATCTTACCATAAACCCTTAAGAAGCATCCCTCCTTTTGGTATTAAACTTGGTATAAGACAGACTGCCATAAATGGTCAACTGATAAATAACTAGAAAGGAAGGGAAACAATGATGAAGACATATATATACATTTCAGTAGAGAGTGGAAAACCATGTGTTTGTATACACACACAAGCTACATTTACATACAACTATAGATGCTTAAAATTCAGAACATTAAAAGCAATTTTCTACTTCATGATCACAAGACCATTCATGATTTTATCTGTTCTCACTGTACTTCTCTCCAAACTAGAATTATAAAAGAATGATAATGCAGATTAAAAATAGCCCTGAGAAAATTAGTCATTAAAAGTCATTTAGGAAGAACAGGACAAAAACAATAAAGTACTGGCTCTCTAACTCATTACTTATATGCCTGACAAAAAACATATTTAAACTCAGGACACTAAACCAATGTAAGAGAAAAGACTGATAAATTTAATTTCTTTTTAACAAAAATGTAAATAAAAGCAGGGAATTTCCTGGTGATTCAGTGGTTAGGACTCCAAGCTTTCACTGCCTAGGGCTCAGGTTCAACCCCTGGTTGGGGAACTAAGATTCATAAGCTATGCTGTGTGGCAAAAAAAAAAAAAAAAGAGCAAAGGACAAACTAGAAGCCAATACTGGCAATATTTATACAAAGGAATTAATATCCATAATATAAAGAGCTTCTGCAAATAAAGTCCAAAATCTCAATAGAAAAAAATGGATAAAGCCTCTGAACAGATAAGTCAAAGAGTATATCAAAAGATCCTAACCTCAGTACTAATCAGAATAATGCTAAATGAAACAAGCATTTATCACTTTGACCCATTAGATCATGTTTAAAAGATTGATATCACCAAAGTAGAAAAATTACCAAAGGTATAGAGATCAATCAATCAATCAAATAAATGCAGAAGTTATATAAATGATATAATTAAGACAAGGACATTAAAACAGTTATTACAACTATACTTCATATTCTCAATAAGCTAGAAGATATACTAAGCATGTTGGAGACCATGGAAAACATAACTAGCTTCTAGATCTCTACATGAGACTATCAGACACCAAAAAAGGAAAAAAGAGTGCATTGGAAGACACAGCAATAGAAACTAAGCAACAGAAACTAACCAATACCAAACAGGGTGGAAAAAAAATACTAAAGCAGAGAAGACAACTTCAAACGTAGTGGTATTTGAATTCCTATAGAAGGGGGGAGAGGAATAGAATACATATTTGAAGAAATAAGGTCAAGATTTGCTAAATTTGATAATTATAAACCCAGATTCAAGAAGCCCAACAAACCCCAAGCACAAGAAACATGAAGCAAATCACACCAAGTCATTATCATAATTAAGTTCTTTAAAGTCAATGATGATAATATTTTAAAACAACCAGAAAAAAAAAATACACATTTTAAAAGAACAAAGACACAAATGATAGCAGCTTTCTCTCTGGAAACAATGAAAGACAGAAGACAGTGGAACATCTTTAAATACTGAAAGAAAAAAAAAAATCTCACCCTTAAATTCTGTACCAGGTGAAAATATCTTTTTAAAATGATGGCAGAATTTTGTTAATTTTGTTGCATAGCATTTACATTTATACTGTAATAGGTATAAGTAATCTACAGATGATTTAAAGTATATGGGAAGATGTGTGCAGGTGGCTCAGACGGTAAAGCGTCTGTCTACAATGCAGGAGACCTGGGTTGGGAAGATCCCTGGGAGAAGGAAATGGCAATCCACTCCAGTACTATTGCCTGGAAAATCCCATGGACAGAGGAGCCTGGCAGGCTGCAGTCTATGGGGTTGCAAAGAGTCGGACACGACTGAGCGACTTCACTTCACTATATGCAAATACTAAGCCATTTTAAATGAAGGACTCGAGCATCTTCAGAGGTTCTGGAACCAGCTCCCTGAAGATACCAAAGAAGGACTATAAATGTTTTCACAGTATACAATGGATATTTTCTTATTGAGAATGTAAAATACAAAATACTTTCCTGTATTATAAACAGATACTTTACAAATACTTCACTCTTAAGATTTTAAGTAAATAGGATTTTCAGATAATAATGTGTTAACATTTATCAACTTACTTCTCAAATAGTTGGTATATTACAGTAATGTATTAGGAGCCCTACCTAGGAAGTTTAAAGCACTTTTGCAATAATATGAGAACTCATTTTACAAAATGATAAGTTTATCTTATAAAACTGCAAGGTAGGTTTTAGTTCTAAGTAACAATTTATGATAATACACAATTCAAAACAACTAAATTAAAAAAAAACAACAGAAATATTACTATCCCAAAGGTCCAATCCACCTCATTACCTACCTGAGAAATACAGTAAATCTTTATATAGTCCCAAATATAGTTTAAGACAAGCCCTGTTAGATACAATCTAAGAATACCTATTACAAAAGAACCTAAAGAAACCCATCATATCATTATAAGTTAGGCTTCACTGTTCTAACCACAAAGACTTTTCCATTCAGAGAAGCATTTTAAGTAGCTTTAGGTTTTTATTAGGTCTTAATACTACTTCATAAAAAAATTTTTAAAGGCATTTCAAAACATCTAATTTTAATAATATACATCTGAGAAGACTAGAGAGATAGAAGTGATTAATGCTTACTAAAAAAAAATTCACAGTGTTTATTTTTAAGGATATCTTACCTTCTGGTGTTGGTTTATCTTGAGGAAGATCTGGCATATTTTCATCCAAAAGGTCTGCTAAGGATTGAGAATTTGCCAGTAGCTTTTGATAAGACATAGCAAATTCTTCATACTGTTTATGTCTATCTTCACTTAACTCCCCTTTAGAATGTAGAATACGCCTATAAACAAATGATGAAATAATCTGACAATCTTATCAAAACAGATGTGATCATCTACTATTATACTGGTAATGTTCCGTAAAATCTGATTTTATCAAACAAGCTTATTAGCACAACCTTCTTTAATAACCTATGTTTAATACTTAACATTTTCAAGATGTATCTAAAAATCAAAACTTACATCATCAAATTCACCTTAACAAATTAATTTTTTAAGCAATTAAAATTTAACATTGGTTCTTCAAAAAATATGAAGTGTGATTAACAAGTATGCCTGCAGAAATACAAAATTTAACAGTATGCCACTAATGAATTTTTAGTGTTTTGTTATAGTCATATACCCCAGACTTACAAGTTGGTTTTCAAAAACAGGTTAGAGACTCAAGTACCTTTAAACTTTCACAATGATTTGATTCAAGATTATCTTGAAAAAGCCTGCATCTTCCCTACAGTGAATTCTCAATCTTACTATTCAAGCACTCTTTATTTAGTCATTTAACAAATATCACTGGAGCAACCCACTTAATCAAGGTCAGGCTACTCTGAGGAGCAGAGGACATAGTATTCTACCACTCTGCAACAGTTCACTAATAAACCACCTACAGTTATTAACAAATATGTAAAACTAATGAAAAATTTTCAATTGTACAGTTGAGTAAAAGTTTACTACATTAGCTTAGATGGTTGAAATGTCTATAGCTGGACTCAATTTTTCTACAACTAAATACACAGTAGTGTAAGACATGAAATTTATAAACCTTATTGCAAATACAATTTCAAAAAGTCAATTATAAATTATAAATTAAGTCATTTTCAAAAGTAATATATAAAAGAATTTTTATTCCTTGAGTTTTCTCCTGAACAGAGAAGAAAATGAGTTAGATGGATTTTTTTTGTGTGTTGTCATTTTCTGAAAAGTTATAGAAAATGAAGTTTTCATGAAGAAAAAAATCCTTGCCTACACTTACTTATTTATTTGGAACATTTCTAAACTTTCCCAACTTCCCTCATTCTTATCAACAGGAACTTTTGTTTCAATGCTACAATATTTAAAATATTAACATTTTCTATTTTTAGGAATATCAGGTCCCATTTACAAATACAAGATAGATCAATACAAAAAACAATTACAATTCATTACATTCAATCCTTTTTTCCCCAACACCTGGCCTAGTAGATCTAAACTGAGATTTTTTTCACTCATTTTCTTATTATTTAAATACACACTACACAATATCATTTTACAAACAGATTAGTAAAACGCCAAGACAGTTTAACCATAATAATCCAGGCTAAACAGTATTCCTCTAATAACACTGTCATTAAAGAACAATTTTTCTCTTCAAATATTTCAGACTAACTTTCCTTTCACTAAGCTTTATGAATTTTTTTAGATTAGAGCAAAAACCCAAGCATTTAAAACTATTCAAGCCATGATGAGCTTGGTAGAACTTTTAATTAGAAGTCACATTATTTTTCAAGTTAAAAAATCCATTAAAATTAAATGATTTGAATAAATAATTCTCAAACGCAGGCTACTCTAAAATGTTCTATAACTATTAGAAGAAATATTAATAAAAACTTTAAAAATTTATTCAGAGGCAAATTACGTTAAAAGAGATATAAGTTCCAAGGAATTTCAAAACCCCTAATGACAACTAAGATCCAAAATTATTTCAGTGCTTAAAACAAAATTGAAAAATATCTCAAAATACCATAATGTGGAACTTTACTTCTCTAATAATTTGGGATTCTGATCATATGAAGAAAACACATCCAGTTTAGGTTATACAATATTCACTAAAGATTTATGACATACAAGCTGTACCAAGATGGTGCCTATTCCCTTATCAACCTCACTTTGAAACTTTTGCCTGGACTTTGCATTCAGTCAATTAAATGACTGAATTCTATGAGGGGTCCCAATGTGTGCATTCAGTTCCTATCCAGTCCTCGCGCACGCGTGTGCACACAATCACGTCTCTCTGCAACTCCATGGACTGTAGCCTGCCCGGCTCCTCTGTCCACAGAATTTTCCAGGCAAGAATACTGAAGAGGGTTGCCATTTCCTTCTCCAGGGGATCTTCCCGAGCCAGGGATGGAACCCACACTTCTTGCATCTCCTGCATTGGCAAAGGGATTCTCTTCTAGTCCTCCTGCAACCAGTTAAAACTCTGAAGCTTCGGAGATACTCCTCGCTCTCCTCAAAACCTCAATTCCATGATTAAACTTTTAATAGTACTAATTTACTTAACTACTTAATTCATACATGTTTAGGTTACTATCTAATAAGAACAGTCCTAAAGGGCAGGCAGCTTAGACTTTGGTTGATTTTCTAATAGAACCTTATACTGTACAATCAGAAAGCTGTATAGGACAACAATGAAAAGGCATTAGAAGAGATCCATTATATACAAAACATACATAGTCATATGTATTTTCCTTGACCATTTATTTAAAATATATTTTCTTAATATCTAATTTCACAGCATGTAGTAAGACTACAGACTTCAAGCAGAGAAAGAAGCCATCGCAGGTGCCTGAAAATTCAAAATTCCTCGTCATTTAGAAGTTCTAATGAAATTTAAATGAAACAATTTCTAATGAATGTACTACATAAGTCAGTTCTTGTAAGTTCATGAAGTCCACAGGAAAAGTTTTTCAGTTTGATTAAATTTTAGAAGGCCTGTATGAGGGATCTACACATACACAGCACATCTGACCAGAGTACATTTTCTGTACATCAGTGCACATCTCACCAAAATTTCTTATGTGAATTCCAATTCCACAGAATATAACACTAAGCAAAATCAAGCTTAAAATATGGTTCATCATGTATCATTTTAATTACAATCTTTTCAGAAGCACACCATTATAGAAAGTTGCACCGAAACCGTTCTTTTGAGGCTGTCATAAATCAGAGGTCAGCAAACTTTCTGTAAAGGGACAAATATTAATATTAAGCTTTGCAGACCATATGGTCTTTGCTGCAATTACTCAAGTCTGATAGCATAGCACAAAAGCAGCACAGACAATATGTAAACAAATGAGTGTGACTATGTTCCAGTAAAACTTTATGCACACTGAAATTTGAACATCGTGTAATTACTAATCTGGCCTGAAAGCCATAGTTTGCCAATCCTTGTCATAACTGGAGATAACCAAGTACCACTGTTAAATATATTATAAACAAGTTCATTCCCTCTCCTGGTTTCATTGCATGATAGGGAGGAACTGGTACTATTTTAAAGATATGAAAAGCAAGCAATAAAAACAAAATTAATTCCAAGTCTTATTCACTATAAAAAAAAGAAAGTAGATGTCTTGCACCTAAAATATGAGATATCACTATCTAGGAGCACCTCTAAGGTACATCAATCCTTGATTTCTGGAGTGTTTTTTATATTATATTTAACATTAATTTAATATTATAAATCTGACTATCTCAAATAGTCCATTCTGGAATTAAGCAATATATCTCATAAGGAAAGCCACATATGCCTCAAAAAATTCTTATATTGAGTCATTCATTTTTTTCCATTTTTAAAATTTTTATTGTTATTGCCTGGCCTTCATGCTACTTCTTTTATTTTGTACAGTGTTTATTCTGTTGTTTTATATTGTTTTTAAAAATGAATTTTTAAAAATAAGCTATGAAAATTTAAGAAATTTAACATACACATTTTGAGAATCATAAAAACGCACAAAGAGAAATTCTCATTTGAAAAACTTTCTGAAGACTTGAGCAGGCAATATACTATGAACAGTGAACTAACATTTATTGATACTTACAATGTGCCAGGTACTGTTATAAATGCCTTTACACATATGCACTCACACAGGCATCATGCGCATGCACCTCGAGATACAGTGCTACAGGCATCCCATTTTACAGAAGAGAAACCCAAAGCAGAGATGTGAGGGAACTTGCCCAAAGTCACAGAGGGAGTGAATGACAAATCTAAAACTTGAACCCAAGCAGTCTGGCTCCGAAGTTCACTCTTTTAACTCCTGGATTACACTGCCTCTCAAATTATCCACTTGGTACCATATATTGAATTAGGATGTCTCTCAAATGCATATATCAAAGGCAAGTCTTCCCAAACCAAGGTGCTGGTTTTATATTCTCTTTTGGGTCCTTCTTTTATTTGGATTTGACTTTATAAGTTCTGAGTAGCTAATGGGTTTATTAGATGCCTTAAACAAAGTGCAGATGAAGATGAATACTATGGAAGATGTGAAAAAGAATGAAGAGATAGGAAAGAAACTGATTCTGTCATTTGCTATCAAAGTCACACTGGGCAAGGTCTTTAATAACTAAATCTGATCTATCACCTTCAAAATACAGGTATTTCTTTCAAAGGTACTGTGAGGATCAACTGAGATTATATACCTGATGCATTAAAGTAAAACAGTATTTTCATGAAAAAAAAAAAAAAAAAAAAAAGCCAGAGTCCACTGTAGCCAAGGCAAGAACTTAAAGTTTGATTTTTTTAATCTTCTATCAGCCAAAGTAAAAGAGAAAAAAAAATCTTGAATACAGAAAATCTATTTTAGCTTTGTCCTTAACCACTCATGTAAAATAACATAGAACACATGGCCGAATCTTGACAAAATAACCATGAAGCAGACCGATGAAAACCACTAGGTTTCACTTTTCATCTTTACTGCTGTCAAATTCTCATGAGAACTTGAATTTTCTTGAGGTTTCATTTTAGAATTTGGTTATGCATGTTGAACAATCTTACATGAAGAGAGTAGAGCAACAGTTAAGCATAACTGTCCCCAAAGATTTATTAATCAGCTAATATCAAAATCATTGACTCAGAATTAGAAAATATCTAGAAGGATATTTTGAAGTTGAACAATTTTGAAGTTGGTTATGAATGTTGTACAATCTTATATGAAGAGCATAGAGCAACTATTAAGCATAACTGTACCCAGTGATTAATCAACTATATCAACGTCACTGACTCGATCAGAAAATATCTAGGAGGTAACCATTTTGAAACATTTATAAAATTGCTAAAGCCTCTGTAAACATAATGCACAGTGATATATAACATTTTAATAGTGCTTAATACTTGCTGTTCAGTCGCTAAGTCATATCCGACTCTTTGCGACCCCGTGGACTTCATTTAATAAACAATCTTCCTGTAACGGCAAGGTACAACTTAACCGGAAAGAATATGAAAGGTAAAAGCAACACCACTGAATGTCAGGTTAATGTATTTTCAGGTTTCAACACTGTTAAAGTAATGCCTCATGAATTTGAATTAATAAAAGAAACCTCTCTGGTTACATTAACAAGGGAAAAGCCTACATTTGTTTCCTTCCCAAACTTTAAATCAAATCATTTACTGCTGTTGAACTGAGCATGCAATCATGAAGGTCATAATTCACCGGTACTGAAAAGAGAAATGTGCTCTCATTCCCACCAATAAAGAAGAAAAAAAAGAAATTAAGACACTTCAGAATTATTGAAGTATTCTGACTTAATATCTGAATTCATTTCACTATACTGCAAGAAATTAACTGTTACATAATTAAGTTATATCCAATAAAATTAAATCATTTATTCAACCAATTTTAATTAAATGCCAAAAAAATACTAGGTTATATTACCTCAGTGAGAATAAAATCTCAAAGTACAAAGCATTTTGAGTATAAAGTAACAGCACTGAAAATAATAAAAAATAACACTTGGCAAGAAGTAAAACTATTAATTCTAGACTGGAAAATACTATTAGATGATATTTTAAATGTGCAAATATTAATTTTAACTCTTAAGATCAATTACTTAACCAAAATGCATTTAAAAATAAGATTTTGTACTTAACAAGTACAAAAAGCTTATAAATTCACATTTATTAGAATTCACCCAACCCAAGGATCAATTTTATTGCTCGCTAACAACCGTAAATCCTCAGGGGCTTGTAACTAATACATATCAGCATAGCTAACAGTAGAAAAGAACAGCTGAGACTCAACAGGTCTCATTCAGTCATGCCTTCATTCATCCACTACAGCGTTTTTAAGAAAACACGAGAGATTTTATTACTCTATTTTTTAATTGGTTAAATAAAATTTTAAGTATAGACTTCAATGAGTACAGACTAACACTTCACAACCCCTAAGCACCATGCCATCTCCCAAGTTAACCAGAATGACCAAGAGCATTTACAATCCATAAACTGAAAACACAGGCTATTTCACTTTTTTAAAAACCATCATTAAAGACAATGAATAAAGGTTTAAAGTAGTTTAACTACATGAGTCTTAAATACTCACTAGCTTGGCATCTAGATTTTTAGCATTATCACACCTAAGAGAAACCTTACTGAGAAAAATGACCATCTGCGATTTATTCCTATGATAAGAGAAAACTTCAAAACGTCTACCGGATAATGATTGGCAGAAAGAAACTTCTGGAAACTGGCCATTTTAACTGTAACATACCCTCTTAGAAGTAAGCGAGACTAATATTAGGCCAAGTAGGGACTCTGCATTAATCCAATTCGTGTCTTTGCTCATTCAGGCACTTAAATCCTCACTTACAAAGGCTCTTCAAACTGAAGCTATCCTAAGGCATGAGTGACTTACTCAGCTGTATGCCAATTGTTTTCTACACTGTGATTAAGATTCTTACATCCTCCAAATAATTACACATAATTAGACAGTTCCTGTGATAAAATAACTGCTCCCAGGCTAAGGTCAATTTACATTTAGTAAATAGCCTCCTCTAATAACCAACCATAGGTCAATAGCTCTGTATTAACATGAGGAAGTTTCTAAGAAAAGGCCATGAAGCTGTGGTCTCAACACTGTATCCTGGTTCAAAATTTTCTTCTGTGACTTTAATCATGAACAAAAACAGGTCTGCTTATCTAATCTAAATGTGACCAGTGGATAAGTATAATTAATAATATATACATCATTGAGAATTCCCTGGCAGGCCAGCGGTTAGGACTCCAGTGCTTTCAATGCCATGGGCCATCGTTTCAATTCCTGGTCAGAGAACTAAGATGCCAGAAGCCATGTGGCATGGGAAAAAAAAAATACACACACACACACCATCAATTATCATTAGGCTAACATAATATGCCAGAAGTACCTAAAGTTTAGGAGTTAAGTCTGTATCAGGAATAAAAAATTATGTCTATAGTTCAAAGTGAAGAACTGGCTCGGCAGCATGTCATCTGAGAAATTTGTCTTTAGGTATAACAAAAAGTCAAAAGACTGCAGCTATAAAAACTGTAGGCCACAGGCAGATACTGCTGCTGCTGCTAAGTCGCTTCAGTCGTGTCCGACTCTGTGCGACCCCATAGACGGCAGCCCACCAGGCTCCCCCGTCCCTGGGATTCTCCAGGCAAGAACACTGGAGTGGGCTGCCATTTCCTTCTCCAGTGCATGAAAGTGAAAAATGAAAGTGAAGTCACTCAGTCATGCCCCAGTCTTAGCGACCCCATGGACTGCAGCCTACCAGGCTTCTCCGTCCATGGGATTTTCCAGGCAAGAGTATTGGAGTGGGTTGCCATTGCCTTCTCCGACAGGCAGATAAGAAGGCATCAAAAACAAACATCCAAAGTGTCTGAAAATCAGGCAGCAAATTGAGGGAACCAGAGATACTCAGCCTGGAGAAGATCAAAGGGAAACATCTTGGCAGTCTGCAAATATTTTGAGACATCATGGTGTAAAAGAAGAGACACGTCCCATGCCAATGCTTCTCAAATTATCTGTCATAAAGGAATAATTTTCTTTCCAATCACTGCACGGCTATAAAATATGATGACAATATCATGGCAATGAAAAATTGCTATTAAAATGTCTAAATGTATTGTCTCAGTTTCTCTACTTAATTCACAGGCAACAGGTAAACAGTTCATGGAACCCCACTCTGAGTAGCTTTATTCTGTCTGTACCAGAAAAAACAAGTAAATCAAAGGGAACCATTTTATGGGGAGTTAAATTTCAGCTTAAATTCCCAGCAAACAGGCTAGGAACAGGTGTGTCCAACAGTGGAATGGCTCAGAGCACTAAGCTCAAGAAATTTTCAAAATAATTTATGTCAGATAATCTATAAAATAGATTTCATTTTGCACTGGAAGGATGACTAGATTAAATCATTATAGACTCTGCCCTAAAAGCTTCTGTGAGGCCAATCAAAAACACAAAATGTAGAAAGGATACATGTATATGTATGGCTGAGTCTCTTTGCTGTCAACCTGAAACTATCAAAACACTGTTAATCGGCTATACTCCAGCAAAAAATACAAAGTTTAATTAAAAAAAAAAAAAAAACCTTAGAAAGTAGCCAAAAAAAAATCAAAAGACCATACTTTCAAAATCACCTGCGACATATTAGGTAAAACATATGTGAAAAGGAAAAAGACTGTAAAAATGACTATGTAAATTGTAACTAAGAAAGCTAATATATGTGAAAATTATTAATAGAGGACCACTACTTTCTTTTTTAACCCATTACTGGCTATAGAAGTACATTCTGAAGTTGGCTCTTCAAAGTTTAAAACAGTCCTCGCTATTCAAAAGCACAAAATGAGGATTGTTTTATGAAACATTAAGGAACACCACTGCCATCTTAAATTCTCACCTCTGAGTGAGCTTCAGCCACCACAGATTTATCCATATAGCCTCTGCTCCAATCTTATCTCTTACCTAAGCGAACAACTCACTATTGCAATCTTTTGTGGCTAAGTTAAAAGTACCTTCTAGAGGTAACTACGTAAACCAGTCCTCCCCAACTACAGGCTTATAAGAGTAAGTGTTCTCCCCACACAGGAACTTTAAAATAGGTGCAGAGTATTCAGCCAAAGGCTAACGCTTGTACCTCCTTTCTGCACACCCTCAGCCCTGCTCCACATACACACCTCCATATTGATCTAATATCCACCAACTATATCAACTTCTAGCCTTTTGATGCCTTCTAGGTGCAGATAATACACAGTAGTCTACAGTATCTTGTAACAATCAAGGGTGGCCTAAATCAGGGATCTTCACCACAGGCACACACATCATTCCTTTAGAATTTTGAATGGATGTCCCCAGGAGAAAGACTCCTGTAAATGCACTTTATAGTTGCATTTAAAGAATTTTTTCACAGCTACTTTGGTACACTATTTTCCAAATTTCTGATCTAAAATATCACTCATGAATGACTTATTCTCTTGAAAAGAGCGAGTATCAATGGTGACGTCAATAAACTAAAATACAAAACAAAAGCGAACCTGCTATAGAAAAGAAACAGTGAAAGACACAAAAAAATAATAGCAGATAAGTTAAAGTGATAGAAAAAGAAAACTTATCCCTCAATGTTAAGGAGATTTTTAAATCACAGTAAAAATCCACAATGTAAAAATCATCATATACTTGCCGAATTTCTTTTTTTTAAATCAGAAACAAAATCTATCAAAAACTCACATTTAAACATGAGTATTTAGACTGTTATTACCCTGTGAAATTTTCCTGGAATGTTAAGAAATCACCTGCAATAAGCCCTTTTCCACACGTTCTTTCAGTGGCATGAAGACTTTACATTTTTTAAAGTATGAGCTCCAAAATAAATTCTCAATTCTGAGAAACGTTTGAAAATCACCTGTTTTGTCTCTCAGTATTCTGTAGCTCCCTGTGGTCCCTTTTCAGATGTTTGGTCAAAGACGTAAAGTATTCTTTTAAAAGATTCTGGAAAGGTTGCTGTTTCTCTGGACTAATTATCTCACTAGGAGGAAAACTCAAATTAAACTTCTCTGCAGCACTCTTTACTTTCCTTGGTACAAGTCCAGCAATATCATCTCCACAATGTCGACAAAAACTAATCACCACAGAAACATGAGTATGGGATTCCCGATCAGCATTAATAATATTTTTTAGCTGTTCATAGATTAAGGAAAGACCTTCCTTGTCAGTGAAAATCCCAACTATTGTCAATTCTGCAATGAAACGCAAATCAGTTCTTAACTTGGTAATGTTAGGTGTTTTCTCTTCTTTCCTGGCTTCAAAATGTTTTTTCCAAACCTGAAGAAGTGATGGGGCAAAGTCGGCGTAGCGCTGGTGAAAGAGCGAGCATAAGTGCACAGCACAATTCACGTCAGATATTTTTAGCTTTGCTTCCACAATAGAAGCGACAGCCTCTGCAATGTATTTGCTTAAATTTAGGCCATTAAAATCATGGGACAAGGAGTCTCTCTGTTGTTCTGTAATAGTTTTTAGTTTCTTGACAAAAGCGGTATTTTTCTTCAAACTTGAGTCTAGTCGGCTAAAGAAATTTTCCTCTGGTCGGTTGTCTGGAGCATTTTGGTTTTTGCTACGAAGTTCTTTCCTTAGCTGATGTCGTTCCCAAGCTTCCTGATGAAGCTGAAGGGATTCCTCTTTCTCTCTATATAACAAACAAATAAACAAACAAGTAAGATACCTTGTACATTTTGAAGCGTAACTGATGATTCCCATAAGAGTGAAAGCCAATGAAAAATTAGAAAAGAAACAAAATCCAAGAGGAACAAGAGATGCAAAAGGCCCTTTCACCACTTTAAAGACATCTGATTAATGACAAGATAATGAGAACTCATTCTACTGATAACACCAAAAGTGGCAGAGTGGAGCATTTTTAATAACTAGATTAAAAATAATTCTGCCAACTGGCACGCTAAATGAATATAACTATTTACTTGTCAATTGTAACTCAATAAAGCTGAAAAAAATAAATGGATAAAACACAGGATTCTTAATACAAAAAAAACAAAGTAATATGTTTGGGAAAATATAAAGCCTAAACCAAATAAAAGCACCGGGCAAACGGGAAAAAATCCACAAAAAAATAGTTAAAGAACAAAATTAGAAAATACATTAAAATGCTTTGAGTTAGGTGCCACTTTTCCATACTTCAGCATTAAATAAACCTTTCTTAATGAAAGTACCTTTCTTAATAAAAGTTTAGGCCTTAAAATTCAAGTATAATTAAAAGCTCATTTAGGAACCAGAAAAACTATAGGATAAAAGCACTTTATATAAAAGGTTAGCAGACTCAAGTTTATCCTGAGAAGATTTAAAATCAAATCTGGTTATGTTTCCACTAGAAAGATGGGACATGTTTAAACAGCAGAAGTAGTAAAATAACCCGGGCAGGAGTGGGAGAATGAGGACAATCTGAGGTTTCTAAGACACCAAAATATGTAACTTTAAAATATAAATTTCTAATAAAACAGATTTTCATCTTTCTAAGATAACCAACCCTGAGTTACTCTATAATTCTACGATTTTTCCACTAATAGCTACAATATGCTAACAAAGAGTTACATCTATCTCTGAGAACAGGGATAAGAATCTCGTAGAAGCCTCCCAGCCACATAAAAACAAGATCAGCAGTGAGAGTACTCGTTAAGAGAGTATAACTCATTACTGCCATGCTTTCAACAACTCAACTATCATCTTTATTAAAAATACTTTGATATATATATAATGAATATATACACACACACAATGAAAATACTTATACTTACCTATTTATATATTTACAGGTGAAATAATGTGATGCTTTAGAATACTCAAGAAAAAAAAGAGTAATTGCAGATGCTGGGTGGATGGGAAGGGATACTAATTTATTCCATTCTATCTTTTACATGCTTTAATTTTTCCAAATAAAAAGTTGGCATTTTGGTTACCATTGTTTTTTTAAGCTCTTTGTATCGGAAGGGTGAGAGAACAAAAGTTACAGTGAAATGAAATATCCTTCCAAATTGTTTTACGTAAAATAGAAAATAAGCAAGAAATTCTCAAGAATCATAGTTCTGAATATTCTAAAACTACTGCTATTGCTTTTCAGACCTAAGACTCCAGTTCCTCATTAAAAATAGAGGTACTAAAGAACTTTGGTAAGTAGGTAACTGAGCTGTTCAAGAAACTCATAAAAATTCATATTTGCAAACAGCTTTTTAAATTACATATATGAAAGGAAGAGCCCATGCACTATTGGATTAGGTCTCATGCACTATTCATCAACTGTCATTTCTGCTACATCCTGGTAGTCTTCCTAAGAGGACTACCTCATTTTTCACCAGTTCATTATATCACTTGCACAGATTTACAAGGTTACAAATAGATTTTGATAAAGATAAAAAAGGGAAGCATTTTGGAATTGTACTTAAAGACAATGGTTTTAAGGTCAGCCTAACCTAGGTTCAAATCCCAGCTACTCTACTATTTACTGTGACCTCAGGCAAGTCATTTAATCTCTTAAAGCTTCATTTTATTAATCCACAAAACAATAAGCTTACTTCATTAGGACTACCTTAAAGACAGGTACTGATACAACTGTAGAGTTTGGCATATAAGAAACTCAACAGCAGCCATTAAGAATTGAAGATTTTCGGGAATTCCCTGGCAGTCCAACAGTTAGGACTTTCACCACCAGGGCCCAGGATCAATCCCTGTTCATGGAAATAAGATCCTGCCAGCCACACAGCATGGCCAAAAAAGAAAGATTTTCAACTTAGAAAGATTATATACTATACCATGAAAAAAATTTTCTAAAAAGCACAAACAGCTCAAATTGCCCCACACCTCAAAAAAATACTTATTAAAGGTTACTATTATTTAATTTCAAGAGTTAAAGCACTGTAAGCATGCCTGTAGTCAGTGAAACCAACAGAACAAGTAAACTGAGATACTCTCAACTCTCAAGCAACTGTACCTTGCAAATTTTATTTCAAATAATCATTGTTTTTCTAAAACATTTATTTCAATCTTCCTATTTCTACACATCAGTAGTTAGAATAAACATTCTTACTTCAACTGGGCAGCCTCTTCTTCCTGCTGACGTTTCACCTGTTCTTCTTGCTTCTTTCTCTCTTCTTCATGTTTCTTTTTTTCGTCTTCCTCTTTTTTCTTTAATTCCTCCTCTGCCTTCACCTTTTCTTCTTCTTTTTTCTTGCGTTCCTTGTCTTCTTTTTTTCTTTTATCTTCTTCCAGTTTCTTCTTCTTATCTTCAGGGACCTTAATAACCTCCTTCTTGGCAGTAAGCTTGATCTCCTCTTTTGGTTTCTCCCTGCTGCTCACTGGCCGCCTTTCACTGCAGTCTTTTTCCTTGCTGTTTAGTAAAGATTCTTTTTCTTCCATACTTGCTGGCTTTTTACGCTCAGCTGGCATTATGTTACCCAAGACAATCTGTAAGAGTAGAAGAATGTCAGCATTATAATCGCAGTGACTTTTTTTTTAAGTAATGTGACACTACTTTGTTAAGTGGAACATATTAATGCAACTTGGCAACTGTGAGAGATTAAATAAAATGCATACAAAACAAATACTATTTCAGTGATAAAATAAATCACTGATCATATTCCATATTCTATCATTATTATTATGCTTATGTCTAAGCACTTTTTTTCTTTTTACTTTTTAGTCAGAAAATAGTCTCTACAAGAAGTAGAGAGCACAATATAAGGAACCTCCATGTACCCATTACATTCAACCACTATCAACTTCACAGCTGATATTAAATGACATATCATTTAATCATAAATACTTCAGTACTATCTGAGAACATTCTCAACCAGTTTCATCCACCATACTTCACAACCATTAAGAAATGCTGGTGACACTACATCATACAATATTCAATTACAAGTATTTAAGTGGCAGCATGAACGAGCTCTTACCTTCTACAAAGCAACTAATAAAATGGACAAGACTAATAAATTTCATCTCACTGCTCTAACTGTATCAAACACAAAAACTGCTAACTATCCCAAACTAGACTAGACCTTTCAACTCTTTATTAGTAGTCAAAATTAGTCTATAAACATCATGATTACTATAAATAAGACATAAATGAAATATTCTGTTCTATACTTGACAATACAAGAGCCACCAGCCCAGGGTTTCCCAGCCTCAAGAGTACTGACATCGTGGGCAAGAGTTCTCTGGTGGGAGGAGGAAGGGCTACAGTGTGTATTGCACAAAGTGTAAACAAAGCATCCCTGCCTTCTACACAGTAGAGGCCAGGAGTATTGCCCCAGTTTTAAAAAAACAAAAATTACTCAGATATCACCAAATTTCCCCTGGGGGCAAAATCACTACCAGCTGAAAACCACCACACTAGCCACACGTGGCTACTTACACTATAAATTAATTAAACAGAATCTGAAATTCAGTTCTCCATCATTATCCATAATCCAACTGCTCAACTCCACATGCTGCTAGTGGGTACAACATCAGACAGTGCAGATATAGAGCATTTTCATCATTATAGAAAGTTCTATTGGGGAGCACTGGTGTATAGTACAGGCTCCGTACAGTTAACTGGAATAAACTCTGGAACAAAAAATGTATTCTCCAGCAAAATTCATGATTCTTTTCTAAAAATACGTGTCTACTTAGAGCTTAGTGTTCTCATGTCTTTTCTTTTATGGACAATACTTCATGTTTTAATTCCTAAATCATTTGAAAGTTGTACACAAGAAAATCAAAATACTTTTCACTTAAGAAGTATAGAATTACTTACACTACCGAGGGTTTTTTAAGCTAAACACGGTGCTCAAGTATTTTCAATACATGTTTTAAATTACATCAATAAAAACTATGTTAGCAAACAAGACATTTGCAGTAATAAATATTTTATAAACACAAAGCATTTATTTCAGCCCTCTAATAAAATATTACCACAGAAAGACGATCTAAGCCAACTGAAGCACTTTCAGTGATTTTTGGAGGCACATGTCATAGTCTGTATCTTATCTCAGCCACCTCTTCCTTCCCCTTTTCTGTTTTACTCTTATTCTCCTCCACTTCCATGTTCTATGCATTTTTTGGGCAATGACACCCAAAGGCTTCAGATAACCCTACTTGTGGAACTTGAACAAAAAATGGCTGTTAATCCTGTTTAAACAATCATTAAAATATATAAGAGCATAACTACTTATTTATGTGGCAAAACAGTGTTAATATTTATATTACCTGGGAAATGTAGTATCAACTTCTCATGCAGTTTCAATTAAATACCCACCACTGCCCTAAAGTGACTGGCTGCCCTAATGCAAGCAAACTTTCAACAGCGAATACTAATAGCTACTAGCTACTTCTCACAAAGTAAACATTTTACATACATTATCTCATTTAATAATAAAATCTTCATGAGATAAGTATTATTTTCCCTATTTAATAAATGAGTAAAAAGAGACCTGACCAAGTAAGTTGACCAAGGCTTCTACAGCTAGTGACAGAGCTGAACCAAAGTTATTAAGAATCCTGAAGAGGGTGCAGCTAGAAAACCTGACAAGAGATTCTGACTACACAAATCAGGACATCTCTCAGAGTAGAAAGAGTCCCTGATAATGCTTAAGCAGTTTCTACATTGTTTTAACTTTCAGCCTATTCTAGCTAAAAGATATGGGGACAGCTAATTCCCAGGTAATCTTACTTAGGGATATCTGTAACTATATGCAAAAAAATAATAAGTTTTATATAGAATTTGTACTTTCTGATGCGAAGCTGCAACAAGCAACACTTCAGCTAATACGAGAAAGAACAGTTCTCAAAATATAAAAAAGAATGGTACCAAATTTTATATCTCATTTATGAAGACAAAATTAGACACTAAGTTCTGTTAAAACATTAAGAAACATACTTGGAATCTGACAAACTTATAAAGGATCATCATTTATCATTTAACAGTCCCTCAAACTTTTGTGATTTTCCACAGTACTCATATATTCAATAGACTTTTAAACGCCTTCTATATCAAACTGCCGAAGTCTTTCATGAATTAGATTCTGCTCTAGAGCATGGCAAAACAGATTTTCAACAAGACCCTCAAGTCTTGGCAGCGGTATCTTCTTTGGACCATTTCATCCTTATATTACAAACACATACCAAAGAACATCTGGAACTAAATTTAAGTGAACAAAAATATGAAAAATTTAAGGTTCATGTAAAGGTAGCAATGCACTATGAGAAAATAATATGAGCTTTAAAGTCAGTCAGACTTTTAAGTTTGCAAACTTTACAACCTGCTGGCTATGGAAACAGGGCAATGTAACTTCTCTGAGTCTATTCATCCATAAGATGGAGATACTGCTACCTCTCTTACAGACGTCTTAAACTTCTCTAAGTCTAGAAGAGAGCATGAGAGAGCCATTCAACAAATGCTTATTCTCTTTCACAGAGAAAACTGAAGAGTTAAGCCTAAAATAAGAATTTTTTTAGAGTTAGGAGTACTAGATTTTAACTACTCCAATTCTCAATTCTTACACTGAGTGAACTGCCCAAGACTACACAACTAGCTTAGTGACTGGGTTGAGACTGTGTCCAGTGCTCTTTCCCCCTATATACCCTAAGACTTAAAAAGTCAAGTAGGGACTTCCTGGTGATCCAGTGGCTAAGACCCTGGGGGCTAGGATTGGATCCCTAGTCAGGAAACTAGATTCTATATGTTCCAACTAAAGATCCCTACAGATCCCACATGGTGCAGCTAAAGATCCTGCATGTCCCAAGTAAGACCTGGTGCAACCAAATAAATAAATATTTTTTAAAAGCCAAGTAAAAAATACAAACTACAGAATTCAGATTAAGTATGTATTTGTATCACATCAAATTTCAAATATGAAACAGCATTAAATTATATTGGGAAATGCTAACTGCATTTCAAATTTTAATAAACTCATGCTTTAATATTCTACCTCAAGTCTTCCAAATAAAAACTATAACTTTTAAATAGAGTCTGTAAGATAAAAATTAGTGATCTTTTAATTGGAATATGATTAGCTCCTACAAGCCAGTATAATTACATTCACACAGTCCTTAAAAGGAACCCATGCTTTAAAACCACCTTTCTAGCTCCCAAAATAGTGTCCTGGCCCTTGGGCTGTATATTTTATTTGGTTTTCTAAATATACTCTGAACTTCCAGAAGAAAAAAAAAACTACTTTACTAGTAAAACAGGTACTTTCAATGGTCTGTTGGGAGAGTGCAGAGAAAGGGGTGTTTCCCTTTAAAGCTATTTCTCCACAAAGTACCATATGGGTTATGTATGAAATCACAATGAGACTGCTCTGAAAATGCTCCAGAGTGAAAGAATGATATTTAATCTTTTCATTTTGTGTTATTCATTTAAAATGGTCTAAGGGCAGAACAGCACAAGGGCATTACCTCCCAGTCTCTGACTTTAAAGAACGTCCTCAGGAAAAAGAACTCATTCAAAGTTTTTACAAATTCCACCAGAGTTCAAAAATGGTTTTCTTGATGAGTCGTACAGCTTTTCTAAACACTTAATAACTCTGCTAAAGGGGAAAAGTGAGGGAGAGTTTTTCCTCAGGTCTGATGCATCACTGCGTGCAAGTCCTAAAAGAGCAAGAGAGCCAACGGTCCGGTCCAGACTGTCCCCTCAAGCTTATAAGCTGGCTCTGCTCCGCCAAAAAACACCCCGCGATCGCCTCTTTAGTTCAACAGGACGACCGGGAAGCCCGGGATGAAGGCAAAGTGAAGAATCCTCAGCCCATGGGACTAAAAAGAAGTCCACCCAGGAATGCCTGCCCACCACTCTCCGATCCACCGAACCCGGTCCCCTGCACCCTCTTCTCCCACAACCCCCTGCTCCCGCTCCACACGCCTCAGCTCCGCTCGCTTCCTCGCCACAACTCCCCTTCCCACGGGGTCCACGGTCACCTTCGCGGACCGTCCCTGCCCCAGCCCTAACTTCGCACCCCACACTCCCTCACCGCCGGAGCCCCACACGCTCCGGCCGGTCTCCCGCCTCCACATCCTCCCACACACACACCCACCCTCCCCATTTCCTCGCCCTCGCTTCCCTCCCGGCTCCCAAAGAGCTCTCCCCAGCCTCCCCTCGCTCTCCTCCACACCCCAAACCTCTTCACCCCGCCACGGCGGGCTCCCCGCCTCCGGCCCCGAGGCCCACCCCAGGCATATAGGGCAGGCACCCCCTCGACAGCCTCTCCTGCCTCCCTCCCGCGTTGAAGGGAGCCTCCTGAGGAGAGGGGTCTGAGGAGAACGACGCCGGACCCGCGGTCCGTCTCCTGCTCGCCGTCCCCGGAGCGCTGGGGTGCCGAGTCGCCTCACGGGTCCCCGGGGGAGTAGGAGTCCAGGCCGGTGCCCCCCAACCCCGCTCCCTCCTGGTCGTTGGGGCGGAGGGGAAGGAGGTTCCCCGGGACTTACCTCGAGCCTGTTGTCAACATT
Organism: Capricornis sumatraensis; assembly: GCF_032405125.1. Lineage (NCBI taxonomy): Eukaryota > Metazoa > Chordata > Mammalia > Artiodactyla > Bovidae > Capricornis > Capricornis sumatraensis. The sequence continues at coordinate 19,757,488 of NC_091083.1, forward strand.
AGCCCCGGGTTTCCCAGCACCAACTCCAGCGCTCGGGCTCTCCCCTCCCCTCCCCCCACCTAGCTCGCAGCCGAGGGCCCGCCTTCCCTCACCTCCCCCTCCTCCCTCCGCCCGCCGGCCCTCCCGTCCGCCACTCACCAGCGCGGCCAGGCTGCGAGTGGGGGCGGGGCGGAGGACGGCGGAAAGGAAGCAGCTGTCCGCACTATTGCCAGGTCGAAAACAGTCCGGGCTTTCCTTCCGCCGGCATTCCCTCGCTCTTAGCTTAGCTCCGGGGCGAAGGATCGAGAGTGAATGCTCAGATAGGTGCCACACACAGAGCGGCGGCTTCAAGCTGCCCAACTCAAGGAGAGGAGCTAATTTTTCAGACAGGCAATTCGCAGGGCAGCCATAACCTGCACCTCCAGCCTGGGCCTCAGCGGAGGGGAGGAGTATTCAGAGGCCCGGAGGCAGGAAGTGGATTGGTCGCCAGGAAAGGGAAAGCGCCTGAATTGGAGGTGCGCAAGCGCAGGCGCTGGGGGAGGGAGACCGGAGGGGGAAAGCGAGAATGGAGAGGGGCGGAGCTAACAGGAGGTGAGGAAGGGCGGTGGAGGAGTAGACGATTACGGAGCGCCATTAAGGACAAATTTAGCCACGTGTTTCTCAGAGGCTTTTCCTGGAGTGTATTTAAGGAGTCTAAGAAGGGAGAGTTTGATTGGACTAATTCGTGGGGTGAGGTTGAGGATTTAGGAAGCTGAAAGCTGGAGAAGCTAAGAATATGTACGGTGAGGAAGGTACAGGTTGGTAAGGGACGGATCTAGATTTAAGAAAGTCCCGTAGGGGAACTTCCAGAAGCAGTTTTAGCTGTTCAATCTGTAAGTACCCCACGGCTGAAGAAGGATCAAGGCTTTTCTCATACAGGTCTTAGAAAGTACCCTGTTTAAAAAAAAAAAAAAAAAAGAAAGTACCCTGTTGTAGCCAGCAAGTTTTTTACAGTAGCATCATATCCGCGAATTACTGAATGAAATCACCAGGTTAAAAAATTGGACAGTGTTGCCATTTCTTCTAAATGTGGAACCAAGTCAGTTTTTTTAAAATGGCTCAGCTTATCTAAACTTATTTTCTCTTAAATTGGTGAATTCGTGCAGCAGGCCTCTGATTTTTATCGAAAAAGTGTGAGGTTTGCCAACAGAATCTGTCTGGGTGTTAAGTACTACCGGCTTTGGCTGGTCAGGAACGAAGGTGCAGAACTGGTCTTCATTCTTGTTTTTTCGTGCGGTGCTTCTCCCACAAAATAAGCTACTAGCCACCTCAAATCCTTGACGCATGTCTAAGTTCACTTGTGTTCAACTTTTGTACATTTGTCTCAATTTACTGGTTTTACTTACCTTTTTTCAAATTGTGTATTTGATATACAATCATATAAGATTCAGGTGTACAACATAGATTCACAATTTTTATTTATAGTGATTCACAATATTGGCTATATTCCCGAGCTGTATAATTATCCTTGTAACTCATTTATTGTACATAAAATTAATACCTCTTAACTTCTACCTCTGTTTCCCCTTCCCCTGCCAGCTCTCTATTGGTAACCGTGGATTTGTTCTCTGTATCTGAGTCTGTTTCTTTTCTATTTACTAGTTTCTTTTCTTTTTTAGATAGCACACGTGAGTGATAATCTACAGTATTTGTACTTCTCTCTCTGACTTCCTTCACTAAGCACAAAAGGCTTCAAGTTCATCGTGTTGTTGCAAATGGCAAAGTTTCCTTCTTTTTTATGCTTGAGTGTGTATGTATGTCATCATCTTTATCCATTCATCTGTTGGTGGACACGGGTTGCTTACACTTAGACCATTTATTCTTAGCACATAAGTTACTCTTCCAAACTGAGTGTTAATGCTTCTTGTACTTAAAAAAACCCTACCGATAGGCCCACCCTTTAAAGGACAGTGAAAAAGAAAGACAGACAAATACTGCTTTTATATCATTGATGAGCCATTAGGAGAGAACTGTCCTAAAACACCAGGCCACCAAGTTCTCCTTGAAGTTTTTTGTATTTTGTCTGATTACCTTGAGAAGATTCACCTGTGCGGTTGATCAGAAAATCTTCTCAATCCTTTGCCTGTCATCAGGTGTTAAAAAGAAACCTTGTGAGTACAGGGATCAAAAAAGAGAGCATTTGCTATTTTACATTTGTTATTTTAATAATTAGAATAATGCTATAGGTAAGTATTCTGAATTTTATAGAAACTGAATCACAAAAGATTAATTTATTAAAGATCAAAAAAACTAGTAAATATATTCTCTACTATCATACTGAACCCTTTTTTTTTAATACTGAACTCAACTGCAGAAAACCAAGCTCTTTTTGCTATATCCCACTGCCTTAATGCACATTTTTACATAGACTGAAAATGCTGCCAGTCGTTTTGTTTTCAGAGGAGTATGTCAAGCAAACCACCAAAAGCCCTCTGATATGGGGATGTCATTGAATCTTACCTTCAGGGAATACATTGCTCTGAAGAAGCCATCATTTTTGCATTGTGATGACTCAAATTTCACTATTTCTTGAAGCTAAATTATATTAAGTTTTTAAGTGTTTAAGTATTTCAGAAAATTCTCAAAAATGTCCATTCTTCTTTTTCCTGCTTCACTTGACAGAACTATACCATATGAAAAAAACATGGCAATTCCCTGGTGGTCTAGTTAGGACTGCACTTTCTCGATCAGGTTCAGTCCCTGGTCGGGGAACTAAGATCCCGCATGCTGTGCTGTGTGGCCAATAAATGCACACATACATAAAGTCAAAAGAAAAAATGAGATCAAAGAAAATGTGATAAGAGAAGAAGGTCCAGGACTAAGCCCTGAAAAACTTCCAAATATAGAGGTTAAGTCCCTAAAAAGGAGACAGTGCAGAGAGGGGAAAGCTGGAGTGAATAGCTTTGTAAAAGCCTAGAAAAGAAGTGGCTAACTGTCTCAAAGGTTAATGAGAAAACAGGTAACATCAGGCAGGAAAGAACCCATTGGATTGACACTGGGGCTCAACACTGAGTTTTTCGGAACCAGATCAGTGAAGTAGTGGGCATGGATTGGAATAGTTGACTAAATTTGGTCACAAAGAATGGGACACAACTGAGCCACTGAGCTGAACTGAAATTGGAGATGAAAAAAGTGAAGACAAGTATTTGAGGCATTTTACTCTGAAGATCAGTAGAAAATGAACTATGGAGAATGTGAAGTCAGGGAGGATTTGTTTGTATCTTTTATGTTATTTTTGTATTTTTTAATGAAAAATATAGAGAATGTTTATTAATGGGAATGATCTAATAGGGAAATACTGGAGTTGCAAGAGGGAGGGGAAAAAAAAAGATAGCAAAGGAGGAAAATCATTGTGATGGAAAGGAATAGCATCTAAAGTACAAGTGGAGGGACTTCCCTGGTGGTCCAGTGGTTAAGACTCCAAGCTTCAACTGCAGGGCACACAGGTTCAATCCCTGCTCAGGGAACTGGGATCTCATATACTGTGTGGCACAGTCAAAAATTAAAATACAAATGGGAAAAGTGCCTTTGATAGAAGAAGGGGCTTTTCCAATGAGTCAGCTCTTCAAATCAGATATGACCAAAGTATTGGAGCTTCAGCATCAGTCCTTCCTATGAATATTCAGGGTCGATTTCCTTTAGGATTGACTGGTTTGATCTCCTTGCTGTCCAAGGAACTCTCGAGTCTTCTCCAGCACCATGTGCTCATAAGTTTAAAACCATCTGGACTACATTTGCCAATATCCCCAGAATAGATGGACAGTTAGATTTAATCAGCTTGCCTTTTTTTTTCCCCATGAGGGTAATGGCAGAGAGACAACTACAGGTATCTATCGTGGTATTTGCAAAAGAACAATTATAATGCAGGATCGTAGGATCTACACTGGATTTGGAGGGAAGTTAAAGGGAAATGAGGTTTATATGTGAGTATGGATGGGGTTAACAGATTGATAGGAGTACAGGTTGCAAAGAAAACTGACAAAAGAGCCAAACCTTGAGTGAGTGAATGGGGACAGACAAGGACATCAGAAAGTGGTTCTGAAGAGTTACCATAGCAGGAGATGTAGAGAGAAGAAGCAAGCCCAACAGGGTCAAAGTTCTTGGAAGAGAACTGGTTTGGAAGCTACAATGGGAAACCAAAAACACTGTAGCATCTCTGAAGTGAGACTCAATTCAGTTCAGTTCAGTTGCTCAGCCGAGTCCAACTCTTTGTGACCCCATGAATTGCAGCACGCCAGGCCTCCCTGTCCATCACCAACTCCCGGAGTTCACCCAAACTCATGTCCATCAAGTCGGTGATGCCATCCAGCCATCTCATCCTTTGTCCCCTTCTCCTCCTGCCCCCAATCCCTCCCAGCATCAGGGTCTTTTCCAATGAGTCAACTCTTCGAATGAGGTAGCCTACATAAATCCAAATTCTAGTCCCAGTGTTTACTAGCTATTCAAACGTCACAGCTTTTTATTCTTGAAAATTGTAATAACAGCAGTACTTTTTTCTAGGGTTTTGTGAATAGTAATTGAGGTGATTTAAATAAAACCACTTAACACAGTGTTCATAGTTTATGCTCTTTGAGTGTTAGCTATTACCAAATCATTTTGCTAACAATAAACACTATCATCTGAATGGCTTTGCAATTTGAATAAATACGGCTTCAAGGCCCTTTCTTTGCCCTCCCACTGGTATGAAACCGGTGCACCAGGAACTTTTTACTCCAACATTATGTATCCTGCTAAGAAACAAAAAAGGAAGATAAAAAAGAAAGGAGAAATGTCAAATCACCTCAGTTTACGTTTTACATTTCCTACAATTTTGTCAATTATACCCCAATAAGACTGAGAGAAGAAAAAAGAAACTGTGCTCTCCACTACTGTAAACAATAAAGACAGAGGTGTGTAAATATCTCTAATTCTGGTTTCACTTCTATTGCCCAGTAGAAGAAACATCCTCAGTATTCTTTGGGGAAACTAATGGGTAAGTAAGTGGTGAGAAAACTAACCCTATCTCATCTAATTGATCTCAGTTCTTTAATTCCTGGCTTACATTTCTAAGTCTTTGCTGTGAGATAATTGTGATGAAATACACCACATACACTTCAAACCTAAAATGTCCAAAATTGAACTTAATATTGGCCTCCAACCCCACCTGTTTCTTTTTCTGTTTTTATTCTATCAGTTAATGATGCTAAAGGGGACCACATAGGCCACACCGAAATGTGCTAGTTTATCATAAGGATTGTTCTGAAAGTGAAAGTGTTAGTCGCTCAGTCCTGTCTGACTCTTTATGACTCCATGGACTGTAACCCACCAGGATCCTCTGTCCATGGGATTTTCCAGGCAAGAATACTGGAGTGGGTTGCCATTCCCTTTTCCAGGGGATCTTCCCTGACTCAAGGACTGTACCTGGGTCTCCTGCATTGCAGGCAGATTCTTTATCGTTTGAGCCACCAGGAAGGCAATTAAGAATCAACAGATTCAGAAAGAGTTCTATAGAACTCTGCTTAACTGCCTAAAAGCAGAGCGTGAATTTCCCTTTGTGAAAGTGTCTACCCCAACCCTCCAACCCCGGCATCAAGAACTGTCTCATCACCAGAGATGGAGAGACAACACTCAGATGGGTTTACATAAACAGATCTTACTAAAATAATCCTTATCTCCCATTAGTTCCCCTATATATTTTCTAGTGACTTAACAAAAGTTTGTCATCCCTGGAAACCCAAGCTCCCTTTCCTCTGTTAGAATGGTACCTAAGCCCAGAGTCTAACTGCTTTGTGTTTCACTTTTCTGTGAACTCACATAAATATAAGTGAAAATTGTATGTCTTTTCTCCTAATAATCTGTCTTTTGTTAGTTTAATCTGCACAGTCTCAATTAAGAACATCAATTCAATTCAATTCAGTCGCTCAGTCATGTCCGACTCTACAACCCCATGGACTGCAGCACGCCGGGCCCCCCTGTCCCTCACCACTCCCAGAGTTTACCCAAACTCATGTCCATTGAGTCAGTGATGCCATCCAACCATCTCATCCTCTGTCGTCCCCTTCTCCCACCTTCAATCTTTCCCAGCATCAGGGTCCTTTCAAATGAGTCAGTTCTTTGCATCAAGTGGCTGAAGTATTGGAGTTTCAGCTTCAACATCAGTCCTACCAATGAACACCCAGGACTGATCTCCTTTAGGATGGACTGGTTGGATCTCCTTGCAGTCCAAGGGACTCTCAAGAGTCTTCTCCAACACCACGGTTCAAAAGCATCAATTCTTCGGTTCTTGGCTTTCTTTATAGCCTAACTCACATCCATCTATGACTACTGGAAAAGCCATAGCCTTGACTAGACAGACCTTTGTTGGCAAAGTAATGTCTCTGCTTTTTAATATGCTGTCTAGGTTGGTCATAACTTTCCTGCCAAGGAGTAAGCGTCTTTTAATTTCATGGCTGCAGTCACCATCTACAGTGATTTTGGAGCCCAAGAAAATAAAGTCTGACACTGTTTCCACTGTTTCCCCATCTATTTCCCAAGAAGTGATGGGACTGGATGCCAAGATGTTAGTTTTCTGAATGTTGAGCTTTAAGCCAACTTTTTCACTGTCCTCTTTCACTTTCATCAAAAGGCTCTTTAGTTCTACTTCACTTTCTGCCATAAGGGTGGTGTCATCTGCATATCTGAGATTATTGATATTTCTCCCGGCAATCTTCATTCCAGCTTGTGCTTCATCCAGCCCAGGGTTTCATAACAGGATAGAGGAAAAGTTATTCCTCCCCAATAGTTTCTTTGTCCTCCATCATCTCTTATCCAAATGCAATCAGTGTCTTTTTTTTTCTTTTTAAATTTTGTTTATTTATTTATTTTTGGCTGTGCTGGGTCTTCATTGCTGCGAGGGCTTTTCTCTAGTTCTGGCCAGCAGGGGCTACTCTCTAGTTACTGTAGCCAGGCTAATTTTTGTGGTGGCTTCTCATGTGGAGCACAGTCTCCAGGGCACACAGGCTTCAGTAGTTGCAGGACACAGGCTCAGTGGCCGTGGCTCCCGGGCTCCGCAGCACAGGCTCAGTAGTTGTGGCTCACGGGCTTAGTTGCTCTCTGGCATGTGGTATCTTCCCAGACCAGGGATCTAACTTGTGTCTCCTGCATTGATAAGCAGATTCTGTACTACTGAGCCACCAGGAAAGCCCGAAATCAGTGTGTCTTAAAAAGATCTTGCCTTGGGAGTTCTCTAGCAGTCTAGTGGTTAGAACATTTTCACTGCCTTGGCCTGAGTTCAATACTTGGTTGGAAAACTAAGATCCACAAGCTGCTCTCAGCAGGGCCAAAATAAATAAATGAATAAAATTTTAAAAAAGATCTTACCTCGGTCCTCCTCTGTATCCCACTGCCACAATCTTAGTTGAGACCAACATCAATTCAAACCCACACTATTGGCAACAATCTTAATTCTAACTAATTACTTTTAATTTTGTCCCCTCTGACCTTAGCAACGTTTCAAGCACAAATCTGTTTAACTCCTGTGCAAAACACCCGTTAATGGCAACAGTCTCCTAACTTCTCTGGTCGTACAATCCATGGGAAGGGGAGGAGGGCATACACTCCCAAGTCATGTCTATTTACTTAGATATAAATTGTGTGTATATGTATTACTACCTAAATTTAAACATAATACGACACATCCCAAAGTAGAAGAAATAAAAAAAAAAAAACAAGTTCTGATATTTTTGCCTAAATAGATCATTTTGCATATCTCCTTGTGCCAAGTGACTTTGGAAGCCACTGATTTACAGGGTAAAAATTCAGTCTTTAGCAGGAGATCTTCATAGCTCTTGCCTGTATATCTAGTTTCTGGCTCATTCTCCACAGGTCTGAGTTCTAGCTATAGTTAATAAATTGCATGTACTGAATTGGGCTTCCTAGGTAGCGCTAGATGGTAAAGAACCCATCTACCAATGCAGGAGACATAGGTTCGATCCCTGTTGGGAAGATCCTGTGAAGGAGAGGTGGGCATGTCAACATACTCCAATATTCTTGCCTGGAGAATCCCATGGACAGAGGAGCCTGGTGGGCTACAGTCCATAGGGGTCACACAGAGTCAGACACAACTGAAGCAACTTCGCACAGCACAGCACATGAACTGAACCTCCTCTTCCCTTGGTGCACATATTATGACTTTGCCTAGAATACTTTCTCCCATGAATGTTTTCAGCCTAAATGCTAAAGGCATTATTTCTCTGGGGAAGCCATTCTTCATCACCACCAGCCTACATATGTTGGATTAAGTCTCTGTCCCTACTTGGGTTCCCATAGAAGTCTCTGAACAACTCAATTCCAACATTCATTATATTGAAGTAATTTGTTTGTATTTGCTTTCCCATTAAGACTGTGAGCTCCTTGAGACTATGATTTGTATCTTATTCATCTTTGTGTCCTGGGGCCACAATCACATTTTGAGAGAAGAATTAAAAGTAAATGAATACAACATTGTAAATCAACTATACTCCAATATTTTTTTTAAAAATGAATGAATATAGACTTTGGCCTATGGATTATTTTGAGCTGAAGGCAATTAAGAGTCAATCAGATGAAGAAAGAAAACTTCTTGGAGCTCCCTTTATCTGACTAAAAGCAGAAACTTTTGAGAAATGGAGACTGCCAGAAGTATCCTCCCCGGGAGATTTATGGCTCTAAAGATGAAAAGCCAACATGAAGATGAATCTACACAAACCTTGTTAAAATAACCCTTACATACAGTTTATACAGGTAATATACCTTATATTAGTTCCATTGGTTACTTCATGTATTTGCCTTCCTACGGTTTTCTGCCCCAGAAGTTCACCCCTGTTTTTCTCTAGTCACCCTTTGTTAAAATGATATATAACCTTCTGAGTCTAACTGCTTCATTGGGCTTTCACTTCTTTTTTGTGTAGCCCCATTCATGCAAAATTAAAAGCATCAGTTAAATTTATATACTTTTCCCCTGTGTTAATCTGTTGTCAGTTTAGTTCATACACCCCAGGTACTGAATCTAAAAGGGTAGAGAGAAAAAATTTTCCTTTCCAAAAAACATTTTCCTGGAAGAGAGAGAGAAACCTGTGTACTTATGCAGGAATGTGTAGGATTAAACTAGAGTGAAAGGAAAAGAATATTTTAAAGACTGAGATTTCATTTTCAGGTGGCTCAGCAGTAAAAGAATCTGCCAGCCAATGCAGGAGATGTGGGTTCAATCCTTGGGTTGGGAAGATCCCCTGGAGGAGAAAATGACAACCGACTCCAGTATTCTTGCCTGGAGAATCCCAGTGACAGAGAAGCCTGGCTGGCTACAGTCCATAGGATCACAAAGAGTTCAGTTCAGTTCAGTTCAGTTGCTCAGCTGTGTCCGACTCTTTGCGACCCCATGAATCTCAGCGCGCCAGGCCTCCCTGTTCATCACCATCTCCCAGAGTTCACTCAGACTCACAGCCATCGAGTCAGTGATGCCATCCAGCCATCTCATCCTCTGTCGTCCCCTTCTCCTTCTGCCCCCAATCCCTCCCAGCATCAGAGTCTTTTCCAATGAGTCAACTCTTTGCATGAGGTGGCCAAAGTACTGGAATTTCAGCTTTAGCATCATTCCTTCCAAAGAAATCCCAGGGTTGATCTCCTTCAGAACGGACTGGTTGGATCTCCTTGCAGTCCAAGGGACTCTCAAGAGTCTTCTCCAACACCACAGTTCAAAAGCATCCATTCTTCGGCGCTCAGCCTTCTTCACAGTCCAACTCTCACATCCATACATGACCACAGGAAAAACCATAGCCTTGACTAGACAGACCTTAGTCGGCAAAGTAATGTCTCTGCTTTTGAATGTACTATCTAGGTTGGTCATAACTTTTCTTCCAAGGAGTAAACGTCTTTTAATTTCATGGCTGCAGTCACCATCTGCAGTGATTTTAGAGCCCCCAAAAATAAAGTCTGACACCGTTTCTGCTGTTTCCCCATCTATTTCCCATGAAGTGATGGGACCAGATGCCATGATCTTTGTTTTCTGAATGTTGAGCTTTAAGCAAAGAGTTGGACAAAACTAAAGCATTCAGGCAACAACAATAGCAAATCTTAACAATCCAAATATAGGATTCCATTTCCCTTTATGTGATTTCCATTAAGAGTAATTCAGATTTTTAACACTGGGTGGTTAAAAACTTGAATTACTTTTGAATGGATAAATGGAGAGATAGACACTTCTTTCTTTTCTTTTTTTTGAAGCAAGGAATACAACTTTATTTGGAAAGCTAGGCATCTTAGAAGATGGCAGGCTAGTGCCCCAGCGTATCATCTTATCTGAGTCTGAATGCCAGTTTCTTTTGTAGACAGAGAAGAGTAGGTGAGAAAGGTGAAAGTGAAAGTGATGTCACTCAGTCGTGTCCGACTCTTTGCGATCCCACGGACTGTAGCCTACCAGGCTCCTTTGTCCAGGCAAGGGTACTGGAGTGGGACACCTCTTTCTTAATGTGTATCAGGCATTTATCCACCTAATGTTTCTATTTGGTGGATACTGTTTTTCTTGTTTTTAAAAATGAGGAAACTAGGACTTAACATAGTTTAATAATGTGCCCAGTATGATACAGCTACTAAATAGAACCTCCATTCTGGACCATCTGATTCCAAAGTTCACAGTCTTATTTAATATTTCCTCTTTTTCTAGAGTGTTTTCTCTACCTTATACAACTGTGTACAATACCATACACAGGTTAATACAGATGGCTGTTTTACACAATCAGAATATAGAGTAAGAAAAGACATAATTTTATAATTCAGTCCCTACAAGACCAACCAACACATAGACTAAAACAAGAATCTCTGCCTGGGTCAGTCCACAGTATCAATAAATCCATATCCATGAAAGCAAAATGCAAAGGGAAGAGAACTGGGTTTGGTCTTCAGTTCAGTTCAGTCGCTCAGTCGTGTCCAGCTCTTTGCGACCCCATGAACTGCAGCATGCCAGGCCTCCCTGTCCATCACCAACTCCCGGAGTCATGTCCATCGAGTCGGTGATGCCATCCAACCATCTCATCCTCTGACGTCCCCTTCTCCTCCTGCCCTCAATCTTTCCCAGCATCAGGGTCTTTTCAAATGAGTCAGCTCATCACATCAGGTGGCCAAAGTATTGGAGCTTCAGCTTCAACATCAGTCCTTCCAGTGAACACCCAGGACTGATCTCCTTTAGGATGGATCTGGTCTTAGAGCCCTGCTAATGTCCATGGAACTAGGGCAAGTCATTTGTAACTTGTCTGTGACTCAGATACTTCATTTTAAAAATGAGTACATTAGACTTTATGATCCCTAACTTCATTATTTTAACTTAATTTTGGCAACGCACTTTGTCACAGCTTCCAAGTATTTAAGCATTCAAAAGAAAAGTGGCTACCTTCCTATACCAGGACAATATCGTCACACTGAGAAATATAGCTGGAAAGAAACAAAGGTAATACTCAGGGAGTCCTCTGGCATCACCTCAATTCTTGTGCCAGTTGCTAAGGGGAAGGGAAAGGAGTGAGTGTCATTTCTAGCTTATTTTTCTTCTGGAAGTTTCTACACTTTAGACAGGATACCGTATACATTATACTCACCTACATTTTCCCCACAGAAGCTGTAGAAACAGCCATTCCATTGTGTTTTACCCTCTTTCTTCCAGTTGAAGGGAAGACTCTTTTAAATAGGGATGTCACTTTGTATTAATGTTCTCATACTCAAGATTTAATATCAGTTTAATGATAATAATAAGCTAGTCATCGAAACATGTATATCACAATATGTAAAATAGATGACCAGTGCAAGTTCGATGCATGAAGCAGGGCACTCAAAGCTGGTGCTCTGGGACAACCCAGAGGGATGGGGTGGGGAGGGAAGTGGGAAGGGGAGGTTCAGGATGAGGGACACATGGGCACCAGTGGCTGATTCATGTTGACATATGGCAAAAACCACCACAATATTGTAAAGTAATTAGCATCTAATTAAAGAAATTAATTGAAAAAACAAGAAGCTAGTAACTATAGTTCTTTGAAATGATATGGTATGTTTTATCATCAGAACTGTTTATGTAGCATCTAGAAGAGGAAATGGCAACCCACTCCAGTATTCTTGCCTGTACAATCCCATGGACAGAGGAACCTGGTGAGCTACAGTCCATTGGGTCATAAAGAGTCAGACACGACTGAGTGACTAATAGACACAACTATAATTCTAATTCTTTGGGCAGAGTGTCACAGCAGCCTGTGCAAGAGTTATTTGAGAGATTACATGATTGATAGGCCAAGGATAAACCCTGCATATACTGGAGTCAAAGCTTCCTAAAAATGGTCACGTGGGTACAGTGTTGCTGCTGCTGCTAAGTCGCTTCAGTCGTGTCTGACTCTGCGACGTCATAGACGGCAGCCCACCAGGCTCCCCCATCCCTGGGATTCTCCAGGCAAGAACACTGAAGTGGGTTGCCATTTCCTTCTCCAATGCATGAAAGTGAAAAGTGAAAGTGAAGCTGCTCAGTCATGTCTGACTCTTCGCAACCCCATGGACTACAGCCCACCAGGCTCCTCCATCCATGGGATTTTCCAGGCAAGAGTGCTGGAGTGGGTTGCCATTGCCATCTCCAGTGGGTACAGTAGGTGACCTCTAAAATGGTTCTCAAGATCCCTTTCTCCTGATCGTCATGCCCTTGTGTAACGTTCTCCCTCTGAGTGTAGACTGCATTTAGTGACTAACTTCTAGTGAGTATAATAATACAGCAGAGGTGACAGGATGTTACAACTAATATTAGTTTTCAAAAATACTGTGATTCATCTCCCCCATCCTACCCTACTCCCACCCCTGCCCACTCCCTCAGAGCAGTTGGCTGCCATGTTGAAAGCTACCCTTGGAGAGACCCACAGGGCAGAGAATCAAGGAAGGCTTCTGGCCAACAGCCAGTGAGGGACTCAGCCCTGCCAACAAATAAATGAATGGAATGAAAGTTGACTGTCCCCTGCTTGAGCTTTCAGGTGAGATCATAATCTCAGCCTGCAGCCTGACTGCAACCTTGGAGCAGTCTTGAGCCTGAGGTCCTGAGCCAAGCTGTGTTTGGAACACTGACCTACAAAAACCACAAGGTGATACAGGTTTGTTGTTTCAAGCCATTTAGTTGTGAGGTAATGTCTTACGCAACAATAGATGGCCAGTATGATGATAAGCATTATTATTTTAACATTACATTTTGTTTTTGTTTTGGCCATGCTCTGCAGCATGCGAGATCTTAATTCCTTGAATTGAAATCAGGAGGCCCCAAGTCCTAATCACTGGACAGCCAGGGAATTCCCATGTTTTATACGTATAGTTAAACAAATATATTTTCTAAGTATGACATATTTCAGACTTTAAATCTGGCCTAAAGTCTTCCTTTTCATAAACACTTTTTTTAACTCCATTGATTCCTGAGTTAACCACACAATTTGTTTTCGTTCATTCATGCGTGCATGTATCCATCTAATTTTTCTTTTTTTTGAGATTTGTTTTTTTAAGAGCAGTTTTAACTTCACAGCAAATTGAGAGGAAGGTACAAAGATTTCTCATATACTCCCTTCGCCCACATTTGCACAACCTCCCCCACTACCAACATCCCTATCTCATTGTTGTTTTAATTTGCAATTCCCAAATGAGATATGTTATGTAACATCTTTTCATATGCTAATTTGCCATCTATTTATCTTCTTTGGTGAGTTGTCTGTTAGGGTGTTTGGCCCATTTTGTTTTCTTATTGCTGTGTTTAAGAGCTCTTTATACATTTTGGATACTAATTCTTTATCAGATATGTCTTTTTTTTTGAAAGACAAATACCTTATGATATCACTGATACATGGAATCTAAAATATGACACAAATGAATTTGTCTACGAAACAGAAATAGACAGACTCACAGACAAAGAGAACAGACTTATGATTGCCAAGGTGGAGGGGTAGGGGAAGGAAGGATTGGGAGCTTGAGATTAGGGGATGAAAACTATTATGTATAGAAAAGATAAACAACAAGGTCCTATTGTGTAGCACAGGGAACTTATATTCAATATCCTATGATAAATCCTAATGGAAGAGAATGTGTATATATCTATAACTGAATCACTTTGCTGTACTGCATACATTAACACAACATTATATATCAACTATACTTCAGTAAAATTTTTTAAAATATGTCTCTTTTTTAAGGTTATATTTTAGGGCATATAAGTATTTAATATATTAAATATATGATATATATTTAAGGTTCACAGCAAAATTGAGGGGAAGGTACAGAGGTTTCCTAATGTACTCTGAAGCCCTACACATGCACAGCCTCCCCCACTGTCAACGTCTCTCATCCTAGTTGTACATTTGTTGTGGCTGATGAACCTATACTGACACATCTTAATTACCCAAAGTTTATCATTTACATTAGAGTTAATCCATAGTGCTATACATTCTGTGGGTTTAAACAGATGTATAAAGACATTTATCCATCATTATGGTCAGATCCATCTTTTGCAAATATTTTCCACCCATTTGTGGCTTGTCTTATTCTCTGGACAATGTCATGCATCCAATTTTCAAAGTGTTACTATGAATCAATCACTGTATTGGAAATAAAATATAAAAATGAATAAAGCACTATTTCTGGCCTCAGTGAAGATAGGCAGAAACTGATAGTGACAAAATTGCATGAGAGACCCACTATTATTCTAGCCCATTTCATTGTCCATGTAGAAGAGTCTGTCCTGTATCCTTACTTCTTTGGATCTTAACTGTAGCTTTGCTAGTTTTAACCTTCATCTCACTTCAGTGTCATAAACAACTCCATCATCTCAATCGCTTTCTTTCTTTAATAATGACAATAATAATAGTGGTAGCTAATACTTATTGAGCATCTTCTTTATTCTAATCACTTAACTTTGTGTGTTTTACATAAATGTTTAAATATTTTACAGGTAACTATATAGACTAAGAGTTTAAGAAATCTGCCTAAGGCCTATATAGTGAGGGGATCAGGGCATGCTACCCCAAAAATTCTATTTGGCATATTCATTATTTTAAGCTGAAGGCAATTGAGAAACTGGCTTCCCCCTTTCTACCTAAAAGTAGGCACAAATTTCCCTTTGTAAAAATGACATAGAGTTCCATTTGTAAAGATGACATGTTTCCTGACTCCCATACTAGTAAGAGGAGAATGATTCTTACCAGCAGAGATGAATTGCGTCTGCATAAGAAACCATACCAAATGCTAACCCTTCTCTACCATACCTTTTCTAGTCACTTTTCACAGTATACCATTCCTAGGAGCTCAAAACTTTTTCCTTTGCCTAGTGTCTTCTTCATAATATTGTATATTACTCTTTGTTAAAATGGTATACGAGGCCCAAAGTCTAGCCACCCCTTCAGATTTTCATTCCTTTCTCTTAAGCCCTCATGCATGAAAAATATTAACACCAATAAATATATGCTGTAATTTCCCCAGTGGTACAGTGGCTGAGACTCCATGCTTGCAATGCAGAGGGCATGGGCTCAATTCCTGGCTGGCGTACTAAAATTCCACATGCTGCTTGATCACACACACCAAAAAGGAAAGAAATATATGCCTTTTCTTATTTTAATCTGTCTTTTCTCAGTTTAATTCACAGTCGCCCAAAGCAGAACATGAATGGATAGAAGATAAATTTTCTTCTCTCCTACGTAATAAGTGGCAGGGCCTGGATTAAAATCCTGGTTTCTCTGACCCAGATCTCATATCACTATACCTATTCTTTATCTTTTGAAAACATATTAGTTCTGATAGAAAAGCATTATACAATTTTATACTGGAACCCAAGTCTAAGAATGCATTGCATTATTGTCTTCAATTTAAGGACTGGTGGGTAGAAACTGAAGATTGTATTTTAAAATGTATTACTTTATTACAAGGTTTGTTAAGGATAGAGGTTTTGGGGACTTCTCTGCTGGTCTAGTGGCTAAGACCCCAAACTCCCAATGCAGGGGCCCTGGTCAGGGAACTAGATCCCACATGCCACAACTAAGACATGGTGTAGTCAAATAAACTAAAAGAAAAAATAAAGAATGGAGGTTTTAGAAGGACAGATCTCTAAAATGAATAATGTTTTTATAATATAACAAGCACCATAGCAATAAGGAAGAGAATGGATAGTATTAATGTCAAGGCTAAAAATATGGATGTAGGTCCTATCTCTGTTGCTTATTAGTTGTATGTGCCTGGGATTTATCAACCCTCAAACATGCAAAATAAAGTTGCTGTTACCCACCTTAAAGAGTTTTCTGAGCTCTAGACCCATGAGTCCAACTATGTACCAGGTGTCTACACTCAGCAGTCTCACAAACATTGAGTATCAGAATGTCCAAAACAGAATTAATCCTGCCTCACAGCCTTCTGTTTGTCTTGTGCACCTTTATCTGTTAATGGCATCACCAGCCACATAGTGGCTCAAGTCAGAAGCCAAGAGGTCTTGTCTCCCCACCTCCCCACTTAGTTTTCATATCCAATCACTGCAACCTATGTTCTTCTTCTTTCATTAACTCATACTCCAAACTTTTTACTCAGCACCTACTGGTGAATTACTGGATGTTTGATCTCACGTGGCTTGTGGGATCTTTGTTCCCCGACCAGGGATTGAACCCACACCCTAGCACCAAGTCCTAACCTTAGCACTGAATCCTAACCACTGGACCACCAGGGAGCTCCCCATATCAGCAGTTTAGATGGGACCTGTGGGTCACCAGTAAATTAGGTGCTGGGGACAGAGCAATGCAGTAGACAGACATAATTGCACACTCTTGTCATTTACAATTTAGTGGGAGAACCACCCACAAAGGAGGCACATCATATTTATATTTAGCTTACATTAATTTAATCAAGTTTGTAATTATGCATGGGAAGGTAGAGATAGAATCATTGTAATGCTCTAAGTGGGTAAAAATTTAGATTCCCACAATTATGATACATCTGGTACTCAAGAAATGTTTTTCAAAATTGTATAATAAAATAAGGAAATTTATGGAGTACTATGAGGGAATACAGTAGGAAGAACTAATTTACCCACGATGGCCAGGAACACTTTTTTTTTCCCCGGAAAGTAACTCCGGGGCCAGTGGAGAAGGAGGATAGGAATCTTCCAGGTGTATGTGTTATTGGGGATAGGATGCGGTCAGGAGGAAGAGCCTTCCTGGCAGAGGCAATAGGTTGTGTGAAAACCATGAAGTAGGAAAAGTACGGATGTCTGAGGAACCAAAAATAGTATTGCTTGTGCATAGTGAGAACCACAGAAAGTGTGGTTCTAATTAAGGGTGAAAGAAGAGGCAGGCAAACCACACAGACTAGAGTTTGCAAACACAAGCAGCTATAGGGTCCAGACAAGCAGACCACATAAAGGTAAGAGATGTGGGGACTGAAAACTGGTAACCACACACCCCAGAGAGACCAGCAACCACTCAGCTCATGCTGATCACCATCATGGAGGACAGTGAGTGCAGTGTGGTCAGATCTCTAAGAAAAACCACAAATCCGAACTTTAATATGCAATCTTCCACATTTTTAATAAAAACATCCAATTAAAAAAATTAAGACTTTCTGATGGCAAACAAAGCATATATTAGCAGTTTATTTTTTTATTTTTGGCCATCCCACGTGGCTTGTGGGATCTTCATCCCTCGACCAGGGATTGAATCCGCACCATAGCACAGAGTCCGAACCTTAGCACAGAATCCAAACCTTAGCACTGAGTCCTAACCGCTGGACTGCCAGGGAATTCTCCATATAAGCAGTTTAGATGGGACCTGTGGGTCACCAGTTTGCAGAATGATCATATTTTAACATCATAGCACGTCACGGACAACAGCATATCATGGACTCATAATGATGCACAAAAGTAAAAACGTCTGGTAGGCAGCATTCCATTTGTGTGGATCCTGGGTTCAGAAGAGAGCTTATACTGGTGATTTGTATTCAGTGTCATTCCTTTTTTATTGTTAATTAAAGTCATGAGTGTGAATGAAATTTTAAAGGAAAAAAGGTTTGTGTGTGAACGCCTGGCACATTGAAGTTTCTGGCTGGTTGTCCTTATGGCAACTCAAAAAACCCAAATACCTGTTCTCTCAGTTTCTTGACCCCACCTCTGAAAACACTCTCCCCACTCCACTTTAGCCAACAAGCTTCCTGGTCAGTATCAACATTTGCATTGATACTGCTACAATGACCACTTTAAACATTTTGTTTGCTGTCTGCAACCTTCTTTTCCAGCTGAGATTCTCAACTAACTCCCGATTTACCTAGTCTTCAACCTCATTGGAACTGCCAACCCACTGGCCCTTTCATTTTACCATCTACCCTTTCTTATATTTAATAGCGTTTTTTAAATGTTAGGTTAAAGCCCATGTTTTGTTACTTCAATCGTCCTCTAACCAATATCTTAAATGTCTTTGCATCTTGGCCTTTCTATTCCATCTGCCTGCAAAACTTCAGCCCTGAATGAGACCAGTTATCACCCTTCTGACCTCAGTACCAAGGCAGGAGAAAATCACAAAGCAGCAGAAAGTGCTTTCTCTCTATATTCATGGCCACCGAACTCAACGGGGTGAACTTCAAAACTTTAAAGACAATATTCTACCTTTACTACTCTCCTCGATAACAATTTCATACTATCTTCACCTTTGCACTCCCATTTCTCAATACACACCCAATTTGCCAGCCCCTCGGAATCACTTCCAATGCCTTGCAACCTCTTCTCGGCTTCTGGGCTCATGCTTCCCCTCTCTCCTTGGTGGGCTCCTCTCCTTACACATTTGCATAACTCGTCAGTCTTCAGGATTCTGTTCTAGTGAGCCTTCCTGGAGGTTTCCCTGGCACACCTGTCTATGCTTGCAGGGCACCTGCACACACTTGGATTACCGTGTGTCTCAAGTTGTGTGTTGAGTTCAGTCTGCAACTGGACTGGAACCTGATTAGGGGCAGACACTGTATTTTATTAATCTCTGTAACCCAGCAGAGGGCTCTGTCTGTACAGTGGAAAGATATCTTAGGCTCACATGTGTAATGTTCTTAGGAGTATGGGGGTGCAGCTGCTCAGGTAACTGGAAGAATGGATGACCAACTGGGAAGCATTCAGACCTCCCAATACTGGTAAAATTAAAGGTGAGTCGTGGAATAAAATAGTTTGGGAAACTGTGTCAGAGATAGACCAACCAAGAATCTCAATTATCTAAAATCTTCCAAGTCCAGTTTTTTCTTCACTTCTATCGCTCTTGTACAGGCTCCTTCTCCCCTGTTTGAACCTGTCCTCCTCAATGTTTTTTACAAAAATACAAACAGAGATGGGATATTGATTTTCTGGCTCCTTCCTATGAACTTGGTCTGAGTCCCAGCCACCTTTCATGCAGTCTGTCGCTAATTTTCCCTTTCTGTGGGAGACTGCATGGTGCGTGTGAGTCTATGCTTTGGAGCTTCCAGGACAGGGGTGGTGGGTGATCACTCCCGGAGGGAGACTGCAGCATACACAGATATATCCAGCATACACAGCTTTGTTACAGAAAGCCTGTACGCTCCCCTCAGCACTCCTCCTTTTCCCAAATGCAGGACTTTCCTCAGCCTCTAGGGCCTCGCGAGTGTCGCTGGATGCCAGCCGCGCGGCTTGGCTCGCAAAGAGTCGGACACGACTGAGCGACTGAACTGAACTGATCTGGATTGGCTCCCGTGGCCGGGCCCTGGCCAATCAGGAGTGGGGGTGTTGTCTAGGGGGCGGGTTTTTCCCCTTGCCTCCCTCCTAAGGCCTCTCACCTCCCCCACGGTGGGTCCGCGCCGGAGCGACCTCCCTGCGGCCGCGGCCCCTGGACATCCCGCCTAGATCTCTGGGCCCCGGGGGCCTAGTGGGATATGGCCTGGGCCGCTGTGGCAGCAGCAAGACTGGGCCTCGGCCGGGCCGCTCCGGTCTTCCTCCGGCGCGGCTACCAGACAGAGAGGGGTGTCTATGGCTACCGGCCGAGGAAGCCCGAGAGCCGGGAGCGCGAGGGCGGCCTGGCGCGCCCCCCAGGTCAGGATGGGATCTGGGCCGGTGGGCGTGGCGGCTGGGGAGGCAGGGGGTCTTATTTCTGGGCCCGGGGTGGGTGCTTTAGAGGGTTGGGACTTCTGGGGGCCTCAGTGTGCGAGCAGGCGGGTAGAGAGGAAGGAGAGGCCAGAGAGCAGAGAGGGACAGGCCAGTGTCTTGTCAGGGTCTGGGTCACAGAATGGTTCTGTGAACTCTTGTCTTTTCCATTGCTTGGTCGTAAAACGTGTGAGAACTTAGCTGTTTGCGGAGGCGGGGCTGCGGGAAAAGTTCTAAGATAGCCCAGCTCCTGAAGTTCACCCAAGGATACACGTTTTCCAGGGCTGTCTCCAAAGCCGGTGTGAGGGGGATCTTTGGGGATCGCGATGGTGAATAGGGTGAAGAGGGCGTTGGTGTTCTTGGACCTCAGCATGGTATTTAATATCCATTCGTCTCGTCTGTCTAGCCTCTTTAGGAGTTTAAAACTCTTTGCTGAATTCAGAACTATGCTACTCGGGTTTTAATGGATTAGGAGACGCGAATATCAGTTTTTGGAGGATCAGTTGCATCCTCATGTACAAGAGACCAATTTTGAGTATTTGGTTTATGCTCCAAAATTATTGTATGTTTATTCATCCTCACAGAATAGAAGATGAACACAGATTGGTCGTTAGAGGAAGGTCACTTGGCATTTTAAATTTTATTTGTTATTATTATTTGCTGTGCCATGTGGCTTATGAGATCTCAGTTCCCTGACCAAGGATTGAACCCTGGCCCTGGACAGTGAGAGTCTGAAGTCCTAACCACTGGACCACCAGGGAGGTCCCATTTGATATCTTTGGTCCAGTTATTGGATTAACAATTAGGATCCCTTCATCATCTAAACACCTGACCTTGGAGTAGTAGATCACATACTGAAATCTCAATATTGTGTTCTTGATCTCAGGAGACATTCAGAATAAAACTGATTTCTCTTTCTTGAGTGCAACAGGTTTCTTTAGGAATAGCATTTTGGTCAGCTAGATGTCTAATCCCTTGAGAGTAAGACTATCTATATCTTATTTCACTTGACAAATGGAGTCTCTAATTTTACATGTCAGTTTCCCTCAAACTGAAGTGTGTGTTCAGATCACTCTGAATGATGTTTAAAAGGCTAGTTCCCAGGCTGCCCTCCCTTGCCTCACCCTCATCCCAGTTCTTTTTCAGTGGCCTGAGATGAGGTCCAGGAATTTGTATTTTTATGTCACACTAAGTGATTTTCTAGCAGCAGGTCTGTGGCCACTATGGCCAAACATCGTTATAGTCAATAAGGGATGTATCTATCAGTCGTGTCCAACTCTTTGCAACCCCGTGGACTGTAGCCCACCAGGCTCCTCCATCCATGGGATTCTCCAGGCAAGAATACTGGAGTGGGTTGCCATTTCCAGGGGATCTTCCCAACCCAGGGATCGAACCCGGGTCTCCCACATTGCAGGCAGATACTTTAACCTCTGAGCCATCAGGGAAGCCCATATATAAGATGTGTTTGTCCAATAGAGCTTGGTCACATATCTGTACATCCTTGCAGGGGAGATTGGAAAGCATAGTCTGTCTTCAGGGTGGCCACCTTCCAGCTAAAAGTTATTTTGAAAGAGAAGAGGAAAATAGATGTTGGAAAATAACTAGTATCACCACACTCAACCTGTTTGGCCATTTAAATACTCATAAGTTTTCTTCCCACACAGAGAATGTATTCACAAACCCTAGTGAAAATGAACACAAGGCAGCTCCCACATCCAAGGTACACAGAGAAATGGGAGGAAGTGTAGTCCAAGTTATGGTGCCTTCCTCCTCCTCCTCCTCCTCCATATGTTTATCTTGGCCAAGCAAGTATCAAGGCCAACATAGGATGAATACCTCATTTATTAAGGTTTTCACTGTAGTAAGCCTTCAAAGAGATCTTGAATTTGCTTCTGGTGACCTTTTTGCATGGCAGTGATTTCAGGAGTTAAAATTTGACCCATGATATGTGTCCTTTGTAGTTGGCTATTAGTGAAAGAGCTTGTACTTTAACCTCTGTAAACCTCAGCTTCCAAGTAAGCTTGAGTTCTATTTATCAACAATCCTAAATTGGGAATTTTGACATAGAATCATCATTAACTTTTTGGTCTATTTCCTTTATACATATGAAATATATATGCAAATGAAGAGACATATATGAAGTATGTAGGTGCTAATATGCTAGATACACTGTCATAAAAACATATAGGTATAATACACACATTTTAACACAGCTCAGGTTCATATGATATATAGTGTCTTTTAGTCTTTTTTCTTCTAAACAAATTGGCACATCCAATAAGCATTCTCCTACAACATTATCTGATGATGATTTTTGGCCAGTGGGGATTAGTCATCAGCACTGTGGCATGTCCCTCAGATGACTGGGGTTTGTAGAGAGTTAGAGGGAAAGATCAGTGAGGAATGAGGAGCTGTTGACTCCACCCACCCTACTGGAGGGGCGTGGGTGTGGGTAATGAGTAATTGCACCATTTACTGGTGTCCTCAGGGGAAAACAGATTCCTGTGAAGACAGGAACAGAAAGAACGTTTAGGGAAGAGGTGAAAAACATAGAGAGGTCTGTTAATCACAGAACGGATGGAATTCTAGACGTCACAGTGGAAGGATCTAGGAGGTAGAGAGGGAGGAGATACGGGGTTGGGTCTGGAGGAAATGGCAACCCACTCCAGTATTCTTGCCTGGAAAATTCCATGGACAGAGGAGCCCGGCGGGCTACAGTCCATGGGTTCGAAAAGAGTCAGATACGACCAAGCACAGCAGGAGCAGCAGCAGAAGAAACCAGAGCAGTGAAATGAAGAGTGAGAGAAAACAGATGGTGAGGATGGGTGAAGGGTGTGCCCCAAAGTGGGAGGGGAAGGGGCCTCTCTCTCTTCAAGAATAGTAGGTGCTGTGTGTTCTTCGGGGTGAACGGCATCCTTTTGCACCAGCTCCCCTATCCATGTTGTAGACTATAACTAAAAGCTTGGATTTTCAGTGAGAAACTGAAGCAGTGATCTCTTAACTAGATGTGGTTTGCTAAAGAGAATGTTTTCACAAGAGGGCTAGTAGGGACTTCCCTGGTCATCCAGGGGTTAAGACTCTATGCTTCTAATGAAGGGGGCCCAGGTTTGCTCCTGGATCAGGGACCTAAGATCCCACATGTGGTGCAGGTGTGGTCAAAACATAAATATATATATATATATATATATTTATTTATTTATTTATTTGTATTTATTTTTTACCTCTGCTGGGCCTTAGCTGCTCTGTGCAGGCTTTCCCTGGTTTCCGAGAGCAGGGGCTACTGCCTACTTGGAGTGCTCGGCCTTCTCACTGTGATGGCTTTTCTAGTTGCAGGGCGCAGGCTCTAGGCAAGAGGGCTCCGGTAGTTGCAGCGCTCAGGCTCAGTAGTTGTGGCACAGGGGCTTAGCTGCTGCGAGGCATAAGGAATCTTCCTATACCAGGAATCAAACCCACGTCCCCTGAATTGGCAGGCAGATTCCTATCCACTGTGCCACCAGGAAGTCCAATAATAATTATTTTTTTTTTAAGAGGGCTAGTAAACTGTGGTGAGAATGGTGATGATAACCCTGTATATTTACCATTAATTTAATTCCACTAAGGATGTAATTTTATAGATGATATTGGAAGTTGTGGTCTTGAAGGATTTTCTTCCTAATTTTAGAAGGGCTTTCATGTGCAAAAGGGAAGAAAAGTAGCTTTTGGCTCAATATAAAATCATCTAAGATTTAAAAAAATCATCTAAGATAGAATTAGATTCATTGAAATATAGTGATTTCCCCTTTAAGAAGAGGTTGGAGAATTACTCATTTAAGGCTACAAATATGTTTTTTTTCTTTTTTATTATGTAGTAATAAGATCATTTCTAAGGTCTTTTTCCTCGTCTATGATTTCATGAGTCTATAAAATGTGTACCTGGAGGACGTGAGGAAGGAAATGTAACATTGATTTTGCAGTTTAAACTGTCTCTGTTTTTTTTTATGTACAATATAAAAAATTCAAATAATAATTAAGAGGACTGTAATTATCCATAATTAAAATTATAGCATTTAACAGTTATTTTCAATTTGAGGTGTTTTCTTTTAAAATCTGTCCATGTGCATAGTTATTTCCACAAATGTGCACCCATAATTCTGGTTCTTTCAGGTTATTTTTTCAGTGACTTTTGCTCTCAGGAGATAAATTTAAGGAAATAAGTGTGTTTTCCAGGATTCTGGTAGTTTTTAATCCTGAAAGCCACTGGCAGCTGTGGTGGGTAGGAATCGCATGTTAAAAATGTCCAAAGCCACAAAGGCTTCTTTGAAAACTGATTTTGTGATTTGTGGGCATTTCCTAAACTGTATTGTTCTATTGTTGTCGTTTTTCCATTCAATCAGTGGACCATGGCCTTGCCAGGTTGGTGACAGTGTATTGTGAGCATGGGCATAAAGCTGCCAAAATCAACCCGCTCTTCACTGGTCAAGCCCTGCAGGACAATGTGCCTGAAATCCAAGCCCTGGTGCAGACTCTGCAGGGACCCTTTAATACCACAGGTAAAGGTCATCAGCTGTCAACTGTCCGTGTGTCAGTTAACTGCCAGTGAGGCGGGACTCCTCTCTCTGTTCTTGAAGAACTGCAGTCATGCCTGCTGGAGCTGAGGCTTCCATGGGTGTGAGGAGACAGCAAGGGGCACATTCGGACACTGTCTGGAAGAGTGGTGTTGAGGTTCTAGAATTGTCTTCCAACAGGGTCCATATCCTCTGTGTTCAAATCATCTACACAAATGGCCATATTTTTAGTTTTGCCTTTAGAAAAATCTGGATAACCATTGATGATGACCCAAGTTATTTAGAATGAAATGCTCTGAATTGAGATAAGGATCTTGGTATGTTTTATATTTGGTTGACTATTCTTTAAAGCGACCCTTTTGATTCCATTTCGTAGGATTATTGAACATGGGGAAGGAGGAGGCCTCTCTTGAGGAAGTTGTCGCCTATCTCAACCAGATCTACTGTGGGCAGGTTTCTATCGAAACCTCTCAGCTTCAGAGCCAGGAGGAGAAAGACTGGTTTGCCAAGCGGTTTGAGGAACTGAAGAAGGAGGCATTTACCACAGAAGAGCGAAAACACCTATCAAAATTAATGCTTGAATCTCAGGTATAAAAGTAGCAGCTAATATCAAAGGAATTGTTCAGCTCTTTTTCTCCAAACACTTATAAGTATTGAAGAGAGGGAGTTAAGACATGAACTCTCTGAATGTAGCCACAGTTCCCCCATGGCCTCAACACAACAGACAGTGTAACACACACCACTTTATTCTGAGTAGAAGGAGGTAGATCTCCAACCGCCAGAGCTGTTGGTTCTCTTCATAGTCGATACTATGTATTTGTCTCTTCCCTTCATAAAAGACTGCAAAGTCTTAAGATCTGATTCCTCTTTTAATTACCCGAAGGGATTAATAAAGGAAAAAGGAATACATGTATAGGTATGGCTGAGTTCCTTCACTGTTCACCTGAAACTATCACAATATTGTTACTTGCCTATACTCCAATACAAAGTAAAAAGTTTAAAAAAGATTTTAAAAAGGTAAAATTTTTTAAAAGAGAAAGGAACTATACATGAAAGAGGCTCTCAGTATAGATTAATAGGATTGAATGTCCAGGACTGTGCACAGGACTTGAGCCTATCAATATGATA
Organism: Capricornis sumatraensis; assembly: GCF_032405125.1. Taxonomy (NCBI): domain Eukaryota; kingdom Metazoa; phylum Chordata; class Mammalia; order Artiodactyla; family Bovidae; genus Capricornis; species Capricornis sumatraensis. Next base: position 19,783,270 of record NC_091083.1, read on the forward strand.
AGACCCCTGCCCCCAGTAACATGGGTGGATGGCTAGTTTGCAGCCCAGATGAAATACTATAGAGCCCTGAACTAAAATTCAAGTCCTGGAAAAGGCCTGGCCTTCTGAGGGGATTCCTACTGGGGTGAGTTCTTCTAGCACTTGGGTTGTTTCCTCAGTGTGCCCACTGCCGCCTGGTGTCCTCGGCAGGGCTTTCTTGCCAGGCTCTGAGTGACTTCTGTTCATCTCTGGGGTCTGCACTGAATAGACTCTGTTGTAGTTTCTTGAAGCACTGCAGGGTCTCTTTAAATGTGTTTGGCTTTGACCCAGGTAGTCGGCTCTCCTGTAACTATTGTGTCTGACGTGGTGTTCCACAGGAGTTTGACCACTTTTTGGCCACCAAGTTTGCCACAGTGAAGCGATACGGAGGTGAAGGAGCAGAAAGCATGATGGGATTTTTCTACGAGCTGCTGAAAATGGCGGCTTACAGCGGAGTAACGGATGTTATTATTGGGATGCCCCACAGAGGGAGGCTGAACTTGCTGACAGGCCTTCTGCAGTTCCCTCCAGAGGTAAAAGGCCTTCTGTTTTTCCCACCAGTGATGTGCAGTTGACTGAAACAAAGTGAAGCCGGTGGTGATAATCGCTTTTAGAAAACTGACTAAGCATATGAGCCATTGGTCCAGGACAGCTTCATTAATTGATGAAAACTGATGCTGTTGGACCTAGTATTTAGGTTGATTTTCCTATATCTCTTTACAGGAAATCTTTCTTCACTCAGGGAAGTTAAAAGTTAGTTTGTTTCCTAAGGATGATCCAAACAGATAAATTATGTTTTTTGAAGCATGCTTTCCCTATTTCATAAAAATCAAACAAACACAAAGATTTTATCTGTGCAGTTCGATAAAATTTCATCTTCCAGAAAGTCATTTTTACCTTCTACTTATTTGCAGATTATAGTTAATAGATTGTATGAAACTAATAAAACATTGTTATCTCAAGAGATCCTCCAAAGTGAGTAGTTTATTGGTTATTGGATCTTTCGTATTCTTGTTCAGTCTGACTCAGATGCTCTGTAAATCTCGAAGCGCTTGAGGGTCAGGACACAATATTCGATGACAAGGAACATCAGAGAGACCCAGTCTGATAAGGTTATGTCAAGTATACATGGGTAAACCTCACTGCTATTCTTGGCCAGGAGATTAAAAACAATTATAAATGCTAGGTAGTTCCCCGAGGGTTCAGTGGTTAGGACTTGTAGCTTTCACTGCCAGGCTTGGATTCAGTCCTGGATCAGAGAACTAAGATCCCACAAGCCATGTGTCACAGCAAAAAACAAACAAAAAATACCACATGTCCCAGAAACTCCACTCCTGGATATATATTTGAAGAAAACAAAAGCACTAATTTGGAAAGATACACGCACCCCGATGTTCTTAGCAATATTACTTATAATTGATGAGATACAGCAACAACCTAAGTGTCCATCAACAGATAAATAAAGATGTGGCATACACACATACAATGGAATATAACTCAGACATAAAAAATAATGTAAATTTACCATTCGGAACAATAGGAATGGACTTGCAAGGTTTTATGCTTAGTGAAGTAAGCCACACAAAGCTAAATACTTCATGTTATCACTTATATGTGAAATCTAAAAAATAAAACAAACTAATGACTATAACAAAAAAGAAACAGATTCACAGATAGAACTAACTAGTGGTTACCTGTGGGGAGAGGGAAAATGGGAAGGGGTAATATAGGGATATGGGATTGAGAGATAGAAATTACTTTGTAAAAAATAAATAAGCTAAAGGCTATATTGTAAAACAGAGAATATAGCCAATATTTTATAGTAACTAAATGAAGTAAAATCTCTAAAGTTTTGAATCACTATGTTATTTACCTGGAATTTATATAATATTGTAAATCAACTATACCTCTATCCAAAAAATTATCTTAATTAAAAAAATACACATGATGTCATGCCTAGGGGCCAAGTTTTACCTTTTTTGTTTATACTTCAGTGTTTCTGATGCTAAGAGATCCTTAATAAGCTTTGAAAACTCACCGTAGAAAAGGTAGAATACAACAGAATAAAATGACTGACAGATAGAGGTGTGCTTTGACACCTGCAGAAATTCTTAAACCAAAAATTACATTCCTAAAATATCCCAGACAAAGCAGTTACTCAAAAGCACAGAAATGATTATCAATGACCATACTTGTGAACATTCATTGGATCATAGAAAAAGCAAGAGAGATCCAGAAAAACATCTACTTCTGTATTGACTATACCAAAGCCTTTGACTGTGTGGATCACAACAAACGAAAATTCTTAAAGAGACAGGAATACCAGACCACCTGACCTGCCTCCTGAGAAATCTGTATGCAGGTCAGGAAGCAACAGTTAGAACCAGACATGGAACAACAGACTGGTTCCAAATTGGGAAAGAAGTATGTCAAGGCTGTATATTGTCACCCTTCTTATTTAACTTATATGCAGAGTACATCATGTGAAACGCTGGACTGGAGGAAGCACAAGCTGGAATCACGAATTCCAGGAGAAATATCAACCTCAGATATGCAGATGACACCACCCTTATGGCAGAAAGGGAAGAAGAACTAAAGTGCCTCTTGATGAAAGTGAAAGAGGAGAGTGAAAAAGCTGGCTTGAAACTAAACATTCAAAAAACTAAGATCATGGCATCCCGTCCCATCACTTCATGGCAAATAGACAGGGAAACAATGGAAACAGTGTCAGACTTTATTTTGGGGGGCTCCAAAATCACTGCAAGTGGTGACTGCAGCCATGAGATTAAAAGACCCTTGCTCCTTGGAAGAAAAACTATGACTGACCTAGACAGCATATTAAAAAGCAGAGAAATTACTTTGCCAACAAAGGTCCATCTAATCAAAGGTATGATTTTTCCAGTAGTCACAGATGGATGTGAGAGTTGGACCATAAAGAAAGCTGAGCGCCAAAGAATTGATGCTTTTGAACTGTGGTGTTGGAGAAGACTCTTGAGAGTCCCTTGGACTGCAAGGAGATCAAACCAGTCAATCCTGAAGGAAATCAGTCCTGAATATTCACCGGAAGGACTGATACTGAAGCTGAAGCTCCAATACTCTGGATAGCTGATGTGAAGAACTGACTCATTGGTAAAGACTCTGATGCTGAGAAAGATTGAAGGCAGAAAGAGAAGGGGCCGACAGAGGATGAGATGGTTGGATGGCATCACTGACTCGATGGACACGAATTTGAGCAAGCTCTGGGAGTTGGTGATGGACAGGGAAGCCTGGCATGCTGCAGTCCATGGGTCAGTAAGAGTCAGATACGACTGAGAGACTGAACTGAACTGAAATGAAGCTTGTGAAAAACACATTTCTTCCTATCCTTTGAGTTTGTATGCTCCTATTTGCAGTGAGGGCAGTAAGAAGCTTTTGGGTCATTTAAACCATTTGGCCAATTGAGCATAACATACTGTCTTTGGTAGATAGTTTGATTTGAGACCCAGCTTTGTAGCCAAGAACCTTTAAACCTTTGTAGCCAAGTAATTTCTCTTGCTCATGCTTTTTTTTTTTTTTTAATTCTCAAACTCCTAATCTATCCCTCCTCTTCCCCTTTAGTAACCATAAGATTGTTTTCTATGTCTGTGCATCTGTTTCTGTTTTGTAAATAAGTTCTCCTTTTCCTTTTTTTGTCTACATTGCGGGATCTTAGTTCCCTGACAAGAGACTGAGCCTAGGCCATGGCAGTGAAAGTGCAGAATCCTAACCACTGGACCACCAGGGATTTCCTGTATCATTTCTTTAGATTACACACACAAGTCTTTTGTCATTTTCTGTCTGATTTACTTCACTTAGTATGATAATCTCTAGGTCTATCCATGTTGCTGCAAATGGCATTATTTCATTTTATTTTGTGGCTGAGTAATATTCCATTATATACATACCATATTTTCTTTATCCATTTATCTATCAAGGGACACTTAGGTTCTTTCCATGTGTTGGCTATTGTAAATAGTGCTGCTGGTGGACACTGGGGTGCTTGTACTAATTAGAGTTTTATATGCCAGATATATGCCCAGGAGTGGATTGCTGGGTTGTATGGCAACTGTATTTTTAGTCTTTTAGCTTGTTCATTTTTAAAATAGATAGTAACACCTATCTCATAGAAAAGTATGAAAATGAGGTGACAGAACGTATGCAGAGAAGTCCTTTGAGAATTGCAAAATATAGTTTCTTTTTTTTAATTTAAAAAATCAATGATTTATTTATCAGTTACTCATCATATTTTGTAAAGAGAACATATTTAGAATCTTTAATAGCACTTTGTTACTTTTCATGTTCAAAATATCCATACATTTTTCACAATTTTGAAACTAAAATGGTACCAGAACTTACATAGATGCTACAACCCGAGAATCGCAAAATAGTTTCTTAGATGTCACTTGAGCTAAGTAGTGGATGTCATCCTGTGACTAAATGGGGTGAAGTTCTTATTTTCCTTTAATTATAAGAATAATTCTTGTTAGCAATTCATGTATTTATATGTTTGAATAATTCAATAACTCAAATAATAGCAAGTATTCCTGTTAATAATTTAACAAGAATACTAATTCTTTTGGAAAATGCATTCTAACAGATGCATTTAAGAAAAAAAATTTTGCTTATTGCAAGGCAGAGGTATCATACTGTCTGCATCATGTTGGACTTGTCTTAACGTGTTAGAACTTCATTTGATGATGAACATCTCCAAATAGCTCCATGCATTTGAGCAGTTAGAAGTGTGTGCTTATCTTTAAATAATGCGTGGTCACAATATATATACAACATGTGCTAAAGTTTTTTTTTAGATCGTGTGATTTAAATGAACCACCTCTTCCTATTTGTTCTTGTGTGTTCACTCGGCTTAGCTGATGTTCCGTAAAATGCAAGGCTTAAGTGAATTTCCGGAAAACGTCTCAGCCGTTGGCGATGTCCTGTCTCACCTAACATCCTCGGTTGACCTGGACTTCGGTGCGCACCATCCCCTCCATGTGACTATGCTGCCCAACCCCTCGCACCTGGAAGCCGTGAATCCTGTGGCAGTCGGGAAGACTCGGGGGAGGCAGCAGTCCAGGCGGGACGGGGACTACTCCCTGGATGGTTCAGCTCAGCCTGGGGACAAAGTCATCTGCTTACAGGTACTGGGAGCTTCAGGAAGTAAGGCCAGAGGTTGGGAATACTGAGAAGAAAGAATGTCCAGTTTGGTAGTTGTCATGGCAGTCCAAATGGGGGTTGGAAAAGAATTTCCATAGTACTGCAGAAAGGAGTGAGTTTATTAAGAACAAAGAGCAGAGACAATGTGGGCACTGGGAGCAGGGCTGGCCGGCACCTCCTGGCAGACCAGGGAGAGCCAGTAGGATGCTAGAATAGCCGGCTGGCTCAAGGGAGAGCCAACACTTTTGTGGGTTAGTAGTCAATTTTTATAGCCTCAAGACAAAGCAAATTCCTGCTGGAAGGGTGGTATTAGGTGATCGGTTAGGGCGTTCAGTTAGGGTGAGCATGGGGTGGGCATTTTGACCTAATTTGGGGTCAGGAAGCTTGTTGGTGATGATCACGGGGGCTTTTGGCAATGGTTACAAAGGGGCTCAGTCAGCTTCAGAGGTGACCTTGGCTCTGGGTTCAGTGTCTGTGGCCTTGGGATAGGATTCCGCAGTCATCATGATAGGAGACAGCACACATTCCACACGAAACTAAGATGAACTTTTGGGAAAAGATTAGAGGGTTGTTTTATAAATTCATAGCAGATGTGAATATCGGCTCACCAGTAATCTCAAGGCAACTGACTGTGTTTTATTTTTTGACTGATATTTAAAAAAATTTTTTAGCTAATTAAAAATATATTTATTTCTATTTATTTATTTGGCTGTGCTGGGTTTTATTACAGCATGTGGGATCTAGTTCCCTGACCAGGGATTGAACCCGGGCCCCCAAGCTTTGGGAGCACAGAGTCTTAGCCACTGGACCACTAGGGAAGTCCCTAGTTAATTTTTTTTATTGGAGTATAGTTGATTTACAATGTTGTGTTAGTTTCTGCTGTTCAGCAAAGTGAGTCAGTTACAGAGGTACATATATTTACTGTTTTTAAAAGATTCTATTCTCATATAGATCACTGCAAAGTACTTAATAGTTTCCTGTGCTATACAGTAGGTTCTTATTAGTTACCTACTTTATATATAGTGGCGTGTATATGTCAATCCTGATCTCCCAATTTATCCCCCCTTCCCCATCAAGGCAACTGACTTTAGACGAAGGTCTTCACTGTATTTTTCCTTTCTTGAGTTATGAATTAATTAAGGGAGTATGGACTGACATAGCTGCTACTACTAAGAGGACAAATGTCATTACTTCCATGAAACTGTGACCCTCATGGAAACCACACACAGTATCTGTCTATCTAACAAGGCTGCAAGAGTCTGGATGTATTTTGCTTGCTTGTTTGTTTGCTTTAAAATGAAAGTCTTTGGCATTAAGGCAAACAAGACAATTGATTAGTGTATTAATTCCTCTGCCCCCCACCTTTGGTAACTCAACAGGTATATTTTAGAGGTGTAGATTGTGGGTCACGTTTTTCTTCTACAAGTATTCATTTAATATGAAACCTTTAATGCCTAGAGGATAATTAATCCTGGATATCAGTAACTGGGTCTTTACACCCAGTGAAAACAGTTAAATCTACAAGGCAGTAGAATATTTGTCTACATATACAATTAACGGGGGGCTTCCCAGATGGCACTAGTGGTAAAGAATCTGACTATCGATGCAGGAGACATGACAGATGCAGGTTTGACCTCTGATTCAGGAAGATGCCCTAGGGGAGGGCGTGGCAGCCCACTCCAGTATTCTTGCCTGGAGAATCCCATGGACAGAGGAGCCTGGCAGGCTACAGTCCATGAGGTCACAAGAGTCAGACACGACTTAGTGACTAAACCACCACCACCATGGAGTCTTTTCTCTTTTGATTTAAGAAAGGAAATAAAATTAGCGGATGACACATGGCTTTAGCACCAAGAACCCTAAGACCGTGATAAAACGATGCAAGTTATGAACAGGCGTTATGTTCTTAGCAGTGCCTCTTCTGTGAGTCACCCATCTCTCTTCCTTGCTTTATGGATCTCCTTTTACATCATTCACATCATTACCACACAGAAGTCCCATCAGCCGGGAGGCCAAAGAGAGGAGTTTTCAGATGTCTGGAACCCCGTGACCCTGTGTGGGCCAGCGTGTGGCTGAGGGCTGGACCTGACAGTGTAGTCCGTTGAGAAATGGCAAGGGTTCTGGAACCATGAAAAGCTGAGTTCAGATCCTGGCTTTTCAGCCTTCCAGCTTGCCCTTCAGGCTTCCCAGTTGGCGCTAGTGGTAAAGAACCCACCTGCCAATGCAGGAGACATAAGAGACTTGGGTTGGGAAGATCCTTTGGAGGAGGGCTTAGCAATCCACTTTAGGATTCTTGCCTGGAGAATCCCATGGACAGCGGAGCCTGGTGGGCAAGGCCCATAGGGTCACAAAGAGTTGGACACGACTGAAGTGATTTAGATTTCCCTGGTGGCTCAGACGGTTAAGCATCTACAGCTTGGCCTTCTTGCTTGATTCTGTCCCATCCGTTCCCTGGATCTCAGAGGTCAATGGAAGTGTGTTACATTTCCAGAGTGTTCTGAGGGTTAAACGAGAACTCAGTAAGTTCCTTAACCCAGGGGATGGGTTTGGCAAGGTGAGGAAATTAGTAGAAAAAATGGAGGCATCACAGAAGGTCTAGTCCTAGCCTTGTGAAATGCATGCTCTTTCTGAACCTTGATTTTCTCACCTGTAAAAGGAACAGTAGAAATTCCTTTCCCTGGCCCCCCACACATGGTAGATGAATGGGTTAATAGAGATAATGTTTATAGTGTTGAGGAGGTAATGTAAGGGTGTTATTACTGTTCTTGGATACTCCAAAATGTCATTCATCTCTGTAGACCCCTATCTACAGGAAGGTGTGGGCTGGAGAGCTCACCAAGGAAAGCAGGGATTCCTTTCTTAACGAAAATGTTCTACTTGTATATACAAATTACTCTTCTAAGGATATTTCACTCTCATTTAAAAAATTACCTTCCAAGGATTCTTTCTTCATTCATATTTAAGTCTTTTATTTCTGCTAATTAATTAGGGCCACAGTGGTTACCATATCAGATTAATTACAATGGACTGGTTCAAAATTGGGAAAGGAGTATGTCAAGGTTGTATATTGCCACCCTGCATATTTAACTTATATGCAGAGTACATCTTGTGAAATGCCAGGCTGGATAACTTACAAGCTGGAATCAAGATTGCTGGGAGAAATATCAACAACCTCAGGTATGCAGATGATAACGACTTTAATGGCAGAAAGTGAAGAGGATCTAAAATGCCTCTTGATGAAGATGAAAGAGGAGAGAGAAAAATCTGGCTTAAAACTCAACATTAAAAAAACAAAGATCATGGCATCTGATCCTATCACTTCATGGCAAATAGATGGGAGAAAAAGTGGAAACAGTGTCATATTTCATATTCTTGGGCTCCAGAATTAATGTGGACAGTGACTGCAGTTACAAAATTAAAAGACATTTGCTCCTTGGAAGAAAAACTACAACAAACCTAGACAGCATATTAAAAAGCAGAGACATCACTTTGCCAACAAAGTTCTGTATAGTCAAAGCTATGGTTTTTCCAGTAGTCATGTATGGATGTCAGAGTTGGACCATAAAGAAGGCTGAACACGGAAGAATTGATATTTTTGAGCTGTGGTGCTGAAGAAGACTCTTGAGAGTCCCTTGGACTGCAAGGAGATCAAACCAGTCATTTCTAAAGGAAATCAACCCTGAATATTCTTTGGAAGGACTGGTGCTGAAGCTGAAACTCCAATACTTCAGCCACGTGATGCGAGGAGCTGACTCATTGGAAAAGACCCTGATGCTGGGAAAGATTGAGGGCAAGAGGAGAAGGGGATGACAGAGAATGAGACAGTTGGATGGCATCACCAAGTCAATGGGCATGAGTTTGAGCAAACTCAGGGAGATAGTGAAGGACAGGGGGTCCTTTGCAGTCCATGGGGTCTCAAAGAGTTGGACACAACTTAGCGACTGAACAAATTAATTTATTAACTTTTTTTGCCACACCAAGAGGCTTTTGGGATCTTAGCCTCTCCATCAAAGAGATTGAACCCAGGCCTCGGTAATGAAAGCGCTGAGTCCTAACCACTGGACCGCAGGTAATTCCCCGTATCAGGTCATTTTACCCTTTTTTTTCAGATCATGTTATTCTTTAATTGAGCATTTTGGCTGTTTTTTTTTTTTTAATCAAAACTCCCTTTATTTTTTTTAATTATCAAAGATTATAATTTTACAGTATTGAGAAATATAGAACAAAATATAATTATCGGAAGATAATTGCTCTACAATATTGTATTGGCCTCTGCCACTCATCAACACAAATCAGCAACAGGTGTACATACATACGTTCCCTCCCTCCTGAACCCCCCCACCCCATCTCCCACACCTCTAGGTTGTCAGAGAACACTGTGTTGAGCTCCCTGTTTTATACAGTAAATTCTCACTTGCTATCTATTTTACATATGGTAATGTATATGTTTCCATGCTATTCTCTCCAATTATCCCTTATTTTTTACTTAACAAATTTTTAATTAAAATACATTTATTATATAACATCACATAAGATTTATGTGTACAACATACACCTTATTGATATAATAGCCTTCTATATAGCATGAAGTCAGTGGCACTCATACTTTCCCCCAAGATCTCCAATTCCCCCACTATTTGCTTTCAATTTTCAAAAAAAAATTGACTCCCCTTTCTATCACCTTCCATTTCCCAGTTTTTTAAAATTTATTTATTGAAGTGTAGTTGATATACAGTATTGTGTTAATTTCTGCCATGTAGCAAAGAGAGTTATTTATACACGTATATATACATTCTTTTAAAAATTCTTTTCCATTCTGGTTTATTACAGGATGTTGGATATAGTTCCCTGTGCTCTGCAGTAGGACCTTGTCAGGTCTTGTGCTATCATGATCTAGTAGATTTCGAAAGTTCTGGAAGAAGAGCACATTTCAGAGATTCTCTTATAAAAGTATTTTGCCCTTTCCTCAAAGCCTCCTTTCATATGCTCCTCGCTGCCCCCCCGCCATGTTTGCTGTCAGTCATTCTCTTTTATGTTCACAGTGGTGGCCAACACACCCAGCGGGGAGGAGGTGATGTGAGCGACACCCTCTCATTTTGGGGGAAATCTGACTGGGGAAGAGTGAGGGTTCAAAGTTATTTTGTTCCTTGCGTCTTGCAGGCCACTTTCATGATGGCTTTCCTAGAGCTGATTCTCCTGCGTCTCTCATCACCCTACCTTCCCTGGTGCTGCTGTGCACACTATCATGTTGGTGGGGATGCAAGAGGCCATGGGTACAGTTGATGATGTAAGGTGGAAGGAATAGGTCAGCTGGTCCTAGCTGCAAGAGGAAAAGGGCTGATTTAGCATCCTTGAGAGCTGCTTTGGGAAGTTCTATGATGAGCAGATTTTTAGGAGGGGAGGGAGCGCTTTTTATAAACAGAGATACAGGGAAGGGCTTCCCTGGTGGCTCAGTGGTAAAGGATCTGCCTGCCAGTGCAGGAGACATAGCAGACGCAGGTTCAATCCCTGGGTCGGGAAGATCCCCTGGAGGAGGAAATGGCAACCTACTCCAGTATTCTTGCCTGGGAAATCCCATGGACAGAGGAGCCTGGTGGGCTACAGTCCACGGGGTTGCAAAGAGTCGGTCACAACTGAGCGTGCATGTGGCATGTGGCAACCAGGGAGTGCTGTGCAACCATGGTTGTTTTTTGTTGCTGTTACTATTAGGTTACTAAACCTAAATGTCTCCACCCCTTACGTTCATTTTCTTCTCTCTCCCCCATGATCTAGGTTCATGGTGATGCTTCTTTCTGTGGTCAAGGGATTGTTCCTGAAACATTTACGCTCTCTAATCTCCCGCATTTCAGAATTGGTGGGAGTGTCCATTTGATTGTCAATAACCAGCTGGGTTACACCACTCCTGCAGAAAGAGGAAGGTCTTCCTTATACTGTAGTGACATCGGTATGTAACCCAGGGTAGAGCTGATGTTGTTGAGTCAAATAAGGAACTCCTAGAGAAACTTATATTATAGTTCAGTCAGAACAGGGAACCTCACTGCTGGTCCCATTTTAATTTTTGGATCAGATATGATCAGCAGTCTCCAACAGTGTTGTTAATACTCCTTTCAAAGTCCGAGTGTGATCTTTCAATCCCAGGAAATAAGAGTAGAACTTAGAGGGTCCCATCTCAAATTGCTGATGTATCCAGTTGAATGATCTGGTATAATCCAGAGATCAACACAGTTAGTACAACTGGAGTAATTGTCTTTAGATATTCAGAGTACCCAAGACCACAGTCAAAAAGGATGTGTTCAACCAATAAATCTGGCCAAAGGGTCTGGTTGGAAATCAGATGTGAAGAAGCAAAGGCATCCTATTTTAACCTGTAGAAACTGACAATATTAAAAGAAACACAGGGCTTCTTATTATTCATTCTCTATTTCACAGAATTGAGAGAACTGTCAGATGGTGAAAACTGTACTGTTTTTACATCCAGACCCTGGCCTGGTTGCCATTTGGGACTATCTATGTGAATTTTTTGTGATTAGTTAGAGATTTTGAAAATTCATTCTCAACCAACTCTTTGAAGAAATCCTTTTTTTCCCCCTTAGGCTACATCTTTTAAAGACCTTTTTATCTCAGGAGGAAAGATAATAGTCATAATGATAATAACACACACACACATCCGTTATTAGGTACCAGGCTGTTAAGCACTTTATATGCATTAACTCACTGATGCTTTAGGACATCACTGGGAGATGGGAGCATTATTCCAGTGTCCCAGATTAGGAGACTGGAATTCATGACTTCACCAGGATCACACAGACACAAAAACTCTCTCTTGTCAGCTGGCCTCCAAAGTGCCGGTTCTTTTTTTTTTTGGTGGTGGGTGGGGAGGTGTTGCACTGTGTGACTTGCAGGATCTCAGTTCCCTGACCAGGTTGAAACCTGGCCTTGGCAGTGAAAGCCCAGAATCCTAACCACTAGGCTTCCAAGGAACTCCCAAAGTGCGGGTTCTTAACACCCAAGCCAAACTACCCCTACAATGTGGGCTGTCTCCCCAGGCGGGCAACAGGATTTGGGGATAGGTTCTTGGGGTGGACTGGCTGGCTTCATTTCTGTCTTCTCTGCCTCAGGGAAGCTGGTGGGCTGCGCCATCATCCACGTCAATGGAGACAGCCCAGAGGAAGTGGTGCGGGCCGCGCAACTGGCATTCGAATACCAGCGCCAGTTCCGGAAAGACGTGATTGTTGACTTGTTGTGCTACAGGCAGTGGGGCCACAATGAGCTGGACGAGCCCTTCTTCACCAACCCGGGCATGTACCAGATCATCAGGTATGAGGCTGAACCATCATGTGCCCTCTCCCCTACAGTGCTCACATTAGTATTTGTATTAGACTCACTTCAGGAAGGTGACCAGCTTTCCCAGTGTGCCTGGGACATGACAGTCTCAGTGCTCAAACTGGGACAGCCCTGGGCACACTGGGATAATTACCCTGCGGTCACAGGAAAGCTCCCCATGTTTTTCTAACTCTACATGTCTCCTCAGTGAAGAGACAAAGGGAATCTTAACAGCCTCACTTAGCAGGTGGGAGGACTGAACAGCCACCTCTTGAGATTTCCTTTTTAGATGCTAGAAAGTAAAACAGATCCCTCTTTCCTGCTTAATTTCCTCATAGACATAAAGCAGAGCCTTTCTGGTCATAGGTAGCAGACTGCTCTTGGAGGAACAAATCTGGGTTCTCCATTGAGCTTTTTTTTTTTTTAAGCCACCCAGTTTTCTTTTTTCCTTTTTTTCTTTTCTTTTGGCTGCACTGGTCTTTCTTGCAACCCACAGGCTTTTCTTGTTGCAGCACAAGGGCTCTCTAGTTTCCCCGTGGCATGTTGAATCTTAGTTCCTAGGCCAGGGATCAAACCCATGTCCCCTGCATTGGAAGGCGGATTCTCAACCTCTGAACCACTGAGGAAGTCCCTCCATTTAGCTTTGAACTTAGCACCCGAATGATATGACTTAAGACCCCATTTTTAAGAATATGTCCTATCTACCTTTCACTTTTTTTAAGGATTACGGTGGTCAATGTGACCAGACTCTGTCATGTGAAATATTATGGGAATGCAGAGCAGCAGCATGGTTATTTCTATTTTTGTAAAATCCAGATGCAGAATAGTTACAGGCTTCTTCAAGCAACCTGAAACAGGTGTTGGCAAATTTGGTTCAAACTTTTTAAAGTAAAAGAATGCAGAATAAGTAGATAATGTAGGTCAGCCTCATAAATAACTGTCCAGAATTAACAATTGGTAAAAAACAAACAAACAAACAAAAAAAACTCCTCTACTCATTATTTCTGCCTGACTGTAGACAGAAGCTTATAAAGATAAACTTGTTTTCTCTAGATTGCCTGGAACAGGTGGTTACACACCATTACCTTTAAAAAACAAAGTTATTGGTGTGAAAGTCATATGACATAAAATAGACCTTTTTTTTTTGGCTGCTTGGCATGGCATATGGGATCTTAGTTCCCTTACACCCCCTGCAGTCGAAGTGTGGAGTCTTGGTCACTGGACTGACACGGAATTCCTTAAATGGACCATTTTTTTTTAACCTTTTTATTTTATATAGGCGTATAGCCAATTAACAATGTTAGTTTCATGTGCACAGCAAAAGGACTCAGCCATATATATATATGTATCCATTCTTCCCCAAACTCCCGTCCCATCCAGGCTGTCACATAACATTGAGCAGAATTCCATGTGCTATACAGTAGGTTAAAATGGACCATTTTAAAGTGAACGATTCAGTGTGAATTGTATTAATACAAGCACCTCCTCTGTTTAGTCCCCAAACATTTCCTACATACGTTTTTATAGCAATGACACTTCAGAATACCTTTGATAATAACTGTGTCTGTCTCTTTTTGATTTTTACAAACATAATTGATTTTTGTTTCCCTCCTCCTTGGACAGAGCGCGGAAGAGCATCCCTGATACTTATGCAGAGTACCTTATTGCCAACGGACTCACAACCCAGGAGGAGGTGTCGGAAATCAAAGCCTCCTACTATGGGAAGTTAAATGGCCATTTGACTAATGTGGCCCACTACAGGCCCCCTGCCACGAGCCTGCAGGCCCACTGGCAAGGCTTGGTTCAGCCGGAAGCTTGTATTACCTCCTGGAACACAGGTGTGCCTCTTGACCTCCTGCGGTTTATTGGCAAGAAGTCTGTGGAGGTGCCTGAGGAGCTCCAGATGCACAGTCACCTTCTGAAGATGCATGTGCAGGTAGGGAGCCCAGACACCCCCAGGCATTGTTTGTCCATCTCTCACAGTCGAGGAATTGCCATTGGTCTGGTCTTGTTGGTTGGCTGATGCTCTTGGCAGATATTTAATGTGAGTCATTAGTTTCTACAAACTGATCCTAGCTGAGTTTTGGTACGGACTCAGATTTTGTCTACCTCTAACTTCTATTTTTCCTCCACTTATTTGTTCATTCATTCATAATGTCTAGGGACTTCCCTGGTGGTCCAATGTGCCAAAGTCTAATTTGCCTTCCAATGCAGGGGGGTAGGGGTTCCCTCTTTGGTCAGAGAGCTAAGGTCCCACAAATCTCACTGCCAAAAAACCAGAATATAAACAACAGAAGCAATATTATAACAAATTCAATAAAGACTTAAAAAATTGTCCACATAAAAAAAATTTAAAAAACCCAAACATGTCTTATACATCATATGTACAGTTACTGCATGCCCATTATTAAAAACATAGCCACACAGGAATGCCCATTTTGGTTTTTCTGAGCAGAAGACACTTTCATCTTGGGTAGGCAGGGGGATGCCTTAAATAAAATGAATAAAAATCAATACACATAGTCCCCAAAAGCAACATTTGGATCTTTGAACATATTGAGGTTTTACCTATTGTCTTGTGTTAAGCATAAATTGACATACACTGCTCTGGTTTGCCTGCAACTTAGTGGTTTCCTGGAACATGGAACTTCCAGCTCTAAAACTGGGAAAGCAAGGAAATACAGGCCTTCATCTTTCTTGAACTTGGATGAAGGCATGATGAACTCTGGATTATTTTTAAAACACTAGCTTGGTTTGTAAGTTTCTATTATAGGTATGCTGCTGCTGCTGCTAAGTCATTTCAGTTGTGTCCGACTCTGTGTGACCCCATAGATGGCAGCCCACCAGGCTCCCTGTCCCTGGGATTCTCCAGGCAAGAACACTGGAGTGGGTATAGAGGCCATGAAAACAATCTGTGTACTCGCCATCCGACTGAAAGAGTAGAGTATTGCTTATACCATACACCCTACTCTCCCCACTCTGCCAACTCCCTGCTACCTCCTCTCATCCATCCGCCAGGTTAACCACTCACCTGAGTGCCTGTTTGTTTTGCCTGCTTTCAAACATCATATACTTGCTGTCATTAACCTTCTGCACTTCCTGTTGTATTTAATACTACATTTTGGAGACTTAGCCATTGTTGCATTACATTTTTTGAACTCAATGTGAAAAAGGATGTGAGCTCTTAAAAGTTTCTTTTCCCCTCCCCTTCAATTTTAGTCTCGAGTGGAGAAACTGATGGATGGAACAAAGTTAGACTGGGCCACGGCAGAAGCTCTTGCATTAGGCTCATTGCTTGCTGAAGGTACGACTTTTCTGTATAGCTGCACAACGGATAGGGGATGCATTATATGACATCTCTTATTCGTGATGCCTGCAGTTTTGAGTTACAGCTACCTTGTTTCATTTTTATTGACTAGAGAGGCTCTCGGGCGTGGTGACTCTTCTTACCTGAATACACTGTTTAATCTTAGTATCTAAGTCACGTTGATAACCTTCATCAGCAAACAGACTATGGAAACACAGGATTCAGGGCTGACTGTATTGGAAAGATATTTTCCCTAGTAATTGTAGGCCAAATGATGACTCTTCATTCTTAAACAATTCACTTTGACTACAGAGTTTTGAATATAGGACAGGTACATTTTAAGAAGGATAATCTATTAACTTAAGGGTGATTCTCAAGATGAGCTGGTGTATAAGAATTCAGGGTCATCAGGCCTTATTATGACTTAGGTTATTCATGGGAATCTGGATTTTTCTTTTTCCCTTCTTGCTTGCTTAAGGTTTTAATGTCCGTCTGAGTGGTCAAGATGTGGGCCGTGGAACTTTTAGCCAGAGGCACGCAATGGTTGTTTGCCAGAAGACAGATGACACTTATATCCCCCTGAACCATATGGACCCTAATCAAAAGGGGTTTCTAGAGGTAGGACATTTCGTTATCTAGTGTAACACCCAGGTGGCAATGATTGTAGCTACAGACTTCTTAGCAACAGATGTCAGTAACATCTGGACTTTGGGTTCAGTGCCTTTTGAAATAAGAGGGTGCTGGATGGATAGACAGTGCAGGTCGATCCACTTGGAATGGAAGTAGCAGACTAGCAAGTAGGCTAGAGCTGTTTCACTCGGGCTACTTATCTGTATTCAGGTAAATGCCAAATGGATGCTCATTTTGTCAATCCAAAATTGACAGTATAACCTACTTGTTGCTGAATTCATCAAAATAAAGCAAAGATGTGGATAACAGGCCAACGTTTCTTGACAACTTAAAAAAAAAAACCAACCACTTCCATAAGCTTATTTTATTCCCTAGGACTTAGCAGGCTTGATGAATTTATCTATTACCATGTATTTCCAGTCATTGAGTTAGATTCATTAGGGTCAAGAGCAGAGCCTGGGTCTCTTCATTTTTGTTTCTCTAACAACTAGCGTGGTACCTGGCACATGAAGTTTATTGAATTATCCTGTAAGATACAATTAGTGGCGTATCATCTTTTTTCCCTACTCTAGCGATTTGCCTGAGAGCATGGGGTTTACTGATATTCAATATTTTTAAAAAATACACTTGTCGAAAGGAAGATAGCAGGAAATTACTTAAAGGACATGTAACTCATATTTTCTTTAAATTAGTCTAAAATCCCCACCTTGATCAGTTATCTAGATTGGTGATCTAGATGCTGAAACGTTTAGTATTTCCCCCACCCAATCAATGTCTTTTATTGATTTGTGATTTGATATATGGTATCAGTTAACTTTGAATATTGCGCTAGGTCAGCAACAGCCCCCTGTCAGAAGAGGCCGTCCTGGGATTCGAGTATGGGATGAGCATTGAAAGCCCTAGCCTGCTGCCCCTCTGGGAGGCTCAGTTTGGCGATTTCTTCAATGGCGCCCAGATCATCTTTGACACGTTCATCTCTGGAGGTTGGTGTCTGGTGGACGAATCACACCAGTTGCATGGGGACAAGCGTACGGAAGGGGGCCATAGCTGTGGCCACAGCATCCCTTGCCCCACTAGCCGAGGGCCTGTCCTGTCATCCACTGGGGCAGAGCAGCTGTCAGACAGTTCAATATGACGTTGGGAAGAGCATGTAAGCCTCTGCGAGCAGAAAGACTGTGTCTCCTGGGGAGCGTGCTTGGCTCTAGGGAGTGGTGCCTATACTTGCCAATACTCCTAAGAGGTCTGATTTTCGGGTCTGCTTTTGGTGTGTGTTGAGGAACTACAGCATGAATAACAAGCAGGCAGCGGTGACACAGTGAGGACTTGTGATCAGAATGAATGTGTGTGTGTCAGTTGCTCATTCATGTCTGACTCTTATGACCCCATGGACCCCCGACCAGGCTCCTCTGTCCATGGGATTCTCCAGGCAAGAAAACTGGAGTGGGTTGCCATTCCCTTCTCAGGAGATCTTCTCAACGCAGGGATTGAATCTGGGTCTTCAGCATTGCAGGTGGACTCTTTACCATCTGAGCCATCAGGGAAGCCTGATTAGAATGAATGACAGTCTTGAAAAGCTGCTCCCTACAGCCCAAGGTCACACAAGTATCTCAGAGTTGGAAGTTGTGCATCTTACCAGGTTTAATCATCACTTACAAAAGCAGTGCCTGCTCACTGTAGAAATTCCAAGTATATAAAGTACAAGTCTGAGTCTCCCCCGAGACCCTCCCCCAATTTTCTGGGGGGAACCACCTATGGATTTTGTGTGCACACCTCAGACCCTTCTCGTGGTTGCTTCTGTGTAACTTTGTGGTCCTGAGGAAGAAGGGAGGCTTGAGGAGACTGGACTTGCCATGTCCAGAGACTCTTCTAAACAGTCTGCTTCTCTTGATTTGGATCTCAGATTCTAGGGCTCAGTAGTTGTGACACATGGGCTTAGTTGCCCTGAGGCATGTGGAATCTTCCTGGACCAGGGATTGGACCCTTGTCCTCTGCATTGGAAGGGGGATTGTTAACCACTGGACTATAGAGAAAGTCACTCCTTTTTTTTTTTAACCTGGAAACCTGCATCGAGCAAGTCCATCCATAGCATTTTTCAAACGGCATTTGCTCACTTCTCGTCTCTGTGTCACATTTTGGTACTTCTTGCAATATTTTAAGCTTTTGCATTATTAGTATATCTGCGATGGTGATTTGTGGTCAGTGATCTTTGATGTCACTATTGTGAAAAGACTGATTGCTGAAGGCTCAGATGATGGTTAGCAGTTTTAGGCAAGAAAGTTTCTTTTAATTAAGGTATGTGCATGGTTTTTCAGTCACAGTGCTCTTGCACATTTGCTAGACTGTGGTACAGTGTAAACACAAATTTTACACACAGTGGGAAACTAAACAATTCATGTGGCTCACTTTATTGCAGAGTCCTGGACTGGAACCTGCAATATCTTGGAGGTTTGTCTGTATTTTCCTCCTAAAGAGAAATCACGTGCAATGAAAATGGTTTTGAGGGGGTCCAGCAGCAATGGCACCCCATTCCAGTACTCTTGCCTGGAGAATCCCATGGACGGAGGAGCCTGGTAGGCTGTAGTCCACGGGGTCGCTGAGTCGGACACAACTGAGCAACTTCACTTTCACTTTTCACTTTCATGCATTGGAGAAGGAAGTGGCAACCCACTCCAGTATTCTTGCCTGGAGAATCCCAGGGACAGAGGAGCCTGGTGGGCTGCCGTCTATGGGGTCGCACAGAGTCAGACAGGACTGACATGATTTAACAGCAGCAGCAGTGGTGGTGGCGGTGGCGGTGGCGGCGGTGGCGGCGGTGGCAAACTAACAGGTGTCTTTCTGCCCAGTCACCTAGGGTGGTCTGGCACCTGCATTGCAGGTTCTCACGCCCACCGCTGCTTTACAGGCGAGGCCAAGTGGCTCCTCCAGAGCGGCATCGTGGTCCTCCTTCCCCACGGGTATGACGGGGCTGGACCGGAGCACTCATCTTGTCGAATAGAGCGTTTCTTGCAGGTATGTCCACTGCCTTCTAGATTCCAAGGAGAGTTTTCCCTGATTCCTAGGTGCTCTGAAATAGAACTGTCTCCTGCAGACACTCCTGAATGTGAACCTTGGACTGTAAGACATCGTAGTATTTTAATGAAATAGATCTAATGCAATGTCAGTCAATATTTTTTGGAAATACAATGCTTCAGGCATGTTAGTATCATGGTTTCATGGCAGTTAAAGTTCTTCTTATGTGGCAAATATCAGTAGTTTCTGAGTCAAGCTGATCATTGGAATCATCTAAATCATCATCATCAATCATCATCTTTTATAAACAGAGATATAGGGACCAAGGGCTTCCCAGGTGGCTCAGTGGTAAAGAATCTTTCTGCCAATGCAGGAGTCATAAGAGATGAAGCTTCTGTCCCTAAGCCGGGAAGATCCCCTGGAAGAGGAAATGGCAGCCCACTCCAGTATTCTTGCCTGGAGAATCCCATGGACAGAGCTGCCTGGTCGGCTACAGTCCATGGGGTCGCAAAGAGCCAGATGTGACTGAGGGACTGAGCACACTCGCAGGCACTAGGACCAAGCTGAGATCCGAGTAGTGATAGTATTTTCATAAAATGATTCATGACCATTAAAAATGTGAAGTAACAACCCAGAGATTACCATTATCTTTTGGTAAGAATCATTACCAATGCCACTTAGTGCATATTACTTCCTAATTTTATTTTTTTTTTAAAACAAGCTCTGGCCAGTTTTATTAAAGAAAAATTGTACATGATTTACTTTTCGCCAGTCTGGTCTGGCATGCTTTGAATAATATCAGAGTCACCTGGATCAATGAGAGCCAGTGTGCATACTCTGCAGTATTTTCCACATGCTGTGCCCAGTTCAATATTATTGCCACTGTAGTGATGGACACCAGTTTTGGCCAACATGGCATAATACTCTTTTTCAGATTTCCTCAAGGCTGGGCAGTTGTTGGCGAGGATGACCAGTTTCGCTTTGCCTTGTCTGATCATTTTCAGAGTCTGTTTGTACCCCAGCACGTACTTTCCACTTTTCATAACCAGCTGGAGCCTAGAGTTGATCGACTCCAGTGACTTTTTCGTCTTCTTTGCGGCCACCATCTTCTTGCCTTAGATGCGGGACGCCCCCAACCAAGAGCAGCCGCCAAGATGGCCAGGGAGCGAGAAAGGAAAACCTATATTTTATTATAAAAAATTTCAAGCGTAAAGAAAAGGTGGAAAAATTTTACAGAGAATATTCACATGCCCATTTGCTACATTCTGCCATTAATATCTTATTTTAATGTTTTATCATGTATCTATTCATCTGTCATTCCTCTATCTATCTGTAAATCCATGTAATTTTTGCATGTGTTTGAAAGTAAACAAAGACGTCAGTACACATCACCCTAAGTATGTGCATATCAGCAATTATCTTAGCATGCATGCAGATAAAATATAGATAAAGATGATAGATTACTAGACAGGTTGATAAAACAGTAGATAGATAAATGCATATAACTGTTTGGTTGGTAAAGACAGATAAATAATTTCATAAAAATTAGATTGCAGAAATAAATTACAAGTAAATTAAAAGAATTGAGTGTGAAATACAAAACTGTAATTTTTCAAAGAAGTTTAGGAAATGAGTACGCAAAAGATACAATTTGGGAGTCATCAGTTTTGTTGTTGTTTTGGGGCATGCAGCCCAGCTTGTAGGATCTTAGTTCCCTGACCAGGGATCAAACCCAGGTCCTAGCAGTGAAAGCACCGAGTACTAACTGATAAACTGCCAGGGAATTCCTCTCCACTGCTTCTTGACTGCAGTTAGAAGACATGCCTCCACTTTCTGTCCCAGCAGTCTTCTGAGAGTTCATTCCTCTTCCTCAGTGTTTCAACCTTGTTAGCTGTTTTTATTCTTGTCTGTAAAAAAATTATCCTTGCATTTATTTCATCAGGCGAGTGAGATTCAGACAGTTCATCCTTCTAACATATTCCCCCCACAGGCATCAAAGTCTGTATTTTTCAAAAAGTCCCTTCCAGATGCTTCTTTTTTAAACTTTAATTATTTTTGGCCGTGCCACACAGCTTGTGGGATATTAGTTCCCCAACCAGGGATTGAACCTGTGCCCTAGACAGTGAAAGTCTTGACCACTGGACCATCAGGGAATTCCACCTCTTCGGATGCTTGTTGCAGTCCGCCGTGTTTGGAAAGAACCACGTTAGAACACAGACTCGGCAGATGGGAGCCATCAGGTCTCTCCTGGTGAATTCTTCACAGGTCATACATTTACCTTCTGGTCTTCTGTGAGAAAGAGACACATCTCCTCTCCATCTCGTGGAGATACCCAGTTCCCCTTAGCATAGCCTGTGCCCTTAGGATGGAGTGAGCTGACTCGACTGTTGGCTCCTTCCTCTCACTTCCCTCCCAGATGTGTGACAGCACAGAGGAGGGTGTGGATGGGGACACTGTGAACATGTGCGTGGCTCACCCCACCACGCCCGCCCAGTACTTCCACCTGCTCCGGAGACAGATGATTCGGAACTTCAGGAAGCCCCTCATCCTTGCTTCTCCGAAGACACTGCTCAGACTTCCCGTAAGTAGAAAAAGCTGAAGGCTGGTTTGTCAGTCTTTCTCCTCTGGCCATATTTTCCCCTGCATTTCCCTCTCTCTTGTACATCTGGTTACAGTTCAAAATAATAGAAATGTCTCTTTAGTTTTAGTTGGCTATGCTGCTATGTCTCTCTTTTTTTTTACCTTTTCAAGAATAACTAGAAATCCAGGTCGCTTGCAGTTTCATTGTTGTGAAGGACAGGCATAGCAGATATTATCACCCTGGAATCCCAGCCTGAGCAGAAATAATCTTTTAGAAAACATTTCAAAGTCCAAATGGTGTCAGCACTGCTACGTTTATAGTTGCAAGTTGGGAATTCAAAGTACTTTGATGAAAACAAGTGGTTTTATTCATTGACTTTGTGTATGTGTGTATGTGTGTGTGTGTGTGTGTGTAGCAGAGTTTTATTAAAGTGAAAAGGGACAGAGAAAGGTTCTGACATAGACATCAGACGGGGGATGGAGAGTGCCCCCTTACTGACTTTTATTTAGACTTTTTTGGTGAAATGATTTATTACAGGTAGACTCCCTTTTGAACATTGTAACAATATAGCTCATCTATTCCCTGGCTTCACAAGGGTACATTTTCTCTTGATTTACTCTAAGTGTTAAGCACAAAGGGGTTTTTAAATCACACAAATATGCTAGTTTTCAAGCTGCAGAATTCAAGATAATAAGTACTTTTAAACATGTATTTATGCCATCTGCTATCATTTTTTTCAGGTTTGTATGAGAGTCTGAATTACAATTAAGTGTTCGTGTTTATTGGGATGCCACTGGTGAGGTGGACTATGTCGTTCAGGACTTGGCTGTACGAGACTGTTGTGTGCTTCTCACCAAGGTCAGAGAGTGTGTGTTTGGAAGTGACGGGTGTTGAGAGAAGCTACCAGGGATTTGGCTTCATGGTTGTCATTTTTGGCGGTTTCCAGCATTTGGAGGGGAGAGAGGTGACCCTGGCTCTTACTGTTGGTTGTGGGCACTGGAGCTCTCCCGGAGTGAGCACCCGCTTACGTGTGGCACTCCAGGCACCTCATCTGCCCCAGCCCGGCCTCAGGGGTCCGAAATGAGGGAACGCTTCTCAGCTTCTTTCACCAATGGCAGCAGTTCATTTGTTTGGTCTACTTGTTCTCTCTGTGAACAACACTGTGTGTTTTGAGGTGGCTTAAGGAACGTCATGAAACATTTGAGAAAAGTGAATGCAATCCCTTTCTTTCTTCCATTTTTTGCTTGTTTTTTGGCCATTACATGTGGCATGCAGGATCTTAGTTCCCTGACCAGGCATTGAAACTGAGCTCCCTGCTTTGGAATCACGTGGTCTTAACCACCGGACCGCCAGGGAAGTCCCTTTATGCGGTCTTTCTGATGGGGCTCTCTTGACACTGATATTTTGAAATATCAATGTGAAAGGGGCCAAGTCAAAATGTAAAGTTACTATAGTTTATTTCTAAGAATCATATACGTCTGGGATTCTTGAACCCAACTTTCATTGTATCCTTAAGGTTGTCATCTGCTCCCTCCATCATACCTAAAAGGAGACTAATGATATTAAATATATATATATATGTATGTATATATGTTACTAGATATTGAGTGACCAGTTAAAAGTTTTACTGAGAATTTCTTTTGCTGTTTGAAATTGAGAATAAGAGTTCATTTTCTGGCCCTAATGCTCCACCCCTCTCCCCAAGTCTAATATACAATTTATTAAACAAATAAGTGAAGCCTTCCTTGGGGAACTTAAAAAATACCAACAGCTATTCTATAGATTTTCAAATGAAAAACTATGGTTATTAAGTCATCAAATATCTTCATTAGACACGTAAGTCCTTTTGTTAGTGGAAAGTGAGCAGTACCAGTACTGAATTCTGATTTCTTCCTGAAAATTGATACAGTGATCTAGCAGAATATACACAGCCAACCCTCACCATGGATGGCCTACTCAGAGGTGACTTGCCATGTGGCAGACATGACTCAGAGGTACACCTGCCAAGTGGTACCAAAACCCCACCCCAGTTTGGTACCTGACTCTGAACTCCAGCTCCTTTTGATTTCTGCTATAGGAAGTGGGGACTGACGAAGGACTCTGGTTCAGAAAGGAGAAAGATTGCCTCCTGCTATGTAGTCAGAGTGTCCCCTTTAGGGTTTCCCAGGTGATGCTAGTGGTAAAGAACCCACTTGCCAAGGACGGAGACTTAAGAGACTTGGGTTTAGTCCCTGGGTCAGGAAGATCCCCTGGAGGAGGGCATGGCAACCCACTCCACTGTTCTTGCCTGGAGAATCCCATGGACAGAGGAGCCTAGTGGGCTACAGTCCATAGGGTCACAGAGTTGGACACTACTGAGGCACTTAGCAATAGCTAATATTATGTTTTTAGATTATATCACAATATTCCAGCATTTATATGGCTGTCCTCAATGACCTTGACTAAATGTCATACTCAGCTGGGACTAGACTATAAGGAAACTAACTTAGATGACAGCAGAAAAGATCAAATCCTTCACCTTGGGCTTCATCAGTTTTCTACTTTAAGTTCTTTACAAGTATTTATTTTGGGGCTGTACCACAAAATATTTATTTTGGGATCTTGGTTCCCTGGCCAGGGATTGAAACCCAGGCCCTTGGCACTGAAAGTGCTGAGTCCTAACCACAGGACCGCCAGGCAATTCCCAACAAGTATATATTGAAATTGAGCTTAGTAATAAAATTTCTTCTCACAATATTCTTATATTGTTCTGATTGATGGTTATGTTTATAAATTATCATCAAAATCCTAAAGACAGAAATAATTGCACTACGTTAGCTATGCTGGCTTACAATACAAATTCTATATAATGTTGCTTCTGATTCCCACAGATTAAGGCAGATTTTTAATTGATAATCCAGTTGAGTCATCAAACAGAAATTCTAATTGTTAAAATTTTATCATGGCACCAGACAAAAGGTAATAGTCTATAACCTCAGAGAAACAATTTTATCCTGAAGTATGCAGAACAGATACTTCTGAGAAAGATACTATGTTTATCAGTACATATGTTTACTTATAGGGAGAGAATTTTGACACTAGTCCTTTGAAAGATCCCTTGTAAGTGAAAGCATTTTTAGCTCCTGTCCATTGGTTTATAGATTTGTGTCTTTTTCTCCCCTTCCTTAGGCAGCTGTATCAACTCTTCAGGAAATGGCACCGGGAACAACATTCCAACCTGTTATTGGAGATTCATCTGTGGATCCAAAAAAGTAATCTGAAGTGGAGCTCTATTTTCATACTCTGCAGTAGATTTGTGAAGAGTGGGAGAACTCGTTCATGTTAAGTGAACCAAGTGACCCTAATCTCTATTCTGAAACGTATAAGTCCTTTAAGTCTATGGTGTAGGAGTTGGATTATGCACAGAAGAGTGAAGTTTGGAGTGCTGCTGCTGCTGCTGCTAAGTCACTTCAGTCGTGTCCGACTCTGTGCGACCCCATAGACAGCAGCCAATCAGGCTCCCCTGTCCCTGGGATTCTCCAGGCAAGAACACTGGAGTGGGTGTTATTAAAAAAGGTTTCCCACTGCATACCATGACTGAAACCCACTACAGCGCCCCCACTGCTTCAGAGGCAAAGCATTTCAATCTCTGTGGTCCCTCCTTTCTTCTGCTACAATTCTTACCCTTTTGTAAACAAAATTAATTAATTATTAAAAAAATTTTATTTTGGCTTCTCAGGTCTTAGTTGCAGCACACGGGATCTTCAGTTGCGGCAGGTGAACTCTTAGTTGCAACGTGTGAGACCTAGTTCCCTGGCCAGGGGTGGAACCTGGTCCCCTGCATGGGGAGATGGAGTCTCAGCACTGGACCACCAGGGCAATCCCTACAATTCTTATTTTAAGATATTTCTCCCCCACCCAATTGTCCCTTTCCTGCCCAACAGGGTTAAGAGTCTGGTGTTCTGCTGTGGCAAACATTTCTATGCCCTGATGAAGCAAAGAGAATCTTTGGAGGCCAGGAAGCATGACTTTGCCATCATCCGAATAGAAGAACTCTGTCCTTTCCCACTGGATTCGCTGCAGCAAGAGATGAGCAAATACAAACACGTTAGAGGTAAAATAAGATATCTGAAATGTATTTGGAATATCTCAAATGAAAAGCTGGTACAGGGGAAGTGAGAGTTACTAGAAAGTTGACTCTCATGGAATCTGGAGATGTGAGAATAGTTCAGCTAAAGCCACTGTCTGCTTGTCTTTTCTGGTGTCCCTTTCAGTCTCCCTCCCTCTCATATATGACATCTAATTTCTTGAGTTTGGAGGAATGTGATACTATCAATGCTACACTATCATTTATGATAAATCCAGTATGATTGTAAAAGATAAGCCTTTTCAGCAAGTGGGGCTGGAATAATTGGATATCTATATGCACCTAACACAGAAATTAACTCAAAGTAGATCACAGACCTAAATGTAAAGCTGTAAAATTTCTAGAAGAAAATGGATGAAAATTTTTGTGACCTTGGGTTAGGCAAAAAGTTCTTAGATATAATACGAAAAGAATGTTCCAGAAAAGAAAAACTGGATTTTACCAAAATGAAAAATTTTTGCACTGTGAAAGGCACTGCAAAGAATATAAAAAAGACAAGCTGAAAGCTAGGAGAAAATATTTTTAAATATTATACATATCTGACAAAGGAATATCCAGAATGTTTAAAGAGCTCTGAAAACTCAACAGTGAGAAAACGTATAATCCAGTTTTTCAAAAGGTGCAAAAGAATTGCAGTGGCATTTTACCAAAGAACCACATGGCAAGTAACCATATCAAAGGATCCTCAACATAATCAGTGATAGAGAAATGCAAATTAAGCTAAAGTGAGATATGACTACATACCAATTCAAATGACTAAAATGGAAACAAAAGAATATGAAGGACTGATAAGGATGCAGGGAAACTGGTACCCTCAGTCACTGCTGGTGGGGACACAGACTGGTCCAGTCACTCTGGAAAACAGTTTGTCAGTTTCACATGCCGTTACACACAGAGGTACTGTACCACCCCGCAGTCCCACTCCTAGGTATTTACCCAAGAGAAAGGAAAAATCCATGTATGAATGTTGATAGCATCTCTATTCATAATTGCCCCAAACTGGAAATGATTCGAACATCCTTCAACTGGTGAATGAAGATACAATCTCTTTGTGGATCCCTACAATATCTTAATCCTCAGCAATGAAAGAGAGTGAACTATTGCAGTTGGCAAAATCACCAATGGATTTTTCTAATTCATGGAAGCCAGACCCAAAAGGCTGGCTGTGTGATTCCATTTATCTGCTTGATCTGGAAAAGGCAGAACTTTGTGGCTAGAGAAAAGATCAGTGATTGCTAGAGGCTAGGGGTGGGAGGAAGAGTTGAGTATAAGGGACAGAATGAGGGGATATTTGGGATTGAGAGCATTGTTCTGTATCATGGTGGTGATGGTGATGGATATATGACTATGCATTTCTCAAAAAAAAAAAAAAAGATAACACTGTGCCATATTCAAAAGGTATGTATTGAGGATATATGTGTGTGTTTGTATGTATGTGCATATGGCTCAGATGGTAAAGCATCTGCCTGGAATGTGGGAGATCCAGGTTCAATCCCTGGGTCAGGAAGATCCCCTGGAGAAGGAAATGGCAACCCACTCCAGTATTCTAGCCTGGAAAATCCCACGGATGGAGCCTGGTAGGCTACAGTCCATGGGGTCACACAGAGTCGGACACGACTGAAGTGACTTAGCAGCAGCAGCAGCAGCAGCATATATATACATATAGATAGCATGTATGGTATGTGCATGTATGTGCACACACACATACATATTGTGTGTTTTTGTGTGTGTAGTATGTTGTATATATATTTACTTGCTGTACTGAGATGAAATTTCTTCTTTTATAGATGTTATCTGGAGTCAGGAGGAGCCTCAGAACATGGGTCCTTGGTTTTTTGTTTCTCCAAGGTTTGAGAAGCAACTGGCCTGCAAGGTAAAAGCTCTTCCTTGCAGTGTTTTGTGTGTGTCCCATTTCCTCTGGAGTGCCAACAAATAGGTTTATCCCCTATTATCAGTCCAAAGTTCTATAAAGATAAACTAAAATATAAAATCTAGTTTTAGGCTTCTCTTTCAGACTAAACTTCTGAGTGTTCAGCAAGTTGTGTATGTGTACCTACTAGTATTATGTTAAAAAAACAAAACAAAAACACTGATTATACTCAAAAAGGTAGAAGACCTACCTGTTGGCTACCTTTCCTATTAGCCTACTCAGCAGCATTCTTGTCCCAAAGATTAGTAACCAAGCCCCAGGGGAGGAGAGCCATGAGCTGGCTTGTTTTACAATAACACTTATTCCAGGCCCACCTGCAAGGCTGGTAAATATCAAAGGCCAAGTTCTTAGTTATGTTTTAGGAAGATAAACACAAGAGAAGAACAATCATGCTTGCTTCTGTTTGTCTTTCTATTCTGCTTTGTTTAGAACTCAAGTCACTTGATATCAGCTTCAGTTCAGTTCAGTCGTTCAGTCGTGTCCCATTCCTTGCAACCCCATGAACTGCAGCACGCCAGGCCTCCCTGTCCATCACCAACTCCCAGAGTTTACCCAAACTCATGTCCATTGAGTCAGTGATGCCATCCAACCATCTTATCCTCTGTCGTCCCCTTCTCCTGCCCTCAATCTTTCTCAGCATCAGGATCTTTTCAAATGAGTCAGCTCTTGGCATCAGGTGGCCAAAATATTGGAGTTTCAGCTTCAACATCAGATATCAGCTTACCAGGCTCCAATCATTTTCACCTGTGAATAGTTCTAAATTAGAAAACCCTGCAGCTAAAACCAAGTAACAGTTACCTAAGAACAGGAC
Source organism: Capricornis sumatraensis (assembly GCF_032405125.1). Lineage (NCBI taxonomy): Eukaryota > Metazoa > Chordata > Mammalia > Artiodactyla > Bovidae > Capricornis > Capricornis sumatraensis. The sequence goes on from NC_091083.1 coordinate 19,812,177, forward strand.
AAATTCCTGAATGTGTCTCACCTTATGCCTGGAATTTAGTTTTCAGTTGTGACACAGATCTCCCTGTAATCTAGTTTATGTCATTCACTACTTTCTAAAAGGGTGATTTATGGTTAAACAGCTTAAGAGAAATACATTCGTGTCCCTGGGCGAGCTAAGCAGAGGTATGATTGATTTCAAATGTCATTTTATTTCTTTTCTGTTTCCACAATAGCTCCGTCTTGTGAGCCGACCCGCGTTGCCAGTACCGGCTGTGGGAATCGGCACCGTTCACCTACAGCAGCATGAAGAAATCCTCACCAAGACCTTTGCCCCATGACGTCCTTTGAAGAAATACTACTTCCTTGTAAGAAAACTGCCATGAAAAGAAAGGCTTGTCTCCTCCAATCGCTAGGTACCATGAAAAGACTGTATTCCTGGAAGACGTTGAGATTGATGAGGGTGGAGGAGAGGTGAATCTAGAATACATGGCACAGCCAAAGGAATTGTTCTTTGAGACATGAATCCCACAAGTCGCTTTCCTCCTTAATGTACCATAATGTTATATTGTTTTAGATCAGAGTGAGTTGTAGAACTGGGTCCTGATCCAGATGTCTTTAGACTCTCCTCTTTCTGATTAACTGTATGTACCCAGGAAAAGTTCTTGAACAGGAATTTATTGCTTCAAGAATCCCATAGACAGAGGAGCCTGGGGGGCTACAGTCCATAGGGTCACAAAGAGTCCGACACAACTGAAGTGACTTGCAATTTTCTTTTTTGGGGTTGATCAGGTCACTCTTTATTGAAACACAACACACCTGCCAGGGGAAGTCCAAGGACATCTCTGGAACAGGGGGAGACCCCAACAGTTCCTTATACACGTAACACCCAGGCATATAGTGTGAGCCAGGGTCCCACTGCTGTGTTTCCTCCAGATTTTCTTACTGCGTGTCACTTTCATGAATCTTCCCTTCTTTATTCAAAGTCCTTGAGTACCTATATTTTAATTTTATGTCATCTCTGGTGCTGCTTTCCAGCCACTGTGAAAAATGTTTTATCAAATACTATAGCAAAACTGTATTATTCCTGATTTGTGTTCTTCAGGATCACGATTTTACCCATTATCCTTAAGTATCGGTCCTATTAAATATAAACCTCTGGGTGTAGGATCCTTAGCACATTATTATTGAATTGTAGCTACAGTGAAATTGATTGGTGGTCTACTTTGCCATAGTATCTTTTTTTTGTCCCCCTTAACTATTCTTGCCGCAATACCTTAATATTTTTAATTAACGCTGGGCGGTGTCTGATATGGGGATTTCAGCCACTGGTTGATCAGCCTCGCCTCTAAAAGTCCCTGCTGTCATACGATGTTTATTTGTGGCACTTAAGGATCACTTTGATGGCAGGAACTTCCCAGTGTTAGGTGCTTCGGGGACTTCTAGAGATCACCAATCTATTCCCTTATTCGGAAATTAGGCTTAGTACTGGAGAGTATAACTAAACATCAGCAAACTTCCTAGCTTTATATGGCTTGGTGCTGCAGAAACTACCATATACCATTCTTGTGCCATAATACTGTTTTTTCAGAAATGGGAGAATACCCGAGGCCCTGGAATACCCTCTCCACCTTTACTGGCAACTGTCAGTGTCTTTTAGAACCAATGTATAGGTTGTTCTGGCCGCAGCAGTAGATTAGTGATTCACATCGTAAATCATAAATCATGTAACTTAGTACCATGAATGTCAGCCAATAAAATCACAAGGATCTATTTAATGAGAATGGTTATCAATGTTGTATATTAAACTCGAAAAAAAATAAAAGCACAGGGTCATCTTTTTTTCAGATCTCTTGATTTCTTGAGTTAAAATATTTCAAAAGTCTAAGCACAAAATTAGATGGAAGACTAGAGTTTTTTAAATTTAGATCTCTCCAAATGTCTAACCTTACACCTCCCAGGTCTGTTTCTTGTTAATCTTCAAGTTGAGCCATGAGATATATCTTCTGTATCTTAGCCTTCTTACTCTCAGTCATCACTGCAACATGCATCATTATTTTGAATTACCTTTCAGGAAGGGACTGTTAGTTCTCCATAGCAAGTTGCCAAACCAGTTAATTTTGGAAGACTTTTTATTAAAGTATATTACTTTAGCGTTGATCCCCTGCATCTTCTCTGACTCATATGAAGAACCAGCTATAATGGACCAAAAATAAGAAATGATCCTGTAAGAGTAAAATGGTGTTTCCTCAATCCTCAATACTCAAGACAGGTGTTTATTGAACACCTGTTGCAATATGGCGTTTTTCTTGACATTAGAAACACGTGCAAGTTAAAGATAATCCGTGTTGCTCATTGTCCTCGTTAAGAAGTAGGAGGAACTAAAATTTGGGTTAGTAGACTGCTAAAATTATATGCTTTCCCTTACACTATGCTGTCCACGAAGGGACAAAAGAGACAAGACAAGGCAGACAGGGATTTGGGTCGGGGGGAGGGGGCGCGCTGTCCAGTGGTTAAAACTCCGCATTCCAAGGCAGAGGGCGATGTTCCATCTATGGCTGGGGAACCGAGATCCCTCAAGCTGCTCAGGAAGGCCATAGTAGAGAGTGAAAAGTTCACAAGCTATTAACTACAGACAAATTTCTGAAAACGTCCCAGCAGTTCCAGTAAGATGGAAGCAAAATTAAGTTTGTTTGGGTCATGCATGCGGGCTCTGGAGGCATCTCGGCTCCAGTCCTGGAGATCGAACCCGTCCTGCGCTCCTGGGGCGGTCGCTCGGGTTGTGTCCTGACTCTAACCCCCGGGCCTCCTGGGGGTCGAGGTCAAGGAGACAGCCCTTGCTGTACCCTGCGCTCGGAGAGGTGGTCACAGCGTAAAGACTGGGCAGCCCTGGCCCCATAGAGGGTCCCACCTCCTGGGCTCCGCAGAAGGACGCCCACGCCGGCGGTGGCCATGGCAACGAGGCGGACGTCATATGCGCAGGCGGCCTAAAGCCAGGCTGTCGTCAGAGGGTGGGGCCTGGCGGGGCGACAACGCGGGTCACGTGGGAAGGGGTGGAGCCTGCGCGGGGCCGGCCGGAGCGTGTCACGATCGGGCGCCGAGTCTCGAGCCGCGGGACCCTAGCGAAGGCCGCGCCGAGGCCGCTGGGCCCCGCCGGGCCGCCCCAGCCGCCGCCATGGGCAGTGAGTAGCGGTGGTAGGCCCTTCCCGAGGGCGCGGGCCCCTACGGGCCGCAAGCAGGGGGCCGGGCTCCGGTCCGGGGTCGCCTAGCCTGTGGGCCGGGGAGGAGCGGGCCGCTGCGGAGGGCGCTGGCAGGGGGCCTCAGCCGTGGCTCCTCCAGCCGTGCGAGGCCTAGCTCGGGCCGGCTGCGGGGCTAGGACCGGGAGGCCTGGGTCTGCGCATCTCCGTGGGTGGCGTGGAGCGGAGGACAGCGCGGGGAGGCCATTGGTTTTGGGGGCGGGGAGTTAAGGAACCAGGAGACACCTGGACCACTTTTAATTTTTCAAGAGCTTAGGAAACTCATATTTTTATTCCCAAATCATCCTTGGAATATTAGTTGTGATGAATGAAGCTCCCTGCCTTGTTTCATTTTTTAAAAAGTGATGCACGGCATGTATTTTAGGGGAGGAAAGGAGGCGATTGGTGGCCTAGCGTTTTCGTTAAATTTTTCATTCCAGTCATTCTGTAGCGTTTACTGAAAACTCAACGTGTGTCAGGTCGTGTACGCCTTAGGGACAAGGCCTTAAATAATGGGAATCTTTCGAGGGCCCTCTCCCAAACCCTCAACACCATGTATCTTCACAAATATACTTACATAGCTGTTGGGGTGATTGTTAGATGAACGGATTATCGCAAACCCAAGCCGCACGTGCACCCATTGGCCTGCTAACTAGTGGACATTTGAAAGGAATAGGAGAGCCTTGGTCTTGAATTTGCAATATAAAGCATTACATTCTACAACACAGGAAGAGTGAGGTGGCAGACAAAAAAGCATTGCCTGAACATGAATATTCCAACACAGATGACCATAAACCAAGATATCTGGGAGGGTAGCCTAGGTTGAAGTGGGAAGGAAAAGGGTAGGGAGATTCTAGGAAGTTTCCTGATGGGATTGACATTTGTTTTGTAGTAGAGATAAACACTTTCATAATATTCAGATTTGCTTTCGAAGTCGTCTTAAATGGTACTTGGGTAACAACCTGCTTGTGAGAATTTATGAATTCTTCTGTCAAACATCAATGGCCACTGTCACTTGGAGAGATTTTATTAAAAAATGATATAGTCAAATCAACCATACTTCAGTAACATAAATTTAGCAACAACAAAAAAGATGTTGTAGTCAACTGTTGGCTAACTGGCTGAAGTGTAATTGCTCAAGTCAGTTTTAAAACAATTTCATGATGTTAGTACATAGAATCCTGTGTGTGTAAGGGAAGAATGATCTTAACTAATAATCTAGTTGTGGATTTTTGTGTTTCTGCACATTACAGACATTGGCAGAGAGTGAATGATTATCATCTTCATCCTCCAGTTCTTTGGCAGGACTTGACTTCTCAAATTATAGCCATGCCAGAAGAGAGTGCCTATCCTAAAGTTTGGTCTATCTTACTTTTATACATTATGAGTTGTCCGGGAAAACAGTACTTTCTAATGAAATATAGTCATCATTCTCTGGGCTGAGGATTGAACATACACAAGTACTTTGAGGTTTTCTTATATGGGAGAGCGTCCAAGCAGTGAATAGTGACTTAATGAAATGAAGTAGAGATTGTATTCAGTACTTTTAAAAACCTATCTAGGCAATTCCCTGGTGGTCTGGCTAGGACTTGGCACTTTCACTGCTGGGGTGTGATGTTTCTCACTTATGCATTTCAGCATGTTTCAAATCCCAAATTGTCAGTCCTGCAGTTTCAGCTCATTTCTTGTACTTGCCTCCTTTTATGGCCTGTTTCCTTCCATAATGCATGTTCTTGTTGGTTGACTGCTTTTGCTCCTTTTGATATAGAGATGCTGACTGAATTACTCCTTTTCTGTATATGTAAAGGGGTGGGATTCAAGCATAAGGAAGCAAATTACTTTGAAATGGAGAGCATTATGATTAATTCATTTTGGAGGTGGGAATGGGATGGATTGCCATTAAAAGAACATTTGTATTTGACTCTGCAAAAATAAAAATCTTTTTTAAAACTTTGTAATAGGGGCATTTATTCTTTTTTCTTTTTAACAGTCAAATTTTTAGAAGTTATCAAACCTTTCTGTGCAGTTCTACCAGAAATTCAGAAACCTGAAAGGAAAGTAAGTATATTTTTGTAATATAGAGGGTAGCTAAGTGACTTACAGAAGGAAATGGCAACCCACTCCAGTGTTCTTGCCTGGAGAATCCCAGGGATGGGGGAGCCTGGTGGGGTGCCGTCTGTGGGGTTGCACAGAGTCGGACACGACTGAAGTGACTTAGCAGCAGTAAGTGACTTACTTTGTTAAACTAGCTACATTGATTTATTTTCCTCAACCTTTTTCTGGTTGTAACTGGAAAAATACCTGTTCCTTCTCTTCTCAAGAGGCATAAAAGTGAATAAAACTAGAGTAGACCTTTTAAATCTAGATAGTTTATCTCATGGTTTCAAAAACAACTGTTCTCTAAGTTGTAGCATTTCCAAACCTTATGTTTCTTTGGCCTGTGTGTTAGATAAGATACAGTATTCTCCTGCCTATTATGATCTACCACACTAGAAATGACCCAGTCTTTTGGGTCAGTTTTCATGCATACCAACCATTTGACATAAATGGATTGCAACTGGGCAGGTGTATACTTCTCATTTCTTGATTCATTCAGTTCAGAGGAAAAAAAATCACGGAAATGCATTCAAAAGATAGGGACTGCATCAATTTGTTCTTCCATCATTGTGGACTTTTGAAAGTAAGGCATTTCAATTCTGGAAATATTGTTAATCCCAAAAGTTCCCAGACGTTTCTCTTTTACTGTACTTTCAATTTCTCATGGAACTAACCAGAATAGGGACTAGAAAGAGATAAGTAAGACTTTTGTTAAACTTACTGTTTTATAATATTCAGAAATATATTTCTTTTTTAACTTTCTTTGAGGTTATAAAAATAGTTGTTCCCGTTACATGTAAGGTATACTAAGAAACTATAGCTTTTCATAGTCTATGAAATACTCACCGAATAATATTACAGGCAGGAAGACAAATACTGTATATCACTTATCACAATAAGTGATGGCTTTGTATAGTATGGTGTTAACTGAAGTGTTTAAATATTGGATGTGTGTCTTTTTATCCTTTTCAGTTTCAGCTAATGTGGTGCAGTGTATTAAGGCCTGCTTGTATTTAAACTATAGTACTTAATTCTCAGATTCAAGTAAAGAAAGATGCTTGAGAAGTTTAGCTGTTTGCTTTAGCTGCTACTCACTAGGGTGAGAGTATTTTAAGAGTAAATAATAAGAGCATGTCATGATGGAGAATGTTGGTTAAGCTTTAATATGCATTTTTGATTTTTTTTTACATTTGCTGTTTCTTGGTTTTGATTGGTAGTTTTTTATTTTGTTGCACAGATCCAGTTTAGAGAGAAGGTACTATGGACTGCTATAACTCTCTTCATTTTCTTAGTATGTTGTCAGGTATGTAACCAAACACTGAATAAACGCCTGTACTGTTATTCTCAGGTCTTGGTTGGTTATAATTTGAGAAGCTAATTTTAGTTCAAATAGTAAATACACTGAATTATTTTGAGCATTATCTTTTTAGAAAATTATTTATTGAAGTATAGTTGGTGGCTTAGACTGTAAAGCATCTGTCTACAATGCAGGAGACCTGGGTTCAATCCCTGGGTCAGGAAGATCCCCTGGAGAAGGAAATGCCAATCCACTCCAGTACTATTGCTTGGAAAATCCCATGGACAGAGGACCTGGTAGGCTACAGTCCATGGGGTCGCAAAGAGTCGGACACAACTGAGTGACTTCACACACACAGTTGATTAACAGTGTTAGTTGCTGAGGTATAGCAGATACTGAATATAGGATATTGAATGGAATATAATTCCCTGTGCTATACAGTATTTGTTTACCCACCCAATGTATACTGGTTTGCATCTATTAATCCAATACTTCCATTTCATCCCTCTCCCCCAGCCCTTGATAACCACAAGTCTGTTCTCTCTGTCTGTGAGTCTGTTTCTGTTTTATAAATACGTTGATTTGTGTTACATTTTAGATTCCACATATAAGTGATAACGTATGGTATCTACCCTTTCTGACTTACTTCACTTAGTATGATCATCTGTGGGTCCATCCATGTTGCTACATTCTTTCTAACAGCTGAGTAGTATTCCACTCTCTCTCTGTGTGTATACAGCCCATATCTTCTTTTATTCATTCCTCTGTTGAGGGACATTTAGATTGCTTCTGTGTCTTAACCATTGTACATAGGAGCATCATCATTGTACATACAACCCACATCTTTTATTCATTCCTCTGTTGAGGGACATTTAGATTGCTTCTTTGTTTCAACTATTGTACATAGGAGAATCATCATTTCAATCTGAGTTGATAGTGAAATGATTCTTCTACTGTGTATTTCTTTTGGTTTCCTAGTGGGTTTGAACATATTTTCTCTTTTTGTCTTAGTTTTCAGTTAATGATCTTTATTCATTTTCTTCTTAATATTTTAAAAATTGGTTTATGACAAGTTTTTATATATATGTGTTAAACCTTTGACAGGTATCATGCAAATATTTTTCCTTTTTGTTTGCTTTTAATCATGTTGTAAATAGCATGTTTTAATTATAAGTCCTCCAAAGCCAAATCATTGTATTACTTTGCTTCTACTGACCAGCCCTTAAATATTTTGGGTTGCTCCCATGTCTTGACTATTGTAAACCGTGCCACTATGAACATTGGGGTGAATGTATCTTTTTGAATTAGAATTTTTACCTTTTCTGGATATATACCCAGGAGTAAGATTGCTGGATTATATGTTAGCTCTATTTTCAGCTTTTTGAGGAACCGCCTGTTTTCATTTTACATCAAAGTATAGGAAGGTTCCCTTTTCTCCACGGTAAAGATTTTAACTTTTACTTCCTTTACAAATGATATTGAGCAGCTTTCTCATGTACTTATTGAGTATTTGTTCATCTTTTGTAAAGTGTTTTCTCCCCAGATCTTTTTCCTGTTAAAAAAAATTGCATTATTGTCCCATTAGTGAATTATATGCCTTTTAAAATATTTTCTGGATACAAGTCCTTCATCAGACATATGTATTGTGAAGATTTTCTCCAGTATTCTTCTAAATAGTTATCCCTTTTATGTTTTGGTCTATGGTCTGTTCCAAGTTAATTTTTGTGTATGGCATGAGGTAAGGTTAGGGCTCATTTCTTTCTATATGGACAGGCCAGTTGAAAAGGCTATCCTTTCTCCATTGAATTAACCTTGGCATCATTGTTGAAAATCAGTTAGCCATTTAAGCATGGGTCTGTTTTTGTACTCTCAGTTCTGTTCCATTGATCATATTCCATCATTATGGTAAACCATAACTTTTGATTACTGTAGCTTTAGACTGAATCCTATAATTAGGTTGTAAAAGTCATCCAGCTTTGCTCTTTCTTCTCAGAATGATTTTGTCAGTTCTCAGTCACTCATTTGAATTTTAGAATCAGCTTGTCAGTTTCTTTAAGAAAGCCTACTGGGATTATGGTTTTTATTGCTTTGAACTTATTGAATCTTCTAACCCAAGGGTCTGCAAACATTTTTTCTGTAAAAGGCCAGGTGGTAAATATTTTCAGCTTTACAGCTAGAACCCAAGAAAACCCAAGAAGAAGAAACCTAACTTGAGTTATATTTCTTGAAGTGTCACATTTCTCACGACTTTTCCTGCCCTTAACTAATTTACGTATTTTATGTTATTTATTATTGTTTTTTTTTTTTTAATGGATTTACAGAGTTGCCAAGCTGTACCTTTCTGTCTTTCTCATGCTTAGGGATTTCTGCCCAGGACTGGTGATTCTTTCCACTGAATCTCCAACAGGTTTATTTTCCCTTCCCAGATGGAGTTTAAGGGTTTGGGGTGTGTTGTTCTCCATAGTGTTTTTTAGCTTGAGAGAATGGAGGGAGGTGAGATCAGCTGAGAGAACTGCCGTAAATGCCACCTGGGCTCTGCTCGCTCACTAGACTTTTGTTAGTGTCTTCTAGTGAGGGTCCTCTACCCAGCAGATGCCATTAGCAGCCCCTTCAAGTTGGGACAACCAAAATTTTCTTCTTAGACAATTCTCAGATATCCCCTGGGGGACTAAGTTGCCCCAGGTTGAGAACCACTCTTTTCTACTTATTACCACAACATAAAAACATCCTGATACTGATATAAGCTTCATAGTATAATTAAAAAATTTTTTTTTCATAGTATAATTTTTAATGGCTGCATTCTACTGTGTATATTGTCTTCAGTCTTCTATTTGGATCATGGCCTTGGCTGTCATTGGTACCCATAGCTTTGCAAAATTATTCTGTGACTTGGTAGATATATCCTATACTTTAATGATAAAAAACATTTTCTTTAATTGCAAAAACATGAAATTTACCATCTTAACCATTTTACGTGTACAGTTCAGTAATGTTGCATATATTCAGATTGTGTGTAGCACATCTCCATACTGATAAGGAGTATTTACTGGTGAAAAGTACTGATTTCCATTGTTTATATTTTCCCTAAAAAACTATACATTTAAAGTATTCTTGTTTGGTTAGAGAACTTGAGAAGTAGTTTTTTTTTTTTTTTTTTAAGTATTGCAAGTATTGAGTGAATGCATTATTAAGTTCAAACTTAATTTGTATAATACATTTTCATGAACTATTTTATGTAATCCTATAGATACCACTGTTTGGAATCATGTCATCAGATTCTGCAGATCCTTTCTACTGGATGAGAGTTATTCTTGCATCCAACAGAGGTATGTGCTGCTTTTCTTTTGCCTCCATACTAGTGAGATGGTCTTATATTTTTATTGAATATTAGTATTTCTTCTATGAGTGGACTTGTTATAAATCATAGGAAATGACTGAGTGGTTTAAACATAAAACTGAAATTCATTGGAAGGATACTAGTTATTTTTGAAATCCAAAGAGGAGGTAGAATAGCTTAGCGTTGGGGAGAGAGAACCAGGCAGTCTTCAGATCTCAGCATCAGGGGCTAGCTGGGAATCTTGTCTTTGTGATTTAGCTTCAACAGCTCCTGGGTTCTTCGGTTCTCAGTTCATAATTCCAGGTTACCACGGTTTACACCTGACCCAGCCAGCCTTGTTTAGAGTTTCAGGATTACTTAGTACAGATTTGGGTGCTGGGATTTCCTGCTATGTTGGTATTTTCCTGAGAAAAGAACATTACTGGGAGTGGCTGTTCCATTTATCTTTTTATTTTTCTATTTTTTTTTTTGGAAGGGATGGCTGTATTCTCTGTGTTGTACAATACATCCTTGAGCCTGTCTTCCGCTCTGTAATTTTCAACCTCCCACTCCTCAACCCCTGTATTGTGCTCCCTCCCCCGAGCCCTACCCTCTAGTTTGTTCTCCATATCTGTGGAGAACAAACAGTATCTCAGTATCTCCATAACTGAGACTGCTTCAGTTCAGTTCAGTTCAGTCACTCAGTCGTGTCTGACTCTTTGAGACCCCATGGACTGCAGCACTTCAGGCCTCCCTGTCCATCACCAGCTCCCGGAGTTTACTAAAACTCATGTCCATTGAGTCAGTGATGCCATCCAGCCATCTCATCCTCTGTCATCCCCTTCTCCTACCGCCTTCAATGTTTCTCAGCATCAGGCTCTTTTTAAATGAGTCAGTTCTTCGAATCAGGTGGCCAGAGTATTGGAGTTTCAGTTTCAGCATCTGTCCTTCCAATGAATATTCAGGACTGATCTCCTTTAGGAAGGACTGGTTGGATCTCCCTGCAGTCCAAGGGACTCTCTAGAGTCTTCTCCAACACCACAGTTCAAAAGCATCAATTCTTCTGCGCTCAGCTTTCTTTATAGTCCAACTCTCACATTCATCCATGACTACTGGAAAAACCATAGCTTTGACTAGATGGACCTCTGTTGGCAAAGTAATGTCTCTGGCTTTTTAATATGCTGTCCAGGTTGGTCATAACTTTTCTTCCTAAGAGCAAGTGTCTTTTAATTTCATGGCTGCAGTCACCATCTGCAGTGATTTTGCAGTGAGACTGCTTATTTTGTTATTATATTTACTAGTTTGTTGTATTTTTTAAATTGCACATGTAAGTGATACCATATGGTATTTGTTTCTCTGGTTGACTTATTTTACTGTTGTTATTTGTTCATTTTAAAATCCATTTGTGAGAATTCTTTGCCTCTTAAAGATTTGAGCTCTTTATTACTTGTGTTTGAATATTTTTCTTTTAACTATATCCTGTCTTTGGCCACATGGATGTTTCACAGTTGTATCTAATCATATCATCCATCTTTTTCCTTGTGGTTTTTAGGTATTTTGTCATGCTTTGAAAGGCTTTTTCTTTTCCAAGATTATGAACATATTCACTCCAAGTACTTGTGCTTTTTACCTTTTATGGTTAAATTTTTAAATGTCTGGCCTTTATTTTGTTGGAAGTCATGAGATAGGGAATATAAGCTTAATTTTCTATACATGTCTAGTCATTTGCCAAGGTCCATTTATTCTTCTTTTTCCTACTGAGTTGAAGTGCCATATTTCCTAAATGAAATGTTCATTAAGTTTGATTGGATTAATTTTTGGACTAGATCTGTTTGCAGTTTAAATTTTGGTGATTTGATGTAAAAAGACATCTACCCACCTGCCTACTAGCTTTAACAATGACATGTTTTTATCTCTTTACCATTAAAGAAGTATTTGAAAAACACATGAAGTCCATTTAAGATGAAATCTTTCTCATATTAAAGGTACCTTTTCAGCATTTATAAAAGTCAGGAATTAAGGTTGTGATGTGACAGAATGACCAATGGAAACATGGTCTTGGCTATATGGAATTATTAGTTTTGCATATTATCTTACACGCTTGGTGTATTTGGTTTTCTTTCTTTTTTTGTTTTTTTGCTAAAAGTGTAATGCTTATTTTCTACAATGAAAAATTTTAGAAAATAGAGGCAAAAAAAAAAAGAATAAAAATTACCCATAAACCCACTGAGTAAAAATAACAATAAAAACATCTTTAAAAATTTTATTTTATTCAAAAATAGTTGATTTACAATGTGTTAATTTCTGCTGTACATCAGAGTGATTCACTTATACATTTACATACTTTTTTAATATATTTCTTTCCATGATGGTTTATAATAGGATACTGAGTATAGTTCCTTGTGCTGCACAGGAGGACCTTGGCGTTTTACCTTTTCTATATAGTAGTTTTTATCTGCTAATCCAACCTCCCAGTCAACCCCTCCCACCCCTCTCCCCCTTGGCAACCACAGGTCTGTTCTCTATGTCTGTGACTCTGTTTTGTAGATAAGTTCATTAATAGTACAAACATCTTGATAGCCAAACTAACAGGAGATGATTTTCTATTTAAATAGTCAATCAAACTGTACATGCTGTTTTTGAGTACTTTTTCCTATCCAGTATGTCATTAACATTTTTATGCCATTAAATATTCTACAACATTGATTTTGATGACTTTTTATATAGTTTTAGATTTTGAATTGAAAGAGACACAACTATTCTTAAGTATCATTTCTTACTAATTTGGTATTTAATTTTTGGACTTAGTATATAATTTTAAAATTCTGCATTAAAATGTTTAGTGTAAATTTTAAGAACAGTGATTTTGGACAAAAATCTTGGACTGTTTCTTTCAAATGGTTTCTTTCACAATTTAAGTTTAGAATTTACAGAACTTTACATTTTTGTGGTATTTATAGTAATTTTGAGTCAATGTGTTGTGAGATTGTGTTAATAAATGAGTTTTTTTTTAGCAATGTTTTAAGGAATGAGAATTTTCTTGTTAACTTTTAAGCATGTATTTCAGTAGACATAATTTTAAGGACTGGGCCACTTCTAAACTAATCTCTATTGGGTATGTGCTATGTGCGCTAAGTTGCTTGGTTCTATCCGTTGGGTATAGTAAAGATTATTTACTTCTTTCCCCTTCATTTACAGGAACTTTAATGGAATTGGGTATCTCCCCAATTGTAACATCTGGTTTGATCATGCAGTTGTTAGCTGGAGCCAAAATCATTGAAGTTGGAGATACACCCAAAGACAGAGCCTTGTTCAATGGAGCCCAGAAATGTGAGCATCAGTACAACTAAAAAGTCTTGCCCAAATTTGAGAATTTTGTGGTAAAGGTGTTTTTCTGGTCTTTCTTTATCTTTGGTTGTAAGTATGTCCTCCTTTCCCCCCATTTTTGTCAGTATTTGGTATGATCATCACCATTGGGCAAGCCATTGTGTATGTCATGACGGGCATGTATGGGGATCCTGCTGAAATGGGTGCTGGAATCTGTCTCCTTATCATCATTCAGGTAAGAAATCCAGTGTTTCATACAGAGATAACAAAAACAGTTTTCTTTTGTAACAATTCTTTAGATGACTAATATAGTCATTTTCTTCCTTTTGAATTATTTTACTTAATTATATTTTGATTATTGAAGTGACATATAAGTTATATTGATGTAAAAAATTAAAATTTATTGCAATAAAGTGTAGACATGTAATAAAAGAATTATGGATCTATCAGCCGTATTTCACTGATTCTAAGATGCACATTTTGATGTCTCTGAAATCAGGATGTTCTCTTAGCCCTGATGGTCTCTTAGCAGTGCTGTCAGCCAGGCAGTCGTTGGGATGGTCACTGCCTGCATGTGTATGTCAGCTTGGCCATAGCTGTTTGTATCGTCCTTACATCACTGGGTTACGTACATTGTTGATAAAACATGCTGTTGGGTTTACTCGCTTTTTAAAATGTCTTGCAACAATCTGCTGTGATTTGTTACTGAACAGTTACTGTATATAAATAGGCACAGAAAGAGCAAGCTAGATTATAAACATCTAAGTCTAAACTTTTTTATAAGCAGACAATAAAAATTCTTTATAACGGGTTATTGTCATAGTTTAACTGTAGTATTTTTTCCTTTCTTAGTGGCACATAATAATGTTACAAATAATAATATCTTGTAATCAGTGAAATACCATATAAGCACACATGTATATATCCTGTGGGTTTTTTAAATGGATATGTTGGAATAGAATTTTTAAAGGCCAGCATCATTTTTCCTCCACTGAGAATCTTAAAATGTGCTAAGTTTGAAAGATATTTGAGGACTCCATTTCTCTAATGCAGTCCTTAAAAATCCTTTGGAGAAGTTACCCAGGAATGCATTGTTACTTAAGTTATCTAATAGTATTTACTGTATTTTGAAAAGAAGCTTGTGTAAGTTAAACACTGAACATCTAGGGTCCTAGTTATCTAGGAAATGCCTCTTGTTCACTCTATAAAATTAGGATTAATTTAGGCAAAATTTTTTTTAGTAGTCAAAAAGATCAAGATCAGAAAAATAGTTTAAAATAAAACTAAAACACTCTTTTACTAGTGTGTGTATACATATATGTATATATGTATTGAGAAATGTCACCATTTTCAACTGGCATGGTTAACCATCTTTTTTAATAGGAAATCTTACATGAGAAGCAAATCATAGTAAGAAGATTGTATAGTGAGTATGAATTAGACCAAGGAGAAAGGGATTGTTAAGGTATTTATATGTTATTCATTAACACATATCATAGGGCTTTTCTAAATGAAGTGGAAATATTTTGTCTTTTTCAGGGGAGGCATTTTTAATGGACTGTAAGGTAGTTTTCTGAGCCCCTAGTGAGTTCCCATTTGGAACAAGGTACATTTCTTTAAAGGATAGCTTTGTCATTATTTCTTCATTTAAAAAACACCTTGACTGGCAAACTTAAAACCCCTGGGAATTAGAGGAAGAAGTGTTGCAATAGATGGGGAGAGGAGGTCCTCTGGAAACTGGTTTTAGTATCTTTCAGTACTTCAGCGGAAGGATGCTGAAACACCAGTTCTTGCCTTATTTTGTTTCTTGATAGCATTTGCTTTATGACCATAGTTAGAATAACCCTGCTTTTTAAAAGACACTCAGAATTGGCATCTATCTAGCTTTTAGAACATTATACATCAGTAAAACTTTTTTAGTGCTTCAGTAAGGGCATATTTATATTCTTAAGGAACTTCAGCTGACCACTTCTAGGGTAAAGTATTGACTTCTTGAATAGTCAGTTATGAATTTGAATTGATAGAGAAAATGGAGTTATTTTAATTTTTCAGTACCAGAAATCAAGGAGGAGTTAAATTTCTGGAACAAAGCAAGTAAAGTGGGTATATACTAAGTTGTTTACATAAATTCAGGTGCACAAATATTTGTCTTGTGGTTAATTCTTCTAGTGTTAATGTATAGAGAAATTTTTCATGTTTGATGGTACATATGGGTAGTGACCCATTGCCTCTTTTTAAGGCATTGCTAACATTGAAAATGAGTGGATTCACTGAAGAGATATGATTGGATCAGTGTGTTTTCACCTAGAGATTTTGAAAACTGTTTGCATGCTGTTATGTAAGGTATTTCTCACCTTAATTATTATTGTTTCGTTCACATGGTCAGTGTTTTTCCACTATTGAGTTTTGGGATCTAAATAGGGGGTCTTGAATACAGTTTTCAAAAAGAATAGACAGTATCAGTGTGCATGGGACAGAGTAGAGGTAAGTATTATTTTGTCCAAACTGAGTTGTGTGCACACACACGCATGAACAAGGCTGAGATGTGTTATTTTTATACACACTTTAGAGGTTCATATGTACTGAACACTCTAGAAAAGCATGCAGTTAGTATTCAGGTTTTTATCACTGTTCCAATCAATGCGATGCTTTCAATTCTGATTTCTCATTCCCTTCTCATAGGCATGCATGCTTTTTTTTTTTTTTTTTAACCATCATTTATCTTACTCTTTCAGTTACAGAAACCATTTCTCATTTATTTTCCTATAATTCCTTTGTCCAGTTAGAGAAGCATGAGTTTGATTTTTACTGGATATATACAGATCAGCCTCCTGTCTGACGGGCATGGGTTGTGAACAGGGTTTTGAAGAATTACTGCTGTTTCAGAGCTGCCTGTGTGGCTTTAGGCAGATGGTTTAATCAGAAACCCATGATAGCACTTTCTGGTTAGCCAGTGGTTTGTGGACCACTATCATGCTCCATGCGGGGTGGGCTTCTGTATTTCTGATGAGGAGTATGTACCTGTTACATAATCGTGGTCAAAGTAAAATCTCAGTAGTTAAGTGCTAGCTTGTCTTTAATCTGGTCAGATTGGTAAACTTGATTTTCAAACAGTAAATAATTCGTGAGCTCTCTTAGAAGTTTTGAGAGTTTTACCTTTTTTACAGTCCATTGAAATTCAAACTGAAAGACTGTAAGTAGACAAATTAGGTTCTGTACAGCCATTGAAATGACAACTCAGAAAAAGAGAAAACAGAGAAAATGTAAGGTAAGCATACTTCCAGCGGTATACTGGGAGGGAGTCATTTGACTACAGAGGTCACTTGCAAAGCTATGGATTATTTCTGATTGGTACATATTTTTACTGAAGTGTCTTCTCCAAGAGGAAAATTAAGAATGTTCAATTTCACATAAAGTTAGTATGCTCTCATTTTTTTAAAAAATTATAAGCTTAAGAACCTGGTGAACCCTTAATTGTCTCAGATTTACATTTTGTCATTGTATGTATGCATTTTTACATGGTTATAATCTGTGGACATATTCATGGTCTACTTTTCAATTCCTTCTGTATATATTTTATATTATGTATAATACACATATAAAATATATAATACTTAAAAAATGTATCAGCATAGTTCACACGCTCTTCCTTTAATGGCCTGTAATATCGCATCTTGTTATCGTAACATACTTCATTTGGTTTTTCTCTTCCTTGAAACTATTTGGAATGCTCTCAGTTTCTTGCTGTCATAAACACTACAACTGTGAACATTTTTGTTTCAGGGTACTCCTCAATAGGCTTTATTTAAACATTGTAGAGAAATATAAATATACTTTAAAAGTCAAAATGTCAGCTTTATAATGTGACAACATTTCCAATCCTCTGATTTGCCAAACTGGCTTCCAGTGAGGGTTGAAAGATGCAGAGAGTCGTAATAGTGATACTGCAGTAGCTAGGTTGTAATGTTGAAAATGCCTGTACTTTGAAAGTAGTCCATGGTGTTCACTGCCCCTTTCTGAATTTATTCTTGCTTCTGCTTACTTGCATTTCTTTCCCCACAGTTGTTTGTTGCTGGTTTGATTGTGCTGCTGTTAGATGAGCTGCTACAGAAGGGTTACGGCTTGGGGTCTGGGATTTCCCTCTTTATTGCCACCAACATCTGTGAAACCATTGTCTGGAAGGCCTTTAGTCCCACTACCATTAACACTGGCCGAGGTACAATGCACAGGGACACAACTGCATGGGTTTGGCTGGATGTGTGCTGAGAGGAGCACGAGGTGGGGGAGCAGGAGGACCTCCGATGCCCTGCTTTGCTGTCCTGGGCAGCAGTGGATGGCAGTGCCAAAGTGAATAAGCGGAGATTGGTGGAGTATGAAGTACTACTCCAGAAAGAATATCGAAATGTTAGCCTCTGCTCGTTTAAAAATTAAGTGATTGCAAACACTTAAAAAATCTAATTGTCTAAGCCATTGCTCCAGAAGTCATTGATTTTGACTGGTTTCAGCACTTGCAGTGGATACAAAGGTAGTGGAATAAGATTTTTCAGATGGTAAAGAAACGTCATTTATTGTGTCATCAGAGAGCACGAGTGCTTTTGCTGCTGTTCTCCCTGGCTTTATAATAGCACCTACATTTTGAAATACTTAATTGACTTTCACTTCACCCACCTCCACTTCTCTGAAATGCCATCCAAGATTTGTAATGGTTGACATCTGACCTGACCCCAGCCTTAAGACAGGCAATAGCAGTGATGGCTTATTAATGTACTTGGTAAAGGGAGCTTGAAGGCCACCCTGGTAGGGGAATGTTGATCTTTTCATTCTGACATCTGTTTGCTGCTTCGCTGCTGCTTTTCCCCGTCTCCATCCCCCTCCCCCAAAGTAAAGGCGAGGCCAACCATTATGAACTAAACATTTGCTTTGGTTTATTCCTCTTTGACTGTTCTCATCAAGAATAGTCTCTTGAGAAAACTTCAAATTTACACTAGCAAAAGGAACATTTGCCTCAGAGATGTCAGTAGTTTTTAGAAGCTCCACACATGGCTGTATCATCAAGTAAACTTAGTTGAATTATTTTGACTGCTGTTTTCTGCCCTGTATTGGAGCTTCAGGGTTGCTTGTTTTGACTTTGGGACAACTTTGGGTGATGAGGCTCCAGCTGATTTCTGTCTTGATTCATCAGGTACGGAGTTTGAGGGCGCAGTCATAGCGCTCTTTCATTTACTGGCCACCAGGACAGACAAAGTCCGAGCCCTGAGGGAGGCTTTCTATCGTCAGAATTTGCCCAATCTCATGAACCTC
The DNA here is from genome assembly GCF_032405125.1 of Capricornis sumatraensis. Classification (NCBI taxonomy): domain Eukaryota; kingdom Metazoa; phylum Chordata; class Mammalia; order Artiodactyla; family Bovidae; genus Capricornis; species Capricornis sumatraensis. The sequence goes on from NC_091083.1 coordinate 19,830,729, forward strand.
ATTGCCACAGTTTTCGTGTTTGCTGTTGTTATATATTTTCAGGTAAGTATACCATCTTTGTTGAAGTAAGTGGGGTGTGGATTTTTATTCTGCTCTTACAAGAAGAGCATGCCATTTGAATATTAGTAGCTAAAAAGTCAGCATTTCAAATCTAGTTAGGCAACTAGAGTTCCACTGTTCAGTAGATGCTGAGCTGCAAAGTATCCGTGGTTATGAAGTAGAGAAGGATTTCTATTTCTGTGTGTGTGTGTGGAAGAGAGAGTTTGCTAGCACCATCTGTGCAGATTTCCTTCTGTGACTGTCCAGATTTGTGCTGTGTGCAGTCTCTCTGACTCACTCCTGAGCTTCCTTTTTCAGGGATTCCGTGTGGACCTGCCCATCAAGTCAGCCCGCTACCGCGGGCAGTACAGCAGCTACCCCATCAAGCTCTTCTACACGTCCAACATCCCCATCATCCTGCAGTCTGCCCTGGTGTCCAACCTGTATGTGATTTCCCAGATGCTCTCAGTTCGATTCAGCGGCAACTTTCTAGTAAATTTACTAGGACAGTGGGCCGTGAGTATTTCATTGTTTATTCTAAGTATTCAGATTTATTGTAATTTGCATTTCATGCTTATATTTTTACCTGAAAGAGGTAAGCCATAATTGAAGCACTTGCTGTAACATTTTCAGGTTCATTTATCTATAGCACAGTTTATCATTTATTTGGAAGTTGTAAACTTGTAAGCATTGTGAAACTAAGACTGGAAAATAATACTTTGTATTATTGTACATCTAAGATTATGCCAAAGCCTTTGATTGTGTGGATCACAATAAACTGGAAAATTCTGAAAGAGATGGAAATACCAGACCACCTAACCTGCCTCTTGAGAAATCTGTATGCAGGTCAGGAAGCAACAGTTAAAACTGGACATGGAACAACAGACTGGTTCCAAATAGGAAAAGGAGTACGTCAAGGCTGTATATTGTCACCCTGCTTATTTAACTTACATGCAGAGTACATCATGAGAAATGCTGGGCTGGAAGAAACACAAGCTGGAATCAAGATTGCCGGGAGAAATACCAATAACCTCAGATATGCAGATGACACCACCCTTATGGCAGAAAGTGAAGAGGAGTTAAAAAGCCTCTTGATGAAAGTGAAAGTGGAGAGTGAAAAAGTTGGCTTAAAGCTCAACATTCAGAAAACGAAGATCATGGCATCCGGTCCCATCACTTCATGGGAAATAGACGGGGAAACAGTGGAAACAGTGTCAGACTTTATTTTAGGGGGCTCCAAGATCACTGCAGATGGTGACTGCAGCCATGAAATTAAAAGACGCTTACTCCTTGGAAGAAAAGTTATGACCAACCTAGATAGTATATTCAAAAGCAGAGACATTACTTTGCCGACTAAGGTCCATCTAGTCAAGGCTATGGTTTTTCCTGTGGTCACGTATGGATGTGAGAGTTGGACTGTGAAGAAGTCTGAGCGCCGAAGAATTGATGCTTTTGAACTGTGGTGTTGGAGAAGACTCTTGAGAGTCCCTTGGGCTGCAAGGAGATCCAACCAGTCCATTCTGAAGGAGATCAACCCTGGGATTTCTTTGGAAGGAATGATGCTAAAGCTGAAACTCCAGTACTTCGGCCACCTCATGAGAAGAGTTGAATCATTGGAAAAGACTCTGATGCTGGGCGGGATTGGGGGCAGGAGGAGAAGGGGACAACTGAGGATGAGATGGCTGGATGGCATCACGGACTCGATGGACGTGAGTCTGAGTGAACTCCGGGAGTTGGTGATGAACATGGAGGCCTGGCGTGCTGCGACTCATGGGGTCGCAAAGAGTCGGACGTGACTGAGCGACTGAACTGAAGAAGCATTTTTACATCTCATTTAAGTGACCTTTTAGGTTAAGATTACAGTTGCTCTTATGGAAATGACTCCCTGTTTTGTAATCTTACTCCACTCCTGTCTTGAATAATGTTTTTTTCAAAGAAACAATTTGCTGATTATATGGGAGTCTGAAATCATCCTCTCCTGCCTCCCCTGTGGTTTTTCATATTCCAAACAGCAGTAAACTAGTCTGTGGTTAGCTGGAGAAAGGTATGTAATTACTAGTGAAGAAAGAACAGAGTTGCTAGAAATGGAATCCAGTAAATTCTGCCTTCCTCTTCATCATAGCTCCTTCTGAAGTACTCCAGCCACAGTGTGATCAAGATGTGAGTTATTGTAGATTGAATTTTGACTAGTTAAAATTTTCAACTGACCAAGGAGTGTTTTTCCCTCCTAGAACTGTAGAATTAGAGATGAGTAAGATCCTTTATTGTTTTCAGTGTATGTAATTCTAGAATTTGTATTCCCCTGAAGAATTATTTTTTTTAAGTCATTCCTGAAGTATGGTGCTTATTCTGTGCATTTGTCTTAATGTGCTACTTTTGTATTATAAGTTGTAGTGACATAACTTTCTGCTTTTGCTGAAAGCTATTTTTTAAAATATAAAATTTAATAGGATGAGACTGTAACTTGAATGCCAGTTGAAAGAAGTAGGATTGCCTTTACCCATAATACAGTTGACCCTTAAACAGCATGGGTTTGGGCTTCAAGCATCTACTTAGACTCAGATTTTTTTCAGTAATAAATGCTTCAGTACTGCACCATCTGCAGCAGGCTGAATCCTGCGATGCAGAGGAGCCGTGTACACAGAAGAGTAACCATAACTTATACATGGATTTTGCCTGCGTGGAGGGTCAGTGCCACAACCCCTGCAACTGTTCAAGGGTCAACTAGACTCCCCACTCATTTTACAGAAATTGGATTACCTGTGGTGGGGGAAAGGGCTGTCCCTCCCCTTAAGAGTTGATGTGCGTAGTAAGTAACTTCAGTCATGTCTGACTCTGGTGACCCTATGGACTGTAGCCTGCTTGGCTCCTCTGTCCATGGGATTCTTCAGGAAAGAATCCTGGAGTGGGTTGCCAGGCCCTTCTCCAGATCTTCCCGACCAAGGATTGAACGCATGTCTCATTATGTCTCCTGCCTTGCAGGAGGGGTCTTTACCACTAGCGCCACCTAGGATAAACTTTGGCAGTAATTACTACTATGATAATTTCACAGTAATAAATCTATACAACTCCACTCAGTTGTATAGATTGTGTTGTGATCTCAATGAGATTTTCTTTAAAGAGAATTATTGGGAAGTTTGTCTATAAACAGGGCAGTTGATTTGGAGTTAGTGATTCTTGGGGCATAGTAAAGGAATCATTTGGAAATTGTAATTTCAGGAACATTTTAATCATTGCATCCAAAAATTGCTTTCCCACCCTGTATGCCCGGGACTTTCATTTAATGTAAACAAATATATGCTAATCCCATTTCTTTGACTGTAAGAATTCATAAATGTGTGAATAACAAAATTCAATTACAGATATTTATTAAAAGACTTCTTTATAATAAATATCATAGAGTTTAGGTGGCGATGTGTTAGTCTTGTGTTAATATTTCAGTTGATTCCATTCTTCGTAGTGAAGAAATGTGTGTGTACTCTTACGTAATTCAGAAAATTTCATATTCTAAATGTCAGAGATTGATGTAAATGTAACCATATTCCTGTCTTCAGGAAGAGAAGGAAGTCTTCTCATAGTTGTATTACAATGTTTCTTAAGAATTGCTCTTTCGTTAGTATATTCACAATGTTTTTATGTAATAGACACTATATAATTTTGTTAAGACTGAAGATATTTTAGATACAAAAGTAAATCCTTAAGTTACATAGAATCATAAATTGTAGGTGCTTTGAGCTTAAGACATTGTTATACTTTCTGAGGAGTTTGAAAAGTCACAGAAATGTGACCATTTATGCTTGTTATCCTTGTTCTGTAGGATGTCAGTGGGGGAGGACCTGCCCGTTCTTACCCAGTGGGGGGCCTTTGTTACTACCTTTCTCCTCCTGAGTCCATGGGCGCCATATTTGAGGACCCTGTCCATGTGGTTGTCTATATCATCTTCATGTTGGGATCATGTGCATTCTTTTCTAAGACGTGGATAGAGGTGTCTGGTTCCTCAGCCAAAGATGTAAGTATTTGGTTTATTTGAAAATGAAAAAAATTAACAATTTTTAGGTGTCAAATGATAATAGATAAACTTACTTTTGTAATTTAAACTCTTAATTCATACATTCTTCATGAGGTAATATCACCCCTAAGGAATTAAAAACTAGTTCCTGGAAAGTGAAAAATTCTTAGATTTTTACAATGGTTTGTGACCTTCTAAAGCTCAACCCTGCCCAACAGAGTCTTATTCCTTAGGTGCCTTTGTGACAAAAAGCAGATTGGGAAACCTCAGCTTAAGATACACATAACGTGCTTGTGCGGCACCGTAGCCAGGGAACGATGCTATGACAGTACCTGCTTCAGCCTTCTTATAGTTTACTTGTTAGTATATGGAAATCACGTCGTATAGAACCTGGTAGTAAAATAGTTTGATTTTAAAAATTGTTTTTCTCTTCACAGGTAGCTAAACAGCTTAAAGAACAACAGATGGTAATGAGGGGCCACAGAGACACCTCCATGGTTCATGAGCTTAATAGGTAAGGAACCTATGTTCAAACCAGTGTTTGATAGGCCGTGGGGCGGGGAGGGTATTACATACAGTGCACATGGACTTGGGTTTTTTAATCTAGCTTTCATTTGCTGTCAGATATTACAGTTTTCAAGTTCATATTTGAAGCATTTTTCTTCTGCTTACCACAAAAGAATCAAAATTTAACAAAAAATTGAATTATTCTCCACATCAAAATTGACACCTAAATTACTGTTTTAATTGAAATTGTGTTCCCTTCACTACTCACCCTTTGTTAAATGCTGTAGGTCAGAGGTTCCCATTGTTGATTGGCTGCACTAAAAATCACCTGGGAGCTGTTGAAGGTTATTGCTATCCCACCTGTACAAGTTGAGATTTATTTTGTCTGCAGTGGGTCCCAGGCATCAGTTTTTTATTTTTTGATAACTTTTTTGAGATATAATTCACATATCCTGTAATGTAGTCATTTGAAGTATATGGTTTAGTGGGTTGTTTTTTTTAGTATACTTTGAGTGTGTAATGATTACAATTTTAGAAACATTTCCATCACCCAGAAAGAAACCTTGTACCCATTTAGTTATTCCCCATTTCTGCCCAGCCCTCCCAACTCTCAGCCTCAGGCGTTTTCTTTATTTTCAATGGATTTGCCTGTTCTAGACATTTCATATAAAGGAAGTTATATGTGATCCTTTGTGAGTATCTTCACTTAGTGTAGTATTTTCAGGGTTCATCCTTTGTGAATAATATTCCCTTGTATAGCTCTGTGTTCAGTCTATCCAGTTGGTAGAAATTTTGATTGTTTCCACTTTTTGGCTGTCACGAATAATGCTGTTGTGAACATACTTGTACAGGTTTTGTGTGGATGTATGTTTTCATTTTGCTGAGTGGAATTGTTGGGTCATGTAGCAACTGTGTGTTGAACGTGTTGAGATACTGCCAGACTCTTTCAGAGCGGCTGCCCCATTCTCCATCCCACCGCCCAACTCTGAGCCTGTCCTCACCAGCACTAATTCTTACTTTGATGTTAGCCACCTCATGGGTATGAGTGTTATCTCATAGGGGTGTTCCTTTTTCATTGTGGTTTTGATTTGCTTCTCCTTGATGAGTAATGATGTTCAGCATCTTTTCATGTGTTAATTAGCCATTTGAGTATGTACTTTGGAGAAATGTCTCTTCCATCTTTTTGCATATTTAAAAATTGTAATTGGGTTATCTTTTGTTTCTGGGTTTGTAAGATTAAAAAAATTTATTTTGGATGTTTCTTGTCAGGTATATGATTTGCAGACATTTTGTTCCATTCTATGGGTCATCTTCCAACTTTCTTGATGGCATCCTCTGATGCACAAGTTTTTAATTTTGATCAAGTTCAGTTTTTCTATTTCTGCTTTGTGTTGCTATTGGTGTTGTAGCTAAGAAACCAAGGTCACAAAAATTTATCCTCTTATGTTGGTATCTGTGACCACTCTGAGCCAATTTTTGTGCTTGGTGTGAGAAAGGGGTTCAGATTCCTTCTTCTCTGTGTAGATAGCCACATGTTCCAGAAGTGCTTGTTGAAAAGGCGTTGGTATTTTATTTATTTAGAATATAGACTGGATATAGAGAATGGTAAAGTGAGCCTCTGGGTCTCAGCTGCATCCAGCTTTAGTTGTTAGCATTCTCCCATTCTTGTTTCCTCTACCATCTTCCCCATCCCCCCTTTTTTTTCCTGTCTGGAGTATTTTAAATACAATCTCATTATATTTTGTTTGCTTTCTAAATTTTTGGCTGCACCCCAGGGCTTGTGGGACCATAATTCCTCCACCAGGGATCAAACCCACGTCCCTGCATTGGAAGACAAAAGTCTTCCCACTGGGGAAGTCCCACAGTCCCATTATTTTTAACAGTTCTCCAGGTGATTCCAACATGTTGCCAAGGTTGAATTACTGTTAAAGAGGATCATCCAAATCTTATCACATAAATTTGCTACTTAGGAAAACATTTTGAAATTCACTGTTTATCTAAGAGAGGGAGCTAAAAGGTTACACACTTACAAACAATACTAAATATTCCACTACTGAAGTGACAGTTGAGGATTCTCTTCTGGCATGAAAATCATGTATTGCCTTTCTTGGCTGTTAACTGGTTTCTTGAAATGAGTCCAATCATGCCCTTCATCAGTTTTCATCAGCATGTTAACTGGGTGCCCCCAGATGAGCCGTCAGTACTACGGACAGTTCCCTTTAGTTGAATCACCCTTCCGCCGCTCCGCCTGACTCAGGGTTTTTGTCTTCCAGGTACATCCCCACAGCAGCTGCATTTGGGGGCTTATGCATCGGCGCCCTGTCGGTGTTGGCCGACTTCCTCGGGGCCATTGGCTCTGGCACTGGAATTCTGCTTGCAGTCACTATTATTTATCAGTATTTTGAAATATTTGTTAAGGAACAGGCTGAAGTTGGCGGGATGGGTGCTTTGTTTTTCTAAGTGTTCCAATATTTCTTTTTGTGTGTGTGAAAGGAAAAATATTTGGACGCATTGTTTTTGTCAGATAATGCTGGCTCCCCTTTCCTTCTCTCACAGTTTGTTTTCAAGTGCTGACTGCCCCATTCCTGAAATGGGCACGGAGCTAAGCCTGTGTGCAGCGTTAGTACCAGCTGCCTTAACACTGAAGTTTACATTACTCATTAAAACACATACATGCAGTGTTGCCTGTGATGCTGGAAACCAGTGTACCCGCCTTGCCATGTTCAGTCGTGACGGTGAGATGGTGACGTGGATCAGTTTTGCACACGACATTCAAAACACTCAGTTTCCCCCCACTTGTTTAAAAATAAATGTAGTTCAAATTGCCACTTTCCAGTATTTTTGAGCTTATTTAACGAGTTCTGGAGCATTTATATCTAATCTATATTTTAGATATAATTACTTTTTATACTTTTTTAACTCATAGTATCCACATTCCCACCCTCCCCCGTTTTATTTGTTCCTCTGCAAAGCGGCCACTCCATCCAGGGGGGGCAGAATCAAGCTTTCAGTCCCATGTGTCACCAGAAACAACTGCTCAGTTCCTCTTGTTTTCCACTCCTCTCTCCTCCTAGGGACAGCACAGCCAGTGCTGTTTTGCAGTATTGGCTATGCCTTTGAATTCCAACAGGTCACTTGACAATACCCTTCAAGATAATATGCCCCCATTTTTTTTTTTCTTAAATTCCTAAAGCAAACATCAAATTCTCAAGCAATGTCTGTAGTTCAGTGGGGGGGGTGAACGACGAGTAATTCATGCTAGGGATTTGTGTATGTTGTTGTACTTTACAGCAGCAACATGGGTGTAAACAGTAGACAATAAAATTTTATTTAATAAAACTTTCAGTTGTGTTGGAAAAATAAAGTCTGATATTAAAAGATTTCTAAGATTACTTGCATAGATCCATTGTATTCATACAAAATTCATCCTGAGATACCTACTGCAAATGTATTAGTTGAATCCTAAAAATATGGAGACAGTGACCAACAAAACAGCACTGAGTTTTGGGACTGACATTCGGAAAGAACAGGGAAAAAATGTTCTCAGTGTCCCAGTCTCTATTTGAAGCAGCACAGTTTTTCTTATAAGTAATTCATTTTTATTGTGCTTTTTTAATTGTCCAAAAAGATCAAACTTAATTTTTCAAGGATGTCTTTCTCATTAGTATGGTTTTCTGTCAATGGCTGACTTTCTTAGTAAGTACAGGAAGTTTATCTCCTGTAGCTGAGGATCACAAAGCCAACTAGCTAATTTGAGGAGCAGGGAGGCAGAGAAGATACAGGCGGATAGAACAGTAGGTATGTCAATCGGAAAGCATCTCCTGGGGGCCTTGGACCACTGTTACCATGGAAATAAGACTCAGTGTTACAGTTGTTTATCCCCAGAGAAGGTGGAAATACTGCTTTTAATCTAAACTTTCAACTTTACCATAGGGCCAGCCAGTGAAAACAGACCGCCACTTCTCAAACTGACCAAATTTCCAAAGCATAGCCTTTGATATGGAGAACATAAACTGCATTAGGGCTATCACTTCTAAACTGTGCCCTTAGGAAAAGGGAAAGGCGCAAAGGACAGGTGGGTTACAAGTCTCTCCCCTGCACCAGCATTTTAGAGTAGCTGTATCAGTGCCATGGGAGTGGTCTTGCAAGAGTTGGCCTGTTTGGAGACGGCTCTGTGCTTGGGCCTGCATATTTTCTGTATCCCTCAGCGCCTCCTGATTTTGAAGGAGTAACGGCAAGAGCCTTGAGTCCTCAAGGGAAAGGACCACAGTCTCTGGAGAATCATGATGCCCATGATTAAAAATAAGGACTATTTTTTAAAGGCAGTGGGGGAAAGCTACCATTAGAGCAACTAGTTGGGCCTGAATCTTCACAGTATTCAAACAGAGGAGACAATACATAAAGTTCACGGGTTCCACAATTCTTGCCATTCTTGTTTAGGACATACAATATAAGCATCTATTTTTGCTCATAAAAATACCTCTAGGTTAGACAGTGAACCTGTAGACAAACTATATCCTGGCATTTTTGTCATTAGTCCCCTGATTTTATATGGTCATGAGGGGCCTGGCTGATTCAGGGGTAGCCAATGAGAACCACCCAGAGAATTGTGCACCTAGCGGGCAGTAATGCTGGAGCCAAGCTCGAGAGGCAAGAAGATGGCCAGTGACACTGGTGGACCTTGAGGCTGTTGGGGGGCAGGACGCGAGCCAGAAACAATCCCCCGTATTTTCCTTTAAAGAGCATACATACTTGCTAACCATGCTGGCTACACACCTGGTTCAACACCAAGTGAAAGAAACAAAGTCGCTCAGTCGTGTCCAAGTCTTTGCAGCCCCAAGGACTATAGCGCACCAGGCTCCTCTGTCCATGGAATTCTCCAGGCAACAATACTGGGGTGGGTTTGCCATTTCCTTCTCCAGGAGATTTTCCCAACCCAGGGACTGAACCTGGGTCTCCGGCATTGCAGACAGATTCTTTACCATCTGAGCCACCAAGACAGTGCCTCCAATCATGTAAATCTAGGGATCCTAGGGATATGGTATTTAGAAACTAAGTACTTTTTGAGGTGAGGATAAGAAATGAGATTCTAAAGTATACACACATGCTTGAGTAGGGGCCCTGCATTTTCATTAATGAATCGACCATTTTTCACTATATAAGAGCTGGTCAACCGCCAGCAGGTAGGTGGCTCTTACAGACGTCCAAGTGGAAACATCACAAATGTTATTCCTATCTCCTCTGCTATGCAGATTAATTCCATATAGTAGATAATTCAGTCAGGAGAGGCCAAGAAAGTCCCTATACAGATGTGGCTTAAAAAAAAAAAAACTGACAACTTATATGGTTACTTGCATACATAGTTTTTAGTAGGCACTGGGAAGAAATGACCTAATTTGGATATTCAGGGCTATTTCCTATGTATCTCCTGGATTAGACTAGAAAAGCAATACCTGAGGTTTCTTCTTTTTTTTTAAAGCTGGATTTAACATACCAGCATTCTGTATTCTTCTCTGTTAATATGAAGTGGAATCTAGCATTTAAATGATGGCTACAGCTTACCTGTAATTACAATTCCATACCACCACATGCATTCTGTGTTGTTTTATTTTAAGAAAAAGCTAATTTCAAATCTCCATTACAACTAAGCTGATTATGAAGTCTCAGTGAAGGAGGCCTGGTGTCCTGTTTACAAAAGGACGGCTACTGTCCTTCGGCCTTAAAACTTCAGGAAGGGCACCTCAAACGGCTTCGTGTTTGCGTGTTTCAATGCCAGAGCGTAGGAATAGACTCTGGCGTCCACCATCAGATGTTCTTCAGCTATCAGAGCTAGAGGAGGTGAAGAGCATAAGTCAGATAACCAAGTCGAAAACGGATAATAATACTCCTTACCAGTCAGCCAGCGTTCACTGAGCAGTCACTGTGTGCCGTTCCTGTGCTAGGTGCTGGTGGTAACGGTGATGAACAAGACACTTTCTGCCTTCAGGGATCTTACTCTAGCGGAAGAATACAGCATAAAGCAGGATTATGTCTCCAGCATGAGACAAGAACAAGGAAGAGTTGGAACAAGAAAAAAGACAGAAGAGCACATAAGCCAGGTGATGATTTTAATGTGAAAACAGCGAAGGTTTTAAGTTTACAGATCCATCCATCACCTCGTGGATGGCTCACTGCAGGGTTCTGCTGCTTTAAACCACCCAGCGATGATGACTCACGCCTCCTCTCCACTGTCAGGGACACACGTGTTCCACGTGGAGGTGAAGCTGTGTATTCAGAGGGACTGGAGTGAGGTCTCGGAATCAGACCTCAGGGGGCTTTCGTGAGGACTTCTGTTTTACTCAGATGGCAGTCTGCCCCTTGTTTCCCAGCCACTTGCTCAGCAACAAGCTCAGCGACCGTCTGACCCTCAAAGACAGGGTTCCGTCCTGCTCATCTGTGCCAGCTGGAGGTGGGGTGGGGGTGGAGGAACGCTGAAAACTATCCTCATAGCAAACTGAGCTCCAAAGGCCTTCTTGCCCACTTTCCAAAAGTAACTTGTTGAATATGAATAAAGAATGATTACTATATTGTGATGCTAGTAAAGCTGGCTAGTAAAGGGGCTTTCTTTGCCCCTCCCACTTCTATATCTACAGATTCCTCTCCACCATCCTCAATATTCCGCCCCCACAAGGCTGGAAGGGAAGTTAGCTGGAAAGAAGAGGAAGGAATTTTTTTAAAGGGATATTATTCTAATATAAAAAAAGAAAACATAATAGACCATAACCTTCCAGCATCTGTGTGGCAACATTATCCCGTTTAGTTTTACTCCTGGCTTCTCAGAGGCAGGGGCTGTCTTACTGTTCCCATTTAATGAGAAAAGCTAAGGGACTTGTTCCAAGTTGTAACTAATACACAGTCAGCTGAGCCTCAACCCAGTCTGACCTGTGGGCCTCAGAGCTGTGCTGCCCGTGATGGTGGCCATGACTCTGACTTGACGTGGAATGTTTTGTTATTTTCAAATGCTCTGCCACCCGGAAAGGAGACCTCACAGGTCACCTGCAGTTTTATAACAGTTTCTAGGTATTTCATGAGGAAGAACAAGGGAACAATTACGTTCAGTACCCTATTTGTTGGGGTTGCTGCTAAGTCGCTTCAGTCGTGTCTGACTCTGTGCGACCCCACAGACGGCAGCCCACCAGGCTCCCCCGTCCCTGGGATTCTCCAGGCAAGAACACTGGAGTGGGTTGCCATTTCCTTTTCTAATGCATGAAAGTGAAAAGTGAAGTCGCTCAATCGTGTCCTACTCTTTGCGACCCCATGGACTGCAGCCCACCAGGGGATTTTCCAGGCAAAAGTACTGGAGTGGGGTGCCATCACCTTCTCCTTTGTTGGGGTTAGGGGTGGGAAAAACAGAGAAAGTCAGGTGATAATCAAGAGTGCTTACCCTCAAGTCTATTCAGCAGGTCATTCTTTGGTAAGGAAATTACTTCCACAAATTCTAAACAAACAAAGTACAAGTGAAAACAGAGCCAGACACCAGGTGAGCCCACCCGAGCAACTCACGATGATGCCTCAGCCACTCCCGCCGCAAGACGCGGCGCACAAGGTCAGCCCCCGGGGTGTGACGACATACCTCCATCTCCTGAAAACACACAGTAGAGGACATTTCAGCAAGGCCCAGAGTGGTCAAACACTGCATGGCTTTTGTGCAAGACATGACAAGGCTACAAGCGTTCAACAGAAACCTGGGTCTCTACTAATTTCATTTATAAACATGGTTAAAAGAAAAAAAATCCCAACAGTACAATGTTATTCTTCTCCAAATCAAATGTTTTAATAGCCAAGTTTAAAGCATATTCTGTGAGAGATATATACACATTTGTATATGTATTTTTAAACTGGTAAAACATATGTAACATAAAACTTACCAATTTGACCATTTTTGAAGGTACCAATTCAGTGGCATTGAACACACTCACATTGCTGTGCAATCATGAGAACATTTTCATCATCCAGTAAAGAAAGGTCGTGCCCACTGAATAAGAATTCCCCATCCCCCACTCCTCGGTGACCTCGATTCCACCTTCTGTCTCTATGAAATAGGTATCATAATATACAGGTATCTCCCATCAGTGGGATCACACAATATTTGCCCTCCTGTGTCCAGCTTAATTTCACTGAGCACAATGCTTTCAAGCTTCATGTATCAGCCTGCTTCACTGCTTTCTGGCTGAATAATATTCCACTGTTAGAATGGGCCACGTTTTGTTTACCCCTCTGTTAATGGACACTTGGGTTGTTTCCACCTTTTGGGTATTGTGAGTGATGCTGAATCACGTATCTATTGGAGCCCCTGCATGTGATTCTTCTGGGGATTCACCTAGGGGTGGAATTGCTGGGTCACAGGCTAGTTCCATGTGTAACTCTCTGAGGAACTGCCAAACTCTTCCTCAGCATGTTACATCTGCTGGTTTGAAAATTGAGCACTTGAAATTAGCTGCGATGGGAATCTGGCAACACTGAGGAACTGAAAGGGCTGGGAAGTGGAAGACCTCCACTCTGACACATGAAGTATGGTGCAGTCTGTATCATCACCACCCTCCACGGGGCCGGGACAGCACATGGAAATGACAGGCATTATGGCCTCTGAATCCAAGCCTGCTGAGAAACATGGGGCAAAGAATTTCCCCAAAGTGTCACTAAACATGGAACTCAATAAGGAACAGGTAATATGGTGCTGTGCCATAGCATTCCTACATTCTTACAGTATAGCTGGGAGACAGAAATCAGAGTGATTCTGAAAATTTTCACTGTTTACTATTTAAGGTCCATAGCTCTTAAGTGGGAATAAACACCATACAGAAAACATGAAATACATAATTTAACATTTTATATAAAGCATAAAAATCAAGGACATGCTGTGAGAAAAATGTTAAATACACAAGATTAGAAAAATAGCCACGTGTGCCGATGAAGCATCTGTGAAAAGACCATTATTCTGTTAATAGAAGTCAAACTAGTAGTATGTTAAGATATCAGTGCAGCACAACCACTGTCAACGCAGCCAGTCCACACGTACCTGGCTTTGGCTTAGGCCTTACATTTTCAGCGTCATCTCCGTTGATAGTGACGGTCACAATGTGTGCGGTACAGTTTGACAAGCCTGGATCCATGCACACAGCTGGGGAGAGAGGCAGCAGGTCACCTTTCCGGACTCTAGTGAGATGTCATTCATCACTGAACTGTCTGGAGGAAGAGTCAGCTTGTGACTCATCGTTAACATGGAAGTCACACAAGAGAACTAGTTTCTCCTATTTGCTTAGGACACACGCTGCTGTCAGGCTGCAAACCATGTGTGTAATCAGTACTCATTTTCCCCTGAGTTCCTGAGGAAGTTTGATAAGTCTGAGGAGTTAAGAGATAAAATCCTTTCACCACATCAAGAAAGTCCCTCACTAACAAGTGTGGCATGTGCGTGAGACAAGTAATAAAGCTTAGAATGAACCCTGAAAGGCACCCTAATTTTTCTCCAATTTCCGGTCTTTTTTTTTTCAGCTGTGCTCTCATGGTGGGGATGGGGAAGCAATTCACTTACAGATGACTAGCCTTCATCTAGGCTGTCTGCAGGGAATTAGAAACCATCTGAATTCCCAACATAAAGAATAGCCAAAGAATCAATCCTTTCACACCCAGAACAATCTATCATTTGGCTGGTTTTGTGGCAGTAGCACGAACCTGGAGAGCATTCAGCAATATCGCCCTTGTAGCCAGTTTCTTCCTCGAGCTCTCGAAGAGCAGCTGCTTCTGGGCTTTCGTTGTCATCGATGAGACCTGCAAGTCCCAGGCACGTGAGAGGCGGGACAGGGAACCCCCTGCTGCTGAGCTACGTGCCAAGAACGAAGAGGTCTGGGAAAAGTGGGCGTGCAGATAAAACTGCCTCAGGTTCTGATCCATTATAGAAAAACTAAAGGCAGAAGAATACTCTGGGCAGATTTAGTAAGTTCTGCTTCTCGTGTTTAGCCCTAGATGCTTCCGTGAGCACCTCAGCATCAACGCTGCAGTACAGCATGACCTCCTGCGCCGGCGGACTCAGCTAGGTGTGGCCAGTGCGGGTTCTGGATGAGTCACATGACCACAGCGCAGGCATGGGGACAGTGTTACCCATCTTGCTTTCCTCTCTCAGAGCCACGTGGAGGCCCTGTAGGGAATCACCAGTTGTAAATGTCTCCTGGGCAGAAGAAGATGGGAAAGGAGGGAAGCAAAGGCCAGGGGTTGGCGTGCGGGAAGATGAAGGTATCACTAGTTCACTGTGAGGACGACAGCAGCATAGCAAGCCCTTTTTTCTGAAAGGAATTCTAAAAATGCCAAGAAAAAGTGAACATGGGTTAGTCAATTACTTTTTTTCTTTTTTAAACTGAAATGGCGCATCTGTTCTGTTTTTGGCTGCACTGGGTCTTCACTGCAGCACACGGGCTTTCTCTACCTGCAGCAGTTGGGGGCTACTCTAGCTGTGGTGTGAGGGCTTCTCACTGCAGGGGCTTCTCCTGCTGCCAGCTCCCAGGCTCTAGGGTGCAGACTTCAGAAGAGCTGGCGCATGGGCTTAGCTGCTCCACAGCAAGTGGGATCTTCCTGGACCAGGGCCTAAACCCCTGTCCCCTGCACCGGCAGGTGGATTCTTAACCAGTGGGCCACCAGGGAAAGTCCCTCAATTACTTTTAAAGTTATTTCTTCAGTGAAATGGCAAGGAAGTGAGAAAGAAAATAAACCTGTTACTTAATGTGTTATTATGAGATGCACTGCAAATATAGAACTTAAACCACTAACAAGAAACGAGACCTCATCTCTTCAGACGGAAACAACCCAATGAAGACCTAGAATATGTACTGCATTCAATTTTAGATACATTCTCTTAACAACTGAAAAAATACTCGAGGTGAAATTAAGACAATTTCCTTGGCCTGCTTAGGTATGGGAGGATCACGGTATCTTTTCCATTCAGTTTTTAAAGAGCTGGGCGTAGTTACTGTGTAAATTTGCCAGAGGCAGATTGCGGGTGATGGAAAATGAAATACTTTTGACAAATTAAGAAAAAGCAATGACCCAAAAGAGGCTAGAAAGAATGAGAAAGCATGTTGCTACAAGGAGGGCAGGTGGCCTGGAAAAGTGAGCTGTGACACCTCCATGGATTTGCAGATCACTGGGGTGTGGCCTGGAGGCACTTCAGTGCGTGAGTGGTTTCGTTTTACTTGAAACCTCATGGACAGAGGAAAAGCTGTTAAATATTTAAACACCACTGTCCTCAGGCTCTGCCTGGGCTTAGTCCCACTGTCCCCCAGGGGTGATTCTCTGCCCAGTGTTGTTACTCACCCGCGGGGAATTCTAGGCAGTAGCCCCCCATTGGGGGTCGGAACTGCTTCACCAGAATGATGCATTCGTAGTGAAGGGTTCTCTGCAACACAGGGATGATTGCCACACCTGCCAGCAGGAAATAAAACCAGGGAAACCCCAGTGGAAGGTCAGCAACGCCAGTGACTTTTGTTTAGAGCAGTCTAACTGAAAGCCCACCTTTTAAGAAACACTGCAGCTGAAGTCTTTCTTGTATTTGCCGTTAGTAATAGGAAGTTAATTTAAGCTATAATACTGGCAGTTAACTTTGGAAGTTATTCTCACTGAGAAAAACAAGGAAAAAAGAATGACACTTCCATGTTGTTTGATTTTCTTTTTTATAAAATAAAACTTTATTTTATAAAATAAAAGATTTTTATTGTCATGATTTCTTTAAAATAAAATCACAACTAGAGGTAAACATTTAGCCCAGGGTCCAAGACAAAATTTCAGTCTCCATTTGTCACCTAGCTGCAGCCAGGCGGCCACTGAAGTTATGTTGATCTGTGCTCTTAGATTTCCTTTAAGCAATAAAGAGAGTAAGTTCCATTGTTCATGGTATATGCCAGCTACACTGAGCTTTATTGTTTTAGGATAAAAGAAAGGCCTTTTCTCCCAAGTTATTTGGCCTTCACACCAAACCAAACCCAAAGGCCACTGGATTCTGGAAAACACAACTGCTCAGGAGGACCATTCAGCTCCTCTCACTTTCCCAGCATGAAAACACAGCAGCTGCAGCAGCTACTCTGTCTGCTTCTAGGAAAACCGGAACACAGAACAAAGTGGAAAAATAAAAGGGAAAAATGAGAAAGACCTATTGCCCAACTTCCCCTAGACCAGAGGTGGTTTTCAGGACTGTTTCTGGGATATTTATAGCCAAAGCATTCATGCCTGGAAGGGAAGGTGGACTGAAAGAATAGTCTTTCCCTAACTCATTGCCTCATTTCCTCAAAGCAAGTGGTCACTACTATAAAGCACACAGCAGTGCCAAGTAAGATTTCCAAACTAAAGGCTCTCACCTAGATGCTCTGTCCAGAACACAAGGGGATTTCTAGACGTTGTAACACATCTAGACACAGTGTGTGGTTTCAAATTACACTGACTTATGTTTGGCTCTGAGTAGGATTACATCTTCCCTCCAGAAACACCGTTCTGAGCCTATGTAACAGGAACCAGAAGTTACTTATAAAGAAAGCTCGATTTAGTTATACAGTGTTGCAAACAGAACACCAGAGTCAAGGATTAAAGATCATATGTGAAGACAACCCTGCTCTTAAGTCATGGTTATAGTAAGAAACCATCCTACCCCCAGTGCCCACACTCATGTGTAGGGACTTGCTTTGGGGAAAGTTCTAACAGGTCTGCACTCATACCGTCAGCCGACTGGCCTTTCCTGGTTGTCCGCTTCACGGTCTCCCACGTTCTGTTCGGGCAGAAAAGAAGTCGAAAGCATTAGTGCTGAAGAGGAGACTGTTCTTAGGTCTTGTGTGTGTAACCGCACCTTACAAGTTCAAAGCATGCACATGTGCTGAGGATAATGGCCAAGAACACCACACAGTAAAGAGCGGTATTGAAAAAAGAGCTAACTGTGCTTTCCCACAGCTTCAAAAATTACCGAGGAAATCCACTGCTGACCACATCTAACCCTCTGCCTCTGAATGGAGGGCCTGCTCGTCACTTGAGCTGCCTTTCCAATCAGCTCGCGTCATTTACTTGAAACACTTCAGTTTGGATCACGGATCTGCGGTGAGTAGCACAGCTGGTGATCAAGCTTTGAAGGCCACGAAGCAGTCAGTGCCAATCCCGCCCCTGTGCAAATTCCAAAGGACACTCTGCGTCATGCGAACCACTGAGACAGTTATGTACAGGGGAGATTTTAACACCAGTGACCCTGAACACTCAATTTAAGAAATTTACTATTTACTAACTGAGGAATTAATCCTCTTAGGTAAGTGTTCTGCTTTGCATCTGTGAGATACCATCTAAGAGGAAAACGTTCCGCAGAAGAACAAGTGGGGTGAGGGGTTCCTGGTCCCCTCTTAGGGTCTTATTCCTGACCAGCTATTTGTCTCAGGGAACCTGGTACTGACAATCCCGTTACTCGCACAATCCTGCTGTTTAAAGGGGGTTGGGGAACTTCTTCCTCACTCTCAAGCCTTCAATAGAGAAAAGCAGCAGTTAGAGATGGGGGTAAGGAAGCAAACAATTCTGGATTTAAAAGGAGGAAGACCTCCGAGTAGGCCCAGGGGGAGAAAGGCGTCCACACCTGATGTCAGTCTCCCTACAGCGAGAGTGAGTATAAGAGCTGCTCCTCAGAGTAACCCTCATACCTTTTATCCGGTTGTCCTTAAGGCGTGGACCTTGCCACATTTCTATGAAAAAATGTCAGATATTTAATCCAGTTAAAAAAGAAAAACTTCCTGTAAATTAGATCTTTTAGTATTGTACCCAAGTTCTAAAGGGGAAATATGTCAAAATGAATGGGTGACAATCGACAGGACCACCATGACAACTCACAGCTGCCAACATTCCTGTTAGTAGCAAGAAGCCAACCAACAAGCCGTTCTGAGCAGTCAGTGATACAGATCGCAAAAGACAGAACACCTGTTGGCCCAGTCCTCTCTCGGTCTCTTAGGGTTAGTCCTAAAGACTGAAGAAGATAGCTGGGAGAAGCACTGAAGGTCCCATCCCAAACACTAGGAACAAGGGAAGCAGAGAGAGGAGCGTCATTATAGGGGTTAAGATGAGGTAAATGAGCAGTACGGAGCCACAAAATAGATATGTATTTATTAGAAATCCTAGAACAAGGGCGGAGAAGGCGATGGCACCCCACTCCAGTGCTCTTGCCTGGAAAATCCCATGGACAGAGGAGCTTGGTAGGCTGCAGTCCATGGGGTTGCGAAGAGTTGGACATGACTAAGCAACTTCACTTTCACTTTTTTTTTCATGCACTGGAGAAGGCAATGGCACCCCACTCCATTGTTCTTGCCTGGAGAATCCCAGGGATGGGGGAGCCTGGTGGGCTGCCGTCTATGGGGTCACACACAGTCGGACACGACTGAAGCGACTTAGCAGCAGTACAAGAATGTCCCTGAGAGCTCCAGTCATCTCAGAGGGACTCGGAGAGGAGAGCTGTCCACCTAATTGAGTTAGAAACTCCGTGTCTCCACTTGGTCACTAGGTGACCCCACAGTCGTGACCTCTTGGTGACTGTTTTCTCACCTGTAAAGCCAGGGAACTGAGAGTGTGTTGTCTCAACAGTCTCTGGTAGCTTTAGAATTCTGATTCTGGTTGACTTGTTGCTGAGTCGCTAGGTTGTATCCGACTCTTCTGTGACCCCATGGACTGTAGCCCGCTAGGCTCCTCTGTCCATGGGATTCTCCAGGCAAGAACACTGGAGTTGATTGCTGTTTCCTTCTCTGGCGGATCTTCTTGACCCTGGAATCGAACCCACGTCTCCTGCACTGGCAGGCAGATTCTTTACCACAGCACCTGGGAAGCCCTCCAGTTGAATTACTGTTTTTAATATCTGTTATAGGAAAGCCTGTTTCATTTTCTTCCCTCTAGGCAACCAACTCCAAGAGGTAGGCCGGACACCAAAGAGTGAGCTCAGCTCTGTCCTGAATGCCGACAGAGAGGCGTAAAATCAACATCTCTCCCCAGATCAATTCCATACCCTCGTCCATGAAATAGTGGGACAAAGAATTCTCTAGCTGCAGTTTTATTGTGTACATGCAGTATTTTATAAATGTATAAATCATAGTCTGCTTTAAGCGCTCTGAAGCCTGACAATCAGGTATGAGATGTTAATGTCTCACACGAGAGCTTCTGGAGGCCACAGGGAGTCCTGTGCATGGACGGATGGGAGGAATGTGGTGTCAATAGGCTCATGGTGTGGAGTTTGGAGACCCCAGAGCCCACACGCCCTGCTGGAGGACAGTCTCCAGAGGTTGAGACCAAATTGTGAGTACTTGGAAACAGGTCCCACGTGATTCTGAAGCACATCCCTGATGAAGTGAGGATGGGGAGCAGGTGCAGAGCTGGGGGGGGGCCGGTGACGATCAACACGTACCCTTCACACTGGCCAGTGTCAAGGGCTCTATTTTGTGCCATAAGCTTAACTCAACAAGAAAGAGAACCAAGCTGATCCAGGTAGGCTGGGCTCTGAGCTCTGGCTGCGTTTTCACAAGTGTAAATGTACCTGTCATGTCACTGAGGCCTGGACCTTGCGGCATCTCTGACCTAGTCCTGCACAGCCAGCTCACTGCTCTGTGGATGGGGCGAGCTGCGACCAGCTTTCTCACCTTGGGCTGGACCGTGCTATGGACATCTTAATGTTCCCCACAGCTCTCCAACACTGGACCTTGTTACTATTCTTTGCTACTTTAGTACTATAGCTAAAAGTTATTAAAACCACCAGCAAGTCCACGTACTTTAACACTTGCTGGGAGCCAGCATGGGGAATCCCGCCCGTGGCAAAGGTCATGAGGAAAAGGGCCTGACAAACGCAAAGGCAGGATCAGGCCTCAGGGGTCCCCCTGGATTTTCTGGAGCATCTACCCCCAAAATCAGAGTCTGCCTGCTTTACTGTGTTACGCTTTCTACCTACTCTTCTAACATTACAGGGGGGCTGTCCCCCCACCACCTCTTTCTGGAAAAAGTTAATTTAGAGCTTTTAGATAGTAAGTCTCCTGGGCATAATAAGACTGTTTCAATCCAAAAACCCCTCTGATGGCTTTCTAGCCTGCCTGACGGGTTTGTCCGGACTCTTACAGCTGCACATGTGATTGTTTGCGGCCTCCTGACCACTAGAGGCACAGGAAGCTTAAAACATCTTAGGAATGTAGGGGTTCTGAGGAGTCAAAATCATTAGAATAGAACTGATTAAGGGTTTCATTGTTGAGCCAATACTTGCTGCCAAGTTTTCGTATCTTTTATTTGTAGATATAGTTGGTATGTAGAAAAAAACAGGTAGAAGCCCTGGCATTAGCAACATTAGATCTTTGAGTTAAGTACTTTCTTTGTTATAACCCACTGCACCTTTGTTCTACAGGAATGTAACTTTACTTAGTACCTTGAGGGTGATGTAGAGTAAAGAAAAAACACTTCAAGGGAAAATGAGTTTTCTGGTTGATAAGACATCTAGGAAAAGAGCCATAAAAATGTTAACAGGCCCCCTGGCCAGAAGATGATGTAAAACCACCTGAGACCTTTTGTATACGGGAAGATATGCAAAAAGAAAGCCTGGTCTCAATAAAGGTCAGGGCTGCTGCCCCTGCCTAACTCTGCATATTCCATTATTTCTTTATGTACAATTTGGGGTATATAAGCTGCTTTTGAAAATAAAGTTGTGGGTCTGGCACCAATGCTTGGCTCTCCCATGTCGTTCTTTTCTCCCTTTTCAGGCTTAATTCCTGTCTGGAACACAGAGGCTCTCCGTGTCTACTTATTTGCCCTGGCTTCTAAGACCCACGCGAGAGGGAGCCCAAGGCGGGGTACCCTCTGCTATTCAAGTGGGCGCTGGTGGCCTACGTATACGGTGCAAGCCCCTTGTCTCGGAGCTTTATTGGTCTCCTGTGTAAACCAAGGAATACAGCCTCTTTTCCTCTTTTCTCCTCTATTTTCTCTCCTCTATACTCTCACTACACTATTCTTCCCTAATCTCTCTATATCTCTAAATAAATAAATCTCTCCTCGCCGACTCCGTGCCCGCTCTGAATTATCCTGGATCCACCGGGGCTGGACCCTGGCAAACACTGATGAGAGATGTATTTATTACCTTACAAAGAAATTCTGTATTTTTATTTGATCACTTAGAAAACAGTTTTTATATTAATGAATTTATATCATATAACCTGGATACTAAATTAAGCAAAGTTTTCCTACTTTTTCATTCTCCTTTTTCTATTTCACTAAGTAAATGTTTATTTTAACACATTTTTCTCGATAGATATTAAAAAAAATGCTGAATAGGAAAGTTGGAAAAAAGACCAGTCACATAGCTGCCATTAATATTTTGCTACAGTTTTCTTTCTAACCTTTTCTTACACATTATTTGGCAGAGTTTAAAAAGCATTAAAAAAAGCATATATCCAATTTCCTATTTTCTTATCAGCTTATGAACTTTTCTCATACTACCAGGTTGTCTTCATGATCTGCTCTGGAGATGGCTGTACAGTTTTTAACCAAGTAAATACACTGTAATAATCATTTTTCTCTTTTTAAGATGTTTAGATGTTATTTTTAAGATGTTCAATTTGTCCTTTAAAATAATTATGATGGAAATTTTTTCATGCACAGATCTGACAGCAAATAATTTTCTTAGCACAGTATCAAGACACTACAGGGGCCAGACTCTAGGAACTCCCTCTCCACTCCCACATTTCTTTACGGCAATTGGTATTTGCTTTACAAAACTTTCCCCCCTCAACTTACCTTTCCACGAACAAGTATAAGCCTGCACATTTTATCCCAAACCCAGCAGTGTTTTCTCTTACATTCTAATTCAGAAATGAAAAAACTGGTTTAAGAGAAGGAAATAACCCGTACTGTTATTATTCTGCTGCTTTATCAGCTGAAATTAGGCTTGCCCCAAAAGTTTTAGGTTCACCCTAATCTACTTGAGAATGGTATTAAAACAGCTCAACTAGATTCTTTAAGACAGAGCTTACAGTGAGGAAAAGATCAACGTTTATGCCAAACACTAAATAGAGACCCCAAGAGCCCAAATCCTAAGCATTTTACAAAAAGAAAAAAATTAGTTTACCTTGTTTTACCAGTAGGATCTCTGTAAGTTGTTTTTTCAAGTTTGACCCATTTTCCTTCTGCAATTAACTAAAAGGAAATCAGACAGTAAGTTGGGAAACTTTCAAACCGAGCTGTTTTTAATTTTTTTTATCCTTTCAAATTTTTTGTGGCTCTCAATGATGATGTTTCTCCCCTCAAAATCAGTTTTCAGTTCAAAGTAGTAAAAGCTGTTTTTCCGATGGTGGACCCGCTGTTCTGTGGAATTTTGGAGGTAGGACTGAGAACTGCAAAGAGAACTCACAAATTCTGGGGTGGGGGCAGGTCTGAGGAGGAAGGGGTTTTCTGGGATGCTCCTAACCTTCTCTCCTCCAACCTGGGCCCAGTCGCACAGGTGTGCTTCAGGGTGTGAAACTCAGTGGCATCTGACTGCCAACGACTACACAGCAAGCCGACTCCAGGGACGCCGTGGCCAACAAGCACATCCCCCATAGTGACAGGGGTTCACCAGCCAGCCAGAAGGGCACCCAGCACCATTCCACTGAGACACCGAGGAGGCTAGGCGGCCAGGGCTGCCTTACCTACAGACCACACTGAGTGAGTGCAAAGGCTCCCTGTGGACATGAAGCAAGTGGCCTTTTCCTAAGTATTCTATCTTTCACTTGTTGCCAGCAGCAACCTAATAATTATTCAGCAGATCTGTTCACAGACAACACAGAAATACTTTTAAATCAAAAAGAATTCCAGAAAGGTGTCAAGCTCAGAGTTTCAAAGATGAAGGGTTTAAAGTTTGTCCTCTGCAATGGTTCTTGCAGGAAGAGACTTTTTAAAAGGTAAACTGGATAACGTGCAAGACGTATTCAATATGTTAGCTGTGGAATTTAGACCACAACTAACAACTGGGGTTTTTCTTGTCCCTAAGCATGCATATTGAGGCCACAAATAGCTAACCTATGTGATATTTAGGACAAAATGTCTAAGCCTTAAAATTCATCTATGATTTATTCTTCGATCCAGGGAAGCTTTCAATGAAAACTCAATCAACAAGGTCCTACTGTACAGCACAGGTAATTATATTCAACATCCTGGGATAAACCATATGAAAAAATATGAAAAAGATGTGTGTACATATATATATTTAACTGAATCACTCTGCCATATAGCAGAAATTCACCCAACACTATAAATCAACTAAATTTAAAAAGATAAGTAAAAATTGAGAGTTTTAAAAATCAACAGTTGAAACCCACTTTAAAAACAGCCTCAATTTCACTAATACATATAATGAAGAGACACCACTGCTACCACACAAGAGCGAAGTGTTCCTGAGTCCTTAAAAGGAGTAGGGAATCTGTTTAAAAACTACCTTGAAGAATTAAAAACAATCATTAGAAACTGCAAATTTCTTTTAAACTCAGCTTTATGTGGCGAAGGGGAAGGGAAGTAAAAAGACAACGTATACCTCCTCTGAAATAATAGACTGTTCGGTATTTCGAGAAGAACCTGCTGTTTCTTGTTCCATTTTCAAACTAGTTGATCTTTACAGTCCACAGGCAAGAACTTCACGCTATAAGAGAATGAAACTGGTTTAGGCTACATTAGTTTTTCTGAATTACACATATGTCCACAGGTCACTGCTCAAAGTATTTACTTAAATGGGGGAAAAACCGGGGTCATCAAAGCTGCGTTCCTCTGCTGAAGGTTGGGGAGAGCTGCCAGCTGCCCCGAAGTGGAGACGGAACAGGAAACGCAAGGCCTCGGGAACAGCCAGGAAAGAACAGAAAGCGGCCCAGTGAGACCAGCCCACAGCCTGCCGTGCCTGAGGTCTTCAGAAGACACTTTCCAAGGAGAAACAGAACAAAGATTGTTCGTCATGCCCCATGCCCGCCCCTCAACTGCCATCCCTTATCAACCCTTTACAGTGAGACTTTGTATAATATGGGCTGGCTGCTTCTCTTTCCCATTTATCTCTGTGTTAAATGTATATAACATTTTAACTGAAAACTGCATAGTTCAGTGGCCCATCCAAAGTTTCCACGTGCATCAAAGTCACAGCTGCACAAAAGGAGTTAACCAGAAGCGCAATCTGTTAGCAGAGAGCCCTGTCCAGGTGGCTGTGGGCTACGGCTTCTGTTGTCTCTCTTGTGCATCCCCTCAATTCCTGTATCCTGAATGTCTGGAAATCTTTTTTCTACCCCCGAAGTCGATTGATAACCTGGCTGCAGATACAATTACAGGCTGAAAATCATTTTTGGAGACTCTGCTCAGTGTCTTGCTTCTGAGAAGCAAGCTAGCTGCTGAGAAATCTGGAGTCACTGATCCTGGATCCTCTTCGACGTGACCCCGTGTTCCTCCTCTGGAACCCATAGTTGTTGATGTCCAGTGATGCTGATGTCACTTGCAGAGGATTCCAGTGGGTCCTTTCAACCTGGAAACTTCATTCTGTGCTTCCTTTTATTTTTAAGTATTCATTTATTTGACTTTGCTGGGCCTTAGTTGTGGCATGTGGGATCCAGTTCCGTAACCAGGGATGGAACCTGGGCCGCCTGCATTGGGAGCATGGCGCCTTAACCACCAGACCACCGGGAACTTTGCCATTCTGTGCTTCCTTAGCTGAGTACTCCACTGATAATCTCCTCTCTGTTTTCTCTGTTCTCTCTTTCAGGAAATAATACTTAGCTGTTGGACTTCCTGAACTGATCCTGTTTCAGTAACAAAGTAGTAAGCTACATGCATGCTGAGATATTTAGAGACCGTCCCACATATTAATTCTATGAATACAGCAAAAGAAAACAGGCAGCTGTTCCTTTGAAAGTAACCCAGATGGTAATTATTAGGTGAACTTTTAACTGGCATTGATTTAGATCAGACAAACAGTTCACATTATTATAGACAATTAAAGTGGCAGGCTGCCTTGGATGGAAACGTACCACAAGTTAGTTACTACTTGTCTGCACCTGAGTGCTCCACACCCCGAGGAGAGAACTTTATCCACCGAGATTTTTATCTTCTCGATTTCCATTCCCTTCTATTTATAACATATATACCAGAGAAGGAAAACTTCCCCCCCTTTTAGTTCTGACACTTAAGAGAAAGTGACTCTCAGGCAACCAAGCAACTCCATTCAGCGCACAACAAAGTCTGTCTTGAATGGTACAAAACATTTGGATTCAGTCAAAATGTTCACCTCCTTTTAAAGTGACTCTGACCCAAGCTTCTTAAAAGTAGAGAAATGTAGTCCTCAGAGGTACAAGCACCATCAGAAGGGCAGACAGGAAGAGCCAGACAAACTAATTTTCTCCATGAAAAGATTCTCAGTCTGGATCCCCAGCAGACAAAATGGTCAGTGACACATAATTTAGAAAAGCACAGAGGTCCTCCCCTGACCCCCACATGAGTATCTTTAGGGACAAAAGGCATCATCTAGTTCCTTCAGATTTACAGGGAACTTCAAGGTATTTGCGTTATTTGCTGAGGCCCCTTATGTTTCTCTTTACAGCTGCCCTCAGATCTGCAGAGACTGTTGATGAGCCAAAAAACTAAAAAAACCCTATTCTCATCCACTGCTCATCTAACCAAGTTAGCTAGATTCAAGTACAAAATAGTCCCAGCAGCAATCAAAAATAGACCCTTGATCAGCAAATGCTAGAAAAAAAGCTAGAAGCAGTTGTTTCAAATGGATTGTATTTTTAAATGTTTAAGCTAGAATCTGAGAGGTCTAGAAAAACAAAAAACAAGCTCCTGACATAAATTACAAAAAAGAAAGAAAAAAAGTGGCTAATAGGGCTGGGTAATTACCTGGAATGCAATCAGCCCCAAGGGGAAACAGCTATTTGTGGCAATCTATTGACTGTGTTTAAAAAAAAAAAGGGGGGGGATTTAAGAGTAGTTTCAGAAAAATACTCTCTACTGCTCGATTCCCAAAATGTCCATGATTATGAAACCACCTCAAAAATATTACTGAAACAAAAAGAGTATTACTCTCAGCACCATTTCAGTCAGAGCCAGAAGCTGAATGGTGCAGTGTGGGGCTGGTCACCACAAACACAGATTTGCAGAAACCAGTCAGCGTTCTATGCTTGGCTGCACCTCAGGCTCCATCACACAGCCAGAGAGCTTTCCTAAGGGACTCCGTGCTATTTCGAGATTTAAAAGTTTAATTCAAACTGTATCCACTTCATTAGCTAGAACTGAAGGTCATCTACACTCTGCCAGTAGGTGTATGTTATACATAAAAAAACACAAAAACTTCCTTGTACCATGGACACAGCAGCCTGGCGGGCTACAGTCCATGGGGTCGCAAGGAGTGGGGTATACAGCTGAGCGATTAGGCACACAGTACACCTAATGTTGAGTGTTCTAATTCACATAATTGTTTTCACCTACTCTGGTTAAAGAGGTGACGGTCTATGATGTGCCAGATGTATGATTTTTCCAGGGCACAAAAACTGAGGGAAAATGTCACAGGATTCTTAGAACTCCAGTACAGTGGCGGGCAGCAGCGTCAAACTAGCTCTGTGAACCTGGACAGTTCAAAAGTTCAAGTGTATTGCAAGTACAAAGTGACCACGATTCCTGCCCCAGGGGACACTACACTTGAGCACACAAACAGCCATAAAGGCAAATGCCTGCCAGAAAGATAATGTGATGCCAGGGTGTTTTAAAGGAGGCACAAGTCACATCCACTCGGGAGGTGGGGGAAATAGTAAAGACTTTTAAAAAAGGTGACTGTTAAAAGGCAGTTTGATACTAAGCTATGATCTAGAGACTAAGAAGGCCGGGAAAGCACTCTGAGAGGAGGGGTCCACATGAACAAAAAGCAGAGATACTGGCTGGGGGAAGGGTTGAAAATTTACAGCAAGCCCTGTGGCTCTCAACCTTTCCCTCCCCACTTCCTCCCAAAAGAAAGCCAAAAGCAATCCCTTGTGTAAGGGATGGTGTTAACATTTATAAACACATTTCCAAGGGCTTTGGCTGGACGCCCACCCTTTCCCCACATTTGCTGACAAGCAAAGCACTCAGCAACCCCAACTGGCACGCCACAGACTCCTGTTGCTGCGCGTGTTCCTCCTGGGGTTGGGAGAGAGAGAAAGGACCACCTTTTCACTACAGGTGGATTACCAAGCTAAGCAAGAGTAAGATTCAAGCAGTCAAACTGAGATTCTCAGAAGCCAGACTGTAGAGTATGCACCCAGGCTCCTCATCATTCAATTATCACCATACCCGGGTCCCTGCAGTTCGCTGAGGTTGCAAAGTGAAACAAAAATCAGAGCAAGAAATCACACACTGGTTAAGCTCCCCTAGCTAATAGCTGAATATTGTAAATACCATCTAGACTCAATCAGGCAGTTTTATAAAGAAATCAATAAGGCAACTTGAAAGAAATTAAGTCGGAGATCAATTTTTGCAAAAAATTACTTTGTCTTGATAGATATATCTAAGATTCCATTCTAAGTTCTTTCAGAATAATTACAGAAAAACCACTTGATTTATAATGAACAAAATATCATTAATGTAGTTACATTTAATATTCTTGGTTACAATTATAAAACTTCAAAATTCTTAGCTTTTTAAAGGATTATATATATGTTGTTGTAGGTCACTAAGCCATATCTGATTCTCTGTGACCTCATGGACTGCAGCACAAGGACGGCTTCCCCATCCTTCACCATCTCCTGGAGTTTGCTCAGATTCATAACCTTTGAGTCAGTGATGCTATCTGACCATCTTATCCTTTGCCGTCCTCTTCTCCCTTGGCCTTCAATCTTTCCTAGCATCAGGGTCTCTTCTAATGAGTCAGCGCTTCGCATCAGGTGGCCAAAGTATTGAAACTTCAGCATCAGTCCTTCCAATGAATATTCAGGGTTGATCTCCTTGCCATCCAAGGGACCATCAGTACTTTTATATGTATGTATGTGTTGCATCACAGGGCAATCAGGGATTCCGACCAGGGATCCAACCTGTGCGCCCTGCCATGGAGTCTTAACCACTGAACCACCAGGGAAGTCCCTGAAAATAACATTTTGATCAGTACTTCTTTTGTACCATCTATGGTAAAATTTTGGTATCCACCTCAGATCGATTTGCTTTAAGTGAGTTCTTTGCTGACAACGATTATCCTTACATGAAGAAAACTTCCTGTAGTTATTTTGACCATACAGGAAAGCCACTGGAAGTATTCTTCTTTCGTTTTTCAGCAGGTGTAGGGGTTGGATGGGCAGGAAAGGAACTAACATTTTGCTGAAATTATAGTACTTGACGATTTTTGATCATTTATCAGGTGATTTACAATCATTACATTTAGTTCTGGTTAAGCAAGAGTGAACTGACTGTACTTACTCTTGGGAAAGTTAACTGGTTATAGTCATATGGCAGTAAGACCAGTGAAGGACCTCTCGTAATAGCCCAGAAAAGAGAGAACACAGGTTTGGACTACAGTGGAGCAATAGTGAGCAAACAGATTAATTCCTTGCAGATAAGACTTTTTGCTTTTCTTACAACAGTTTCTGCGGATGCCAAAGCTAATTCTAAGAAGAGGATCTTAGAGGAAACTGGGAGAAAAGGGTGGCGCAAGTTCAAATTTGGACACACTGAGTTTGAGGTCGTGGTAGGATATTCAAGTGGAGAAAACCAGCAGACGGTTGGAAATACTAACCTACAACACGAGTCATGTTATGGATTCAGAGAAGGAAATGTTTTTTCATTATTTCATTTGGAATTAGTCAATAACCCTCCCCCCAACACTTTGCCTACTTTGCAACTGAAGAACAAAGGTGGGTCAGTAAGCAAGTGCAATTTAAAGCAGATATCCAAAATGTGCACCTTAGGCAAAGGTGCCTGGGGACAAGGACAAGGTAGGCAACTCTAAGAAGCAAGGTGAGGTGAAAGTTGCCCAGTCGCGCCTGACTCTTCGTGATTCCACGGACTGTAGTCTGCCAGCCTCCTCTGTCCACAGAATTCTTCAAGCAAGAATACTGGAGTGGGTTGCCATTACCTTCTCCAGGTGATCTTCCCCATCCAGGGCTCAAACCTGAGTCTTATGCATTGGCAGGCAGGTTCTTTACCGTCTGAGTCACCAAGGAAGCTGGTGAGAAGTAAGGTTAGGTTTAAAAGGTGTTTCTCAGCACCTCGTTAAATTTTTTAAAGTACTCTACATTTTGGTCGCCTTTTGATACTCTCTTGCGGAAGGAAAAGAACACAGACGATAAGGTGATAGGGGAGGAAGAGGAGGAAAAAAGAATGATATTACAAATTCGACTAGTATTCCTTACGGTCTTATGAATCCAGCACGGTTTGGGTACAAATACAATCGGGCTGTGTTTTTGCAAGATGCTATGTTTAAGAGGATGGAATAAATAAACTTGACGCTCAAAAGCGACACCTCACCTCACCTCACCCCTCCTTTCGTCTGTCCTCCAAATTTACCTCCTCTTACAACTTGGACTGCAAGGAGATCCAACCAGTCCATTCTGAAGGAGATCAACCCTGGGATTTCTTTGGAAGGAATGATGCTGAAGCTGAAACTCCAGTACTTTGGCCACCTCATGCGAAGAGTTGACTCATTGGAAAAGACTCTGATGCTGGGAGGGATTGGGGGCAGGAGGAGAAGGGGACGACAGAGGATGAGATGGCTGGATGGCATCACTGACTCGATGGACGTGAGTCTGAGTGAACTCCCGGAGTTGGTGATGGACAGGGAGGCCTGGCGTGCTGCGATTCATGGGGTCGCAAAGAGTCGGACACGACTGAACGACTGAACTGACTGACTGACTGACAACTTCCAAAGTCTGACTCCCGGGATCGCAGAGACGGGGCTCTTTCCCTCTCGTTCATAGCCTTCCCCACGAGCCAAGCGGGGGCCGTGACTCCCTCTGCAGATGCCTCCACCGCAGCACTCACACTCACACCTCACTGTGATGTTTGCAGTTTTCCGGACTCCTAGGAGCCCAGTTCTTCCACCCTAGTCCCTGGTTTGCCTCTGAACTTGCCCCCCTCCCCC
Organism: Capricornis sumatraensis; assembly: GCF_032405125.1. NCBI lineage: Eukaryota > Metazoa > Chordata > Mammalia > Artiodactyla > Bovidae > Capricornis > Capricornis sumatraensis. The sequence goes on from NC_091083.1 coordinate 19,861,391, forward strand.
AACCCCGCCTCTTTCCCCGCCTCGCGGACGCAAACCGGGTCCGCAGCCCGGTACGAGCGCGCGGCTGTCCGCAGGCTCCAGGTGTGCGCCCCCCGTCTCCCGCCAAGGAACCCCTGCACGTGACTGACCCGCGCCCAGTTACCTACTCCCTGGCGTGCGGCGAAGGGATGCGGACTCCTTTAGGAAAGGGGAGGAAAGGAGAAAGCACGTGTCCGAGGAAACGAGGCTCAGGAGGTGCAGCTCTACTGCAGGAGTCGCAGCCGCACCTCGCGGCCAAATGAGACGGAGGATGCGCGCTCGGCCCCTCGCGGCACCCGTAGCAGCCCCCGCCGGTGACCTCGCCTCAGAAGATCGCCTTCCGGGGCAGAGCCGCCGCTAGGCGACAAGCGGTGCGTTTCGCGACTTACAACCCTCTTCAGAACTCTTCCAGAATTTCCCTCCCGCGGCCAGCACTTTGTGTTTGTGTGTACACTAAAAGCACGCCCGAGGTTCTTTTTCTCTGCCGTGTGTGTGTAGCACACTAAAAGCACGCCCCAAGTTTCTTTTTCTCCGCTCCTTCCGCCCTGCCTCACAGACCGGAAGTGTCCTTAACCAAACCAGCTCGGCGGGCACTTCCGGGACGGGAGACCAGGGTTCCGGGAAGGTGCAGGGAGGAGAGGGAAAGGCGGCGGCGGCGGCGGCGGCGGCGGCTGGAGAATGAAGAAGGAGCATGTGTTGCACTGTCAGTTCTCCGCGTGGTACCCGCTGTTCCGAAGTCTCACTATCAAGAGGTGAGACTGGAGGTTACGCCGGAGCAGTGGGCAAAAGGGGACTGCAACATTTGGGGCGAATCCCAGCTCCATCAGAAACAAAACAAAAAACTGCAGGCCCGGATGGGAACACCAGGGCCAGATTTCGACTTCCCAGTGGTCTTTTAGAGTCGGGAGAGGAATGAAGTCGATCCGTGTTTGCCGTGCGTCGTGTTGTGCGTCAGGGAGGGTGCTGGACAGGTAGGAGGGCCACGTCGTGGCTCAGTGAAGGTCAGAGGCGGGCTGAGGAGCAGGTGAAGCTAGTTCAGGCTTGGGAGTTCACCATTCCTGCCTTTAGAATTGCCAGTGGGGTAAGGTGATCAGCGAACTGGGTGGTCTGGACTTTGCTATTGACTGACCCTCCAGGGGGTGGGGCGTGGGGGCTTAATAACTTTTGGTCCCTGTCAAATGAGAATAGTGAGACCCAGCCTCAAATTCTATTGTCAAGCTCCAGTATGATAGTGTTAGTGGAAAGCCTCAGTAGAGTATACTGATGCGAAGAGCCAGCTCCTTGGAAAAAGACCCTGATGCTGGGAAGGAGTGAAGGTAAAAGGAGAAAAGGGCTGCAGAGGATGAGATGGTTCGATAGCATCACTGACTCAATGGCATGAGTTTGAGCAAAGTCCAGGAGACAGTGAAGGACAGGGAGGCCTGGCATGCTGCAGTCCATAGGGTCGCACAGTCAGATACGACTTAGTGATTGAACAACAACAGCAAATGTATTGTTAGGGAAGGAAGCCATCTGGAAGAGGAGTGGAACAGTATTTGTTTTCTAGTTCTCTGGCCCACAACAAGGAATCCATGCCCTGCTTGCAGGGCAAGCAGAGGATTAACTGTTTTCATCCTTCACCCGGTCATTCAAGGTAATGTAGGCAAGGCAGCTAGGAGAACATCCCAAAATGTTCAAAAGCAGTTGTGACATCTGGAGTGTGATGCAAGGGTAGTCTTTCCCATGCTAAGGTGAATAGCTCAAAGAACTGCGTATCTGTGGGGAGGACTTTCTGTCTTTTGCCCTGTTCCCCTTTGGCCCTAGATTACTACTAATGAGATAGCAGCCCTTCCTTCCTTTTTATTTTGGGTGGGGAGTGTGAATACAGAGAGGGAAACTTCAGATCCTGAGTATTTGGAAGAACATAAGGAGGTTATTCATAAGATAGTTATTTTCCATCCTGTTATTCATGCATGAAATGGGCTCCCAAGTTATCCAGGGTGTGATGGAGGTTAGAGCAGCTCGAAGGAAGATAAGCTTTGCATTTGAAGATGGTTGGAGTAGCACTAAAACAAGGAAGAGCTTTAACAGCAGCAGCGGATGTTATCTTCCTGCATGATGTACCAATCCTCCATTATCTTGCATAACTGAAGTAGGCTTAGGGTCTGAGATGATGCTAGAGTTATTTATGTCATGGTGTGACAGAAGGTACTTTTGTGAACCGGTCAGACATTTTCACACAGAGTTCACTCAGAAGTGTCTTGTATTTTGTGTGCAGACACCTTTTGTCAACTCAAGGAAATTTTTCTTTGCTTCAGCAGTGAAGTATAAATGGTCAAGAATTGGACTCTAGGGTCAAGACCATCTGTCTGCCTTGGGAATTTTGGTTCCATCAGCATCTTGTGAAAATGGCTTAATCTCTGTAAGCCCTGTCTGGAAAATTGAGAAAATAATAGGATTGTCATGAAAGTTAAATGAGATAAAGCATTAAAAATGCTTGGCACTCTTTTTGACATAAACACACAAAAAGCTGCTTGTTTTTAATGTGTTTGATTTAACCAGAGCTTAAAATAGTTTTAGTTCACTTAAAATATGTGCCATTCATATGAAGCTGGGAGTGAAAAGTAAACCAAGGAGGGGGATTTTCTTACCAGTTCACAACTGAGCTGTGTTGCCTGAGAGTATTCTGTGTCTTTGCACTGTAACTCTGGTCTGCTTAGTTCTGTGTAACATCACGGGGACGCAACACATGGTACGGTGTCCCTCTACAGCCCAGGTCATTCTGGTGGAGTTGAGTTAGGTTTGTCATTGTCACTGTCAACTTTAATGCCAAGAGACCATGGACTCAGCCTTATTATTTGGCGTTTATTAATCATGGTTCAGAAATGATTATGCAGGTAAAAATACAGAATCTTTTTTTTTGACACGTCCTAGAACTTTAACTCAGGACTTCCCTGGTGGTTCAGACAATAAAGCATCAGCCTGCAATGCAGAAGACCCAGGTTCGATCCCTGGGTTGGGAAGATCCCCTGGAGAAGGAAATAGCAACCCACTCCAGTACTCTTGCCTGGAAAATCCTATGGAAGGAGGAACCTTGTAGGCTACAGTCCATAGGGTCGCTAAGAGTCGGACATGACTGACTTCACTTTCACTTTCACTTTACAAATAAGTAGCTAGGTGACTTTGGGTCATCCACTCTACCTTTCTAAGTGTTTCTTTCCTCAAACATGAAAGTTATGAATAATCTCCTAAAGGCTCTTGTAACCTCCATTCCATTAGAGTAATTTGTCTGTGTGTATAGAATTATATTGACTTGATGGAATAGGTCATTACATTTCTTACATCTTTCAGTTGGGCCTCGTGGATTCTTTTTTCTTTTAAAATTTTATGTATTTATGTATTTCTGGCTGTGTTCGGTCTTCGTTCCTGCGCCAGCTTTTCTCTAGCTGCAGTGCGCGGGCTTCTCATTGTGGTGGCTTCTCGTGTTGCAGAGCACGGACGCTAGAGTGCCTGGGCCTCCCAGGCGCCAGAGTGTGGGCTCAGTAGTTGTGGCGCTGGGGCCTAGTTGCTCCACAGCCTATGGGATCTTCGTAGACCAAGGATCGAATCCCTGTCTCCTGCACTGGCAGGTGGATTCTTTACCACTGAGCCACCAGGGAAGCCCCAGCCCTCGTGGATTCTTGGCTGCATAGTGAATTTTAGTGACAAAAAAAATTTAAGTAAACAGTTGGGTTAAGTATGCCGGGCCATGGCTTGTTTATGGCCTCAGTTGCTCAGGCTCGGTTCCTTTTTCTTGTGAGTTTTGGTGGCGTTTGGTACGTCTGTGCTTGGTGCAGCGCTTACGTTACTTAAGGTTTTTTTTTTTTTTTCCCTTTTATAGCTTTTCCCACTCCTAGACATTGAGTTCTTAACTAAGTCATCTAGGATTCCTCAACTAACGTGACATAATTCAGGGTCACATCATTCGGGTGACTTTAGAACTGTGACCGCAGGACGCAGGGACTCACGAGAACTGTCAGTGTTGGCTCATACCTGTAAGAGCTGTAGACCCTCCAGAAAGGACAGATATGCAGAGAATTCACAGTGGAATCAAACAGTACAAAGATGTTTTGAACCCAGTCAAGGGGTGATGCAACCCGGAGGGAATGAGACCTGAGAATTAGTTCTCCGACCAGGGATTGAGCCCAAGTCCATGACGGTGAAAGCCCAAGTCTTAGCTATTGGACAGCCAGGAAATTCCCTAGAGTTACGAAAATTTAAAGCAACTTTTAAGTTTCAAAGGCTCACTTGAAATTGGTTAAAATTTAGCAGCTTTACAAATAGAATAGTAAGATTTATTAGTTGAATTTAAAAGCCTGAAGAAGTAGGTTTTTGAATGTGAAATTGTAACTTTGAGAAATCAGATGTTAATTTCTAAAACTGAAGTAGCCCATGAGGAATCTTTCCTGTGTAATCTTTCCAAAACCGTCTGTAATGTTACAGAAAACTTAATAAATAAATGAAGCATACTATTATGAGTCAATGATGGTTCCTCTGAATGTACGTAGGCCGCCATCGTTTTGAGTTTTTAGAAAATACATGCCTCACAAGCAAAGTAAGAACATTATTTTAGGTATCTGTGCCAGAATTTTTCAATGATTTATCATTACAAAGTAAAAAAAACAAATTATCCCATCCATTTTTCAAGTGATATCAAGTATGGCTTTGCCATCCCTTAATTATGATCGTCTGAAAACAGTTCACCTGAAGCATGCCCAGGTAAGCAGCCGTGTACTCTAGAGATGAGGTGAACAGAATGCCGTCACAGTACATCCCAGCGTACTGTGAATTTTCGACCTTACACTTCCATTGCCAACCAGAGGTGCCCGGATCTTAAGCCTGCTTCCACCCTGTATCTTAGAAGGTGGTCAGGTGCTGTTGATCTTCTGATTCGTTTGGTCATTTCCTGTGTTGCTGCAAATACCTGCGGGCCTCCAGTTTCTTAAAGGCACATAACCCTTGTACTCAGAATTCTTCTGAGCTTGTTGCCTTCATACTGTGATTTCAGTCTAGTTCTTTGGATTTGGCTGTTTTCGGGATTTTTTTTGGTTTGGTTTGGTTTTTGTTGTTGTTGCTGTTTTTGTTTTTTTTTTTTTTTTTTTTACCTCAGAGTCAATAAGGGTAATTACATGCACCTAATTTAGTTTATTGAAACATTTATTCATATTATTCTAATTTCTAGTCTGCTGCTGCCAAATGTCCATTATTAACATTTCCCACTTCATATTAAAATAAAGGGAGCAAGTAATTCAGAAATTGAGTTTGGAACTTTTTCTCTCTGCTTGTGGTTGGTCTTTTAAAATGATGCCTTTTTTTTGGTATGTGCTTTTTTTTTTTTTTTTTTTTAGTGTCATTCTTCCACTTCCTCAGAATGTGAAGGATTATTTACTCGATGATGGAACTCTGGTGGTTTCAGGAAGGTAAGGCATGTCAGAAAAACGTTCTTTAAATTTTAGCATAAGGAAATGTAATGATTCAACCTCAACAGTTAACGTGTAAAGTAAGTACGTTAGCTTTGGCCCCATTCTCTCCTTTTTTTCTTTCTAGTTAAAATTATGTGCTGATCTTTGTCCTTCCTGTATTCCTTGTTAATTCTCAGTTGATAAGATTTTCAAAATTGAACACATCCTCTGCGAATAATTACAATCTGTAAAATTGAGTAATTCCTCCCTTCTCTTCCTGTAGAAAATGGGTATGGTAACTATTCCTCTTTTTCAAGTAGTTCTTCTGTATATAAAGGAAAGTACCATGCTTCAGTCTTTTTAGTACAAACTTGAAAAAGTTTAAGAATCATGTACTTTAATGACATTCCTATTTTTTCATTCAGATCTCTGCTCAGAAGTCATGTTATCTAAGTGTTCATCCTTCACTTTCCTTTGTAAAGTAGCTTAATGGTAACCCTTGCTGATATGTCATTCTGTTTTATGGAGTTCTAGGTTGGATATAATTTTCTCTTAGAATTATTTAAAAAAATTTTTATCAAGCTAAAATACACATAAAATTTACCACATTAACTATTTTTAAGTGTACAGTTCAGTGGTATTAAGTGCAGTTATAATGTTGCAGCCATCACCGTGATCCATCTTCAGAACTCTTGTTATCTTGTAAAACTGAAACTCTGTACCCTCTGAACACTAACTCCCCAACCCGCCTTCCACCAGCTCTTGATAACCAACATTCTGCTTTTGGTGCCAGTGATTTTGACTACTGTACATGCCTCACATAAGGGGGATCATGCAGTAGCTAGCTTTATTGCACATTGCATAACGTCCCCCAGGTTCATCCGCGTTAAAGCACGTGTGAGAATCCTTGTTAAGGCTTAAATACCACTCCATTGTATGGTTTACCGCATTTTGGTGCATCTGTTTTTTTCTCCTGACCTCATTTAATTTTTCTGCATAACCCTTATTTCCCTCCATCGTTCCTTTAGTCATTCTATTATAATGCAGTCTTCATGAGAACAGAGACGTGGGCAGCTGTGTTCCCAGCCCTTGGAACAGTGCCTGATATATAACAGGTGCTTGACGAACATTTCTTAGGTAAATGAACTTAGAAGTATAATTAGAATTGTGTGTGTTTTATGGTAACACTAATTTTACCATTTTGTTGTTGAGTCACTGAGTCGCATCTGACTCTCTTGTGACGCCCTGGACTGTAGCCTGCCAGGCTCCTCTGTCCATGGGATTTCCCAGGTAAGAATACTGGAGTAGGGTGCATTTCCTTCTCCAGGGGATCTTCCTGAACAGGAATCGAACCCACGTCTCCTGCGCTGGCAGGTGGCTTCTCAACCACTGAGCCACCAGGGAAGCCCGGCTTTACCATATATATTATATATCTACATATATATTTTTTGGTCTGATGGATCTTCTGTGTAGCTTCCTGGATTATAATTCTGTTTCTGGCATTCTCAACCTGGTAATAACCTGAAAATTATTAGTTAAGAGCCTCATTGATGTGGAATAATGGCAGGATAAAGCAACAGAATAGGTAGGCGAGTCTCAACTTTGGGATATTTACAGACATAACTTTATTATTTTCCAATATAGAACACATAATAAGCCTACAAAATGGGAGTGTAAAGAAAACACCTCCGGACAGTAAAAAGTGCTGAGCAGATGTCAGTGCTCTGAGCGTGTGGAAGAGCTCCTGCAGTGTATTTCATTGTCCAGATGCGTCTTCTCTCTCTCTGGAGAGTCCTTGGTTTCTGACCCAGGCGTCTACTGTCTTCTGCCAGATTCCATGGCACCATGGCAGGCTCACTTGTTAGCTTGCAAGTGGGGTGAAATCTCGGAGCCTCGCTAATGCTCAACACTGGGCGAGTCTTCTGCTGGTCCTTCTGAGGTCACTCAGTTGAGGGCAGCTACTACTATAGTCGTTCGGTGGCTCGACCTAACTGGATGGTTTTAGGATGGCCTCATTCCTGTCTGGCAGTGAATGCTGCCTGTCAGCTGAGCTTCTCTTTCCATGTGATTTCTCATTCTCAGACTCCACTCCTTTATGTGGTGGAAGCAGCATTCCAAAAACATGGGCAAGGAAGCTGTAAAGACTTTGACACCAAGGCTTAGATCGCATGGTGTCCCTTGTGCTGCGTTGTTGGTCCCAGTGAGTCTTGAAGCCAGTTTGGATTAAAAGGGTGGGGAAATAAATGCTGTTTCTTGATGGGAAGGGTGGCAGGGTCACACCACAAATGGTGCGTCAAGATGGGGAGAGCTGTGGCCGTCTGTGTACATCATCTAAGGCTCTTGTTGTCTTCCCCATTCGCTGTCGCGTGTACTTGCTGTGGGCTCTTTCATTCTAGAGACGTATGTTTCTTGGTTTTAGAACTTTTAAAAATATTGTATCTTTGATCATTTCCTCTTATTCTTTTGCTTCTCTTTCTTTCTTTTTAGATGTTAGAACTGCCGGGTTAGTTCTCTGAATTTTGTCATTTCTCCTCTGTTGTCTCTTTGTCGTCCTAGTTCTATTTTATGGAAAGTTTCCCTGATCTTGCCACTCATTCTATTGAGCTTTTAAATTTCAGCTACCATGTTTTTCCTTTTATACGAGTTCAGTCTTGTCCTTTCTCATGAATGCAATATCTTCTTTTATCTTTGAAGATATTTGTGATTTTTAAAAATATTTTTCATCTGTTTCTTTTACTGTCTTTATTCTGTCCGTGTACTTTTCCTCCTTTTAATTAAAAAACTCTTTTCTCATCTTGGAGCCTTTTATAGGTCTTCTAATGATTGTAGGCCTTTATTCATATTTAAGAGTGAGGGACACACACACACAAACTTTGTGTACTAGTGTGGGGCTTGTTGACTACGAGTGCCAGCAATCAACAGGAATTAATGGCAGATTCCCAGATGGCAATTATCTGTAAGTCTTTCCTCTGGGATTGTCTAGCATCTACAGAGACAAGTCCTCTAATCTGTCTATATCAGGGAACAGGGAGGGAAGAAGGGGACTAGAGGTCTCACTCTGAATGTGACTTCCACTTGTAACTGTTGTTTTGTGGCATTTCACCCCCATATTCATTTGGGGCATTATGCACCTTACCCTCTGGTCCATAGAGGGTGAGTTGCTGGGGTGTGCCAGGTAAGGAAGACTGGACGTGTCTTCTTGCTCCTGTATGTACTGTACACGCATCACCCCTTTCAGAGTGGAGCTGTGGGCCCATCATGTATGATAGCTCCAGGGGCAGCCTGTTGCTCACTGGGTTACCCCCTCACTGGCTTTCTCTTTTCCAGACTTCTGTTGCCTCTTTGTAGCTGTCTCTCTTTGGTCCTTTTTGCCCTTGTGATATTTTAAATCTCTTTAGTAGCATTTCAAGAGGGAGCCTAGGGATGGGTAAGTGTCCGTGATTAACCAGAAGCCTCATCTTTCCTTTCTCTCGCAGTTGCTTGGTATAGAGCCTCTGCTGGTTTCTGTTCTGGTTAGTGCTGATTTTTTGATGCTGTGATCGAGTTCTTTGCAGCCAGTGGTTTGTGGTTGAGTGCTGAGAAGGGGCAGGGGCAGGGGCTGAGGTCTTTCAGCCTCTGCTTTGCCCCCAGGGGTGAGGATTGGCTGCTAGCGGCCCTTTTCAGCCCCTGCTTCACTCACTGACTCTTTCTGAGACAGCGTGTCTGACCATGTCTTTCTCTCCCCCGTGCCCTCCAGCAGTGCCAGTCCCGACCTAGGGTGATTCCTGCCAGCAGCCTGCACGCACTGTCTTCACTGTTAACAGAAGATGCCTAGCTGTGCCCACAGGGTGTCCATCAGCTGCCCGAAACTACTCCCCCCACAGCTCCTGCTGTGTCTCCCTGGTCTTGGGCAGCACTTTCTCCTGTCGAGATTCAGAGCTGGTTCTTAGTGTCCTCCAGGGCAGAGTTTGAGATTTTCTTTCCCCTGTTGCTAGTGATTTCTGAGAAGAAGACAGGACGTTTTTATTCCACCGTCTCTTATTGAATGTTCACTGTTGTTAATTTCAGGTTGGTTTTTATTAGTTTCTTCTTACATGTATATGAACACTCAGCACACCTGTAATCATGACTGCCTGGCACCAAGGCTTTCTCATGTTCAGTTTTTATGTTCTTCCAGGGAAGACCCACCTGCACGTTCTCAGCCAGACAGTGATGATGAAGCTGAAGAAATACAGGTTGGTTCAAAATACTATGGGGCTTCCCTGGTGGTGCAGAGGTTAAAGTGTCTGCCTGCAATGTGGGAGACCTGGGTTCAATCCCTGGGTTGGGAAGATCCCCTGGAGAAAGAAATGGCAACCCACTCCAGTATTCTTGCCTGGAGAATCCCATGGACAGAGGAGCTTGGTGGGCTACAGTCCACGGGTTGCAAAGAGTCGGACATGACTGAGTGACTTCCTGTTCCATAGACTGTCCTAATTGAAATGGTTCTGGCTTAGAGATCTTAACGTACATTCAGTAAAGTCAGAAATTCCATGGAAACCTCACTTGGACATGTACTTTGTGTGCAGGAAAAGCTGTCTCCGGTGTGTGTGTCGGTTTTAGATGGAGCACTGCTTTTTGGAAGCTGGGAACACCGTCCACATTTAACATTCTCTTTCTGTCCTCCTTCCCCTGCAGTGGTCGGACGACGAGAACACGGCCACGCTTACGGTAAGAGCAGCGAGGTCTCAGGACCGCCCGGTGCTGTCCCACAAGGCGTTTCTGGGTTTCAACGCAGATCACTCTCAACTCCCATTTAGTCACCATTTCAAGCTTTTATTTATTATTTTGAAAAATAACTTAAATCACTCTTCTTAGGCAAACTTCAATAGCAAAATTAATAACGTGTGTATTTATCAAACTCTGCTTAGTTCTGAAAACGACACAGTGATGTCATGGTAGGAATGAACAGATGAACGGACCCAGGGCCCTGATTATGGTGTCTAAGTACTGGTTTCCACTAAAAGGAGCTGAAGCTCCCTGGAGAAATTCAGGGCTGGGGGTGGGAAGGTAAAGAGGAGCCTGTAGGAATTTGTGCCAGAAAGGAAGAAGGATGCGGACATGATGCAGAGGACCCGGCCAGCTCGATGGGCTCCCACTGGCCACATATGTGAGCATCATAACAAAACAATGATAATAATGGACTAGCATTTGAATCTATGGTCCTATACTGACATAAACAAATGCTTAAATTCAACAAATGAAACAGAAGAGAAAGCCTTTCTCTATAGTAGAAAATTCGACACCAGCTAATAATTGAGAAGGAACGATAGAAATCAGCATTTACAGCCATTCTAGTAATCATGGAACAGATGTTAAAGCTTGAGGGTGACTATTCGATAAGGGTATTTGAGTCTTCTCAAAGTATGGCCACCAGAATTACTTGAAAGAAAGTGAAAGTATTAGTCACTCAGTCGTGTCTGACTCTTTAAGACCTCATGGACCGTAGTGCACCAGGCTCCTCTGCCCATGGAATTCTCCAGGCACGAATACCGGAGTGGGTTGCCATTCCGTTCTCCAGGGGATCTTCCCGACCCAGGGATTAAACCTTGGTCTCCTTCATTGGCAGATTCTTTACCAGAATCTTTACCATCTCAGATTCTTTACCATCTGAGCCACCAGGGAAACCAAAGTTACTTAACTGGTTACAAAGAGAAAGATAGCATCTTCCGGTGGAAAGACCTGTCGGCAGTATGAGCAAAGTCAGCCTTGTCGGCGATGGGGCACGTCGGCATTGCCTGCCTCCTGCATGAGGCTCAGAGGGACACCTCACCTGCCGGCAGTGCACAGCCTGAGTCCAGCCATGAGGAAATGGCCAGCAAACCCAGCGTTCTGGAAATCACACGGAGTGACTGCCCCAGGCTCTTTCAGATGGTCAGGGTCATGAAAGATAAGAGCAGCAGAGAGAGGAAATGTTACAGATGAAAGGAGATGAAAGAGACAGGACAAGTTAATGCAGTGCATGATTCTAGACTGGGTCCTAGGCCAGAAGAAAATAGCCCATTTTTCTTCTGCTGTAAAAGACATTATCAGGACAGTGAGCACAAACTGAATAAGATCCATAGATGAAATAGTGATGTTATATCCGTGTTAGCTCCCTGATTTTGATAATTTGCCTAGCTTACATTAAAAAAAAGAAAGTGACTGCTTTTTAGGAAATACATGTTGAAGTGCTGTGTGTAAAGGGGCATCATGACTTCTGCTTACTATGGAAGGTATATGTGTTTTACACACGCTCCAGCATAGCTGTGTATAGAAAGGGGGTTGCAGAGAGAGAATGATAAAGCAGTGCGATAAAATGCCTGCATGAAGAGTGTATAGAAAATTTTGGTTAAACGCTTCTTGTAAATGCTTCTGAAAGTCTGAAATTATTTCAAAATGGAAAATTAATTTAAAAGTGATTGGGTTTCACCAGGCCAAACTAGATGTTGTTGGTCAGGGGAGCTTTCAGGGCAGAAGAGCACACACCCAGTGGTAATAGTCTGGTAGTGTAGCTACAGAGAAGCCCAATTTAAAATGCAATCAAATAATCAAGATGGGTAAATTTCAAAGACACGACAGTGAATTTCAAAGGGCAGGTTGCAAAAAGTATACATATCAAATAACAGCCGTTACGTTAAAATTTTTAAATATTTTGTATCATAGGCAGACACACGCACGTAAGTGTAGAATCATGACTAGAAGATTGTGACAGTCTTGTAATGATGGCTGCCTGTGGCGAGAAGAAAGGACTAGGGAGGAGAGCAAGGAGGTTAGGAGTTTCTTGAGGATCTGTGATGTTCTTTCCCTAAGAAATTTAGAGGTCTGGATCAAGTATGTCAAATTGTTGAATGTATGGATCAGGGTATATATTTTTTATATGTTTAAAACGTTTATTTGGTGATTAAAAATTTTTAAAGAAATACTCTTTCTGAATGAGTATGGTAGGGCTGTGGTGGGTAAAGTAGGAAAGATAAGTGAGTTTGGATCATAAAAGTCCACGGATGTGATTTAAAGTGCAGATTTCATCCCACTTAAAACATGAACCTTTTCTTAGACATGGAGAAGGCAATGGCAACCCTCTCCAGCACTCCTGCCTAGAAAATCCAACGGACGGAGGAGCCTGGTAGGCTGCAGTCCATGGGGTCGCTAAGAGTCGGACACAAATGAACGACTTCACTTTCACTTTTCACTTTCATGCATTGGAGAAGGAAATGGCAACCCACTCCAGTATTCTTGCCTGGAGAATCCCAGGGACGGGGGAACCTGGTGGGCTGCCGTCTATGGGGTCGCTAAGAGTCGGACACGACTGAAGCGACTTAGCAGCAGCAGCAGTTTCTTAGACCACTAAGGAGTTAGGTGTATTTAAAATCAACTCATTGTGCTATGGAGCTTAAACGAATCCTATTACTAGCTAAATCTGTTAAAAAATCATTTTCAGGAAAAGATGGAATCATGACTTAACACACGTGAAGGCTTTAACTCACGAGGGAACCAGGCAGACGTTTTAACTGGCTCAAAAGAGAACCCAAAGGACACACATTTATAGATTAGGAATATGTAAATATGTATTGTATTTACATAAAAAAATGAATACGTATATAAGGCAAAGCTGGTTATGTATCCCTCGAGGGGGTACAAGACACCTGGGTTTCTGCCAGACAGAGTAGAAATTTCATGTCTGTAAGAAATACTGTTTTCACTTACCTGTTATTTACCAAGTTGTAAACCATCTCGCAGACCCGGCTAGAATCAGGTAACCTAGAAAAGTGCTGTATGTGTACAATACATAGTCTGCCACTGAAGCACAAATATTTCTGTGTAATACATAAACTTTCTGTTATTTAAATTTATTTTAGGATCTTTATTGCAGGATTTCTTAAAGTTCTTAAGAAAATTCTTAAAGTTGAGTAATTTGAGAATTTGAGGGAATTTATCAACTCTTTTAAAATGTAATACAGAATAGCCAGTATTTTATAATGACTACAATGAAGTGAAACCTCTAAAAAATTGTGAATTACTATATTGTATACCTATAACTTATAAAGAAAAAATGTAATACAGAAATATAAAGCAGTCCTTATATGTGAAGTTCAATGGGATAGGAAAATGAAATTGTTTTGTCTTTGAAGATCAAATCCCTCATGTTTTAATATTTTTGTAACTGTGTCATTTATTGAAAATATAGCTAATGCAGGTCTTAAATGAGTGTGTTTATGGATGAAGCTGGTTTGGTTGCCAAACCAGCCACTTCAGGGGATTCTAAAGAAATTACTGCCTTAACAGAAAGCATAATTTCTTTTGCCGGGGAGAGGAGAATGGAAGATAAAGAAGCTCAAGACTGTTACTTGTTTTGAAAGCCTCTCTGAAAGGCATTTATTTCACGTATCTTACTCCTTGGAAGAAAAGTTATGACCAACCTAGATAGTATATTCAAAAGCAGAGACATTACTTTGCCAACTAAGGTCCGTCTAGTCAAGGCTATGGTTTTTCCAGGAGTCATGTATGGATGTGAGAGTTGGACTGTGAAGAAAGCTGAGCACCGAAGAATCGATGCTTTTGAACTGTGGTGTTGGAGAAGACTCTTGAGAGTCCCTTGGACTGCAAGGAGATCCAACCAGTCCATTCTGAAGGAGATCAGCCCTGGGTGTTCTTTGGAAGGAATGATGCTAAAGCTGAAACTCCAGTACTTTGGCCACCTCATGCGAAGAGTTGACTCATTGGAAAAGACTGATGCTGGGAGGGATTGAGGGCAGGAGGAGAAGGGGACGACAGAGGATGAGATGGCTGGGTGGCATCACGGACTCGATGGACTTGAGTCTGAGTGAACTCCAGGAGATGGTGATGGATAGGGAGGCCTGGCGTGCTGCGATTCATGGGGTCGCAAAGAGTTGGACATGACTGAGCAACTGAACTGAACTGAACTGAAGCTGAAGAAGGCGAGCAGAAAATGGAGATGGTGGCACGCTGTCTAATTAAGTAACTAAAAGACACTTCTGACCTCCGGAGGTCAGGTATATCTGCAGCAGTCACATGCATCTGCAGCAGAAAGAAAGGAAGTACAACCTCCCCGTTTTTTAAATTTTTATGTTTTGGTCTGTTTCTCAGCCTTGAGTCACAGTTTTTTTTGTTATAACTGGGCTAGATCTTGGGAATCAGCATAAGCCTTTTTTTTTTTTTTTTGGTGTTTCTTTATTTAGGATGACTGAATAACAAGTCATCCTAAAACTTCATGACTTGAAGCAATAATCATTAAAAATTTTTAAAAGGTTCTCCTCCATTTAGTTATTATAAAAAATGCCTTTTCCCTCATGTTGTACAATAATATATCCTTGTAGTCTTACACCCAATAGTTTGTACCTCCCACTCCTTTAGCTTATTCTGAAGTGAAGTGAAAGTGAAAGTTAGTTGCACAGTCATGTCCGAGTCTTTGGGATCCCAGGAACTGTACTCCACCAGGCTCCTCTGTCCATGGAATTCTCCAGGCAAGAATACTGGAGTGGGTTGCCATTTCCTTCTCCAGGGGATCTTCCCAACCCAGGGATCGAACCCCGGTCTCCTGTATTGCAGGCAGATTCTTTACCAGCTGAGCTACTAGAGAAGCCCATTAGCTTGTTGTAGACCTATTCTAGTTTTTTTCCCACTTAGGGAAGAGCATGTCATGATGGGACTTTCAGTACTAGCAGTTGTCCACTAGGGGGCAGCAGATATAAAGGGCTAAAATGACCGCAACACATCAGTGTGTTTTTGTATTCTTGCTCTCCTGCGGGCCCCACTTTTATCTTCCTCCCCTTTCTGTCCCCGTGCTCCTGATGGTGACAGAAGACTCGAGGAAGAGCAGAATCGTAATGATGTTTACGTCCCATCACCTCTATTTCTGCTTATTTCCTGGTTGAAACAGCACAATGTTTTGGTTACTTGCTGATATAATCATTTTTAAATCAACCAAAAAAGAAAGAACATTTTAATTTCTCCAAGGTCCTATTTTTGAGTTTTGTTTATATTAAAACCTGTCTGGAAATAGCCATGTTTAAATGCAGTTAGCCACATGATTTATTTCTCATTTTTGAAGCCTTTTGGGGGTATGTTCTTTTCCTGCAAATGGAAAGGCTTCTGGTCCTTTAAATATGAGGTATTACTTCTGAGAATTGAAATCTGTGCACAGGTGATATTCCATCATCTCTTTTCATTTAATAGGCACTGGTTTTATGTCGGTGTTAAGAGAACCATTCATTCCTTTTCTCACATCCCCAGGTGCCTTGAAATATTAACAGTCTCCTTAGCTTTGTGGGGCTTGATTGTTTTGGAAAACGTCATCTGAGCATTTATTATTCTTTTCCCTTCCTGACGAATGTTATCTGATCATTGATTTTATTTGGTTGAGTTCAGAAATTCTGATAGTAATTTGTTTTCTAAATTATTTTCAATACCCTGAAGTGTTGACCTTTGTGAGTTTTTTCATCTTGTTTTCTATATTTATCATGCTGATACTGACTTGCCCAAATGATTTCTTCCTTCTCTCTGTAGGCACCAGAATTTCCTGAGTTTACCACGAAAGTCCAGGAAGCGATCAATTCCCTGGGGGGCAGTGTATTTCCTAAGCTTAACTGGAGTGCCCCAAGGGTAGGAGCACGTCTGTAAATCTCTCACTGTGTGAATATTGTCTTGTGATTCCATTTCATTTTATATCCCCACGGAGGGTCTAATTATATTCCTAATTCTAGGGAAAATATCATGGAATTTATTTTTGTTTTCCTCCTGTTATTTATTTTCCTGATTTGGCAATGCATTTATTTCCTTGGGTCTGTGAAATACTTTGTATTCTGCCAACTGACAATTTCAGCCTCTTGTGTTGCTTATTACACTAGAAATCTCAGAAAATGTTCCTCTGCCCTTTTCAAAACTTCAGCTCTTCAGTTTGACAGAGAAACTTTTCTCTATTGAAAAATAATAAAAATTAGAATGTTGTGGGATCTAGAAATAGAACGGTTTGACAAATCAACTGATGTTTTCTTAAATTGTGTTTTATTGCTTCAACATTGCATTGATAAGATTTTTTAATTTAAGATCTAGGGAAATTCATCATTTTTTCTATTCCAGTAGAAAACAGTTTAATGTCAGCAAAGCTCATTGAAGGATTCAAGACTTCTCTGCATTTTCGAAAACTATCTTTGTGTGCTTTCATCTTTTCTTATTCTAACATGAATGATAAATTGTACTTAATCTTTTATTTTTACTTATTGAAAGTAGTGACATATATACATAGTTTAAATTTCTGAATGCTCGCTATAAAAATCAGCTGGTCCTGACACTGTTTCCCACTGCTCAGAGGCAACTGCGTTCATATATTTTAGTACCATCTTTTGTTATTTTCCTCAATAACTCTATTCTTACATCTTAAGCGTTTCTGCTTTAGGACAGAAAGGTTCAGTACTTTTTCATCTCATTCTCACTACTTTCTGTTGCAGTTCACTGTCCTCAGATAGGAATAGCATACCTCGATTACATCAGTATTCACTGTGCTTTGTTGCTCAGTCATGTCTGACTCTTTGTGACCCCATGGACTGTAGCCTACCAGGCTCCTCCGTCCATGGAACTTTCCAGGCAAGAATACTGGAGTGTGTTGCCGTTTGCTTCCCCGGGAGATCTTCCCAAGCCAGGGATCGAACCCTCACCTCCTGCATTGGCAGATGAATTCCTTACCACTGAGCCACCAGGGAAGCCATTTTTCAAATGCATTTTTGCAAACACTGCATACACATCTGTAAACTGTGTGTTGCTTATGTTTTCTTGTTCAACATTTTGTCTTCCTTAGAGTTAATAATTGTATTTATTCAGCTGCATGGTTTTCTGTATATATACTGTTGTTTCAATGGAGTTAAATCTGTGTGTTCAGTATATCATCTTTAAACAAAAGTTCATCATCTTTTTTCATTGGAAAATTTAAAGAAGTTATTATTTAAAAAATTATTAGAACTCATTTTTAGTTTATCTATGAGGAGTAAATTGGGTCATTCTTGACTGCTGATCTTTGACGGCTTGAAGCTTTCCAGTTAAGATGGGTAGATTATTTGTGATTTTAAGTTATTCCTTTGTTCATTTATTTATTTATTTTTTTATTGAGTGCCAGCTATTTACTACCGCTTCCTTTCATGCAGTGTGGATAACTGGACATTTTTGTTTTGCAATCACCAGTTTTCTCAATACATTACTGCCCTGTGTCTGATCTATGGGAGAAGTATGTTTCTTAAAATAACTTACTCTGTCATTTTTAGGCTTGTTTCACTGAGGTTTGTGTCTCCTCTCCCTGCTGTTCTTACTTTTTTTTCCTTTGGTTCCTACGTTTGAGACTTGCACCATTCAGAATATGTCATCTTCTCTCTCCCAGCTTTGATGGACATGGGTCTTAAATGCTGCAGTCATCAAACTTCAGTGTTCCAGCTGTCTCTCCCCAGAAACAGAGAGAAACGCTGTCTGTTTTCTTAGTAGCTGATCAGGCTGTTTCTTTCCACCTGGATCTTCTTGCTGAAGTGTCGGCGTTTCTGATGTCTCTCTATCCCCTTCTTTCATCATCAGTGAGGAGGACACGGGGCAGTGTCTTGGGCCTAAGCTGCAAGATGAGGACCTGAACATCTCAGTTCAAAACTGAGTGTCTGTCATGCAACAGTGACCTGATTCTTTGTTTAAAAGTGTCACGTGACAGTATAGCTAAAATTTCTTACCTGATTTTTTTCTTCAAACCCTTGAAGTTACATGCATTATTGATTCTGGATATAGGCTATGAACTTCATTCATAGCAGCTAACTTGGAATGTATACTAAGCAGCACGTGCTTTATTCTTTAGGATGCCTACTGGATAGCAATGAATAGTTCTCTGAAATGTAAAACCCTCAGCGACATCTTCCTACTGTTCAAGAGCTCCGATTTCATCACTCGTGACTTCACCCAACCGTAAGTGTGTCTCTCGTTCTCTTACATCAGTAGTTTTCAGTGCTTGTGAGTTGTGCTGCAGATGAAATTCCGTTAGTTCTAGTGCTGTTATACACAACAGATCCACATAACAAGGCTGTTTCATTTTCTGAAATGACCAACTAAAGCAAAACTTTCTTTTCTGGCGACAGCAAACGGTATACAGTGAATATCCCTAGATACCAAGGGCTTTCTGAATTCTGCCCAGTAAATATGTTGGTAATTTTTTTCTTATTATAAGGCCAATATATGCTTATCATAGAAAACTAAAGGCAGGAACTATAGCTAAACAAAAACAGGAAGTAAGCGGATTCATGATGTCAGCACAGTTGGTTTTATATACTTCCAGAATTCTGTCTGTGCATAGGTATAGTACGGATACACCTGTCTCTAACTGTATTCCAGTTTTTTACAACACAAATGGGATCATATAATTCATATTGCTTACTAGGCTGCTTTTGCACTCATTCAGTTCAGTTCAGTTCAGTCGTTCAGTCGTGTCCGACTCTTTGCAAACCCATGAATTGCAGCACACCAGGCCTCCCTGTCCATCACCAACTCCCAGAGTCCACCCAAACCCATGTCCACTGAGTCAGTGATGCCATCCAACCATCTCATCCTCCGTCGTCCCCTTCTTCTCCTGCCCTCAATCCCTCCCAGCATCAGAGTCTTTTCCAATGAGTCAACTCTTTGCATGAGGTGGCCAAAGTACTGGAGTTTCAGCTTTAGCATCATTCCTTCCAAAGAACACCCAGGGCTGATCTCCTTTAGGATGGACTGGTTGGATCTCCTTGCAGTCCAAGGGCCTCTCAAGAGTCTTTTCCAACACCACAGTTCAAAAGCATCAATTCTTCGGTGCTCAGCTTTCTTCACAGTCCAACTCTCACATCCATACATGACTCCTGGAAAAACCATAGCCTTGACTAGACAGAACTTTGTTGGCAAAGTAATGTCTCTGCTTTTCAATATTCTATCTAGGTTGGTCATAACTTTTCTTCCAAGGAGTCTTTTAATTTCATGGCTGCAGTCACCATCTGCAGTGATTTTGGAGCCCCCCAAAATAAAGTCTGACACTGTTTCCACTGTTTCCCCATCTATTTCCCATGAAGTGATGGGACCGGATGCCATGATCTTCGTTTTCTGAATGTTGAGCTTTAAGCCAACTTTCTCACTCTCCTCTCTCACTTTCATCAAGAGACTTTTTAGTTCCTCTCCACTTTCTGCCATAAGGGTGGTGTCATCTGCATATCTGAGGTTACTGATATTTCTCCCAGCAGTCTTGATTCCAGTTTGTCCTTCTTCCAGTCCAGCGTTTCTCATGAGGTACTCTGCATATAAGTTAAATAAGCAGGGTGACAGTATACAGCCTTGACTTACTCCTTTTCCTATTTGGAACCAGTCTGTTGTTCCATGTCCAGTTCTAACTGTTGCTTCCTGACCTGCATATAGGTTTCTCAAGAGGCAAGTCAGGTGGTCTGGTATTCCCATCTCTTTCAGAATTTTCCGCAGTTGATTGTGATCCACACAGTCAAAGGCTTTGGCATAGTCAAGAAAGCAGAAATAGATGTTTTTCTGGAACTCTCTTGCTTTTTCGATGATCCAAAATCTTTATGTCATTAAATAGTAAATGTATCATTACTTTAAACTTGCTTCAGAGTATTCCACTGGACAGCTATAGCATCATTTATTTCACTGGTTTTCTCTTCTTATATACAGTCCTGCAGTGAGTATCCTTGAGCTAAACCTTGGCGTGCTTTTCTGATTTTTTCCTTGGGATAAGTTCTTGGACACGGCAAATTCCCTGGTGATCCAGTGGTTAAGACTCTGTGCTCTCACTGCCAAGGGTTGAGGTTCAATCCCTGGTCAGGGAATTAAAATCCCACAAGGCACGTGCTGCAGCCAAAAGAAAAAAATCCCTAGACATGAACTCTATTTTCTCCCCTCTGTCAGTTACTCTGTAGCTAATCTTCATTGGAGGCAGATTGGACACCTGCACTGCTGAGCTGTAGCTGATCTCTTCATACTTCTGTTCTGTCCTCAAATAGCGGTTATTCTAGATTTCTTGTCCTACCTCATTTTAAACCCCAAATCTCAACTAAACTCATCTTTAATCTCTAAGATAAAGCATATCAGAAAATCTAGAAACTAAGTAGATAGACAGGTGAAAAATATTGTGTATGCCTGCCATATCTTCCCTAGTTCAGTTTGCTAATTCATCCCCTGTTAGCCTCAAATCTTTTTTTGAAGAGGAGCCTGGCTTGAAAAAAATACATTGCCTACGAGTCAGTTGTGCATCGTCTCTTTTACGTCTGGTTCTGAAGCTCGGGCGTGTGGTTTTAGTACTATGTTAAAGAGAGCGGAGTTAGGTAATAGTTAGCGAGTATGCCCGTATTGCCAATTTATTGTAAAAGGAGTTTAGCTGTATTGATTTTTCTGTTTCATTTACAGAAAAAACTTTATGTTGTTGTGATATTTAGGTGTCAACCTTTTATGGTTGCGTTGGCACAGGTGTGATAAAGAAATGACTGACTGGTATTTCAGTCAAATAAGCCCAAAACAAATAAACCCAAACAAACTCAAAAACTGGTTTGTTTTAGGGGTGATGGGCAGCATTTTCATTCTGAAAGGTACCCTCTGTTTAGAAGATGTTGTGGCTTTCAGGTTTTTTTTTGCCATTGTAGAGCTTTTTGTCATCAAATGCTTTTGTAAAGAGGCCTTGGAATATATTGCATCAGAAATACCCTGTACCTGTTAATTCACTGGATATGGATTTTTACACACGTTTGCTATTAGTTTCAATGAATATATATATAAGGACATCATTTCCTTTCCACAGGATATAAACCATTTTTAATGCTCTGTGGCCGATGGTGTTTAAAACCGTCTTTGCCGTCCAGTGACCTGCTGGCTTCCCTTAGCACACCTCTCCTTTTATCTTAGGTGAATTTAGCTATGATTCCAGTGAAGGGTAGAAATACCAGTCAGTCATTTTGCATTTTATGCTTTTTGACTTTTGCATGGGGAATAGGTTAAATCAGCAGGTGCATTTGAGGCCCTGTGTTTGGAGTGTTTGTCCGCAGAATACCATCCTTCTCCCTGTATAAATAGTTTGGGTTGGCAGGACAGATACCAAGTGCTGAACTTTCAGACAGGCAGTACTTCCAGAAATCTTTGTCAGTCCTCACTTATGTAACAATTCGTAAGTCTTATCAGTCTTGAAAAATCCCTATTGATTGGGTCAATATGGATGATCTTTGATCATAGAGGTCTTTCCAGACCCCTTAAAAATTAAAGAGTATGATTTTTAAGTAGGACAGGATCTTATCAGTGATTTAATTTGACCCTTTCATCATTTAGAAAGTTGAGGCCCAAAACTGTTCAGTAATTTATCCCTATAGTTAATAGAACCAAAACCAGAATGTAATTTCAGTAACGTCATTGTAAATGTTCTCTGTTTTCATTTGATGAAGTTATAAATTCCTTCTTTTCTAAAATACTTCAAAGTAAAATATTATAGAGTGTAAGAAGGAATATTATAGTATATAATTATATGTGTAGAATTATATAACATTATGAAAATTATGTAACATTACACTCTTTGGGAGCTTGCTTCAACAGAAGAAACAAGGATGTCATAGTTAAATTTACAGGTTAACAGAAAGCCAACCAGAAAGAGTTCTCACACAGGGTTTTTAACAAATACATTATTTAACAGGGAGTCTGGAGATGGACTGTTTCTAAGGGCTGTCGGCAGCTCATCAGGGCCAGCAGGGACCAGGCTCTTTCAGTCTTTCCCTCTGTCACCCTTGGCTTACTGGCTTGATGTTTGGGTTCATCACCCAACATCATAGAATGGTTACAAGTTAGCTGCTGTTCTGTACATATGGTATGAAGATGACAGCATCTTAATCGAAAATAGGAGGGGTGGTTCCGTTGCCTCTCGTTTTTCTCTGTGAGCAAGTAAAGCAGTCTGGAACCTTCCCTGAGACTTCCTGATAGCTCACGGTCACATAGTTACTCAGCCTCATCCAGTTGTTGGCAAAGGGAACAGAGATGCTGTGACTGGTTTAGAACAGAGGCTCTCCAGCTTCAGCTTGGATCAGAGTCATCTGGAGAATTCGGTAAAACACAGCTTGCTGGTCCCTACCTCCCAAGTTTCCAATTCACTAGGCTGGGCTTAGGGCCCTAGAATGTAATTTCTGACATGTTCTCAGGTGACGCTGGTGCTGCAGGTGCAGGCCCGCAGCTCAAGGACTTTGTGCTTAGATGTACACGTGCACCCCAGGGTGCCAGAGGACCACATGTCTTCAGCTGAACACCGCAGTTCAGTTAGCAAGGATGAAGGTTGGGACCAGCTAGAGGGTAGACGACTAGGACTGCTGTCACCGTTGTAATTTGACATGGAATAGTAAGTACACTCTTATTTTTCCTGTTAGTCAAATGGTTATTGTGTACAAGAAGCTTTGAAAAGTGGAAGTTGAAATGTGACACAGCGTCATCTCTCTGCATTGTACTTGCTGAGTGAATTATTTGCCGAGATAAACATTCTTTGTGATAAGGCTTGTTGAGTCAGAAAGCTGCTTTCACTAATTATTTTATTGATGGGGGTGTCACTTCAGTAGACCAAGGCAAGAAAGAAAAATCTGGTATTCAGTTGGAATGTAGAAGAAAGGGCTGAGTGAGTGAAAAAATTAATCCATTAATTGTTTCTCTGAGAAGGTCATGCATGACTAAGGAAGGTAGAGTTACTAGAGGTCAGCAAAGTTCACTTCTCTCAGTAATTTAAGCTCAGTTTTAATCAGCATAATTTTTATACATTTTGTTCTTAAGATTATTGGAACTGGTTATTAACCCTAAAATTCAGCAGCAAATAGTTTCAGGAGTAAAACTTTCTGCCTAAGTTAGACTTAACAGAACCTATACCTTATAATTTTTTTAGGCCCATTTATTTAGGTGACAGCATATTAAAAAGCAGAGACATTACTTTGTCAACAAAGGTCCATCTAGTCAAGGCTGTGGTTTTTCCAGTAGTCATGTGTAGATGTGAGAGTTGGACTGTGAAGAAGGCTGAGAGCTGAAGAAGTGATGCTTTTGAACTGTGGTGTTGGAGAAGACTCTTGAGAGTCCCTTGGACTGCAAGGAGATCCAACCAGTCCATCCTAAAGGAGGTCAGTCCTGGGTGTTCATGGCAAGGACTGATGTTGAAGCTGAAACTCCAATACTTTGGCCACCTGATGTGAAAAGTTGACTCATTTGAAAAGACCCTGATGCTGGGAAAGATTGAGGGCAGGAGGAGAAGGGGACGACAGAGGGTGAGATGGTTGGATGGCATCACCGACTCAATGGACATGAATTTGGACAAACCCTGGGAGTTGGTGATGGATAGGGAGGCCTGGCGTGCTGCAGTTTATGGGGTCGCAAAGTCGGACACGACTGACTGAATGACAACTGAACTGATTTAGGTGACAGTTTTTCCACTTTATATCACTTTAATTTTATTGTATTTTTAAAATTTAAGTGTAGCTGATTTACAATGTGTTAGATTGTTACAATTTTAGATAGCATATTTTATCTCTTTTTGAAGAAGAATTTATGATAATTCGAGTGAACACACCCAGTCTCCCTTAATTCAGTAACATTTTTTGTCTTTGCTTTTCCACCACCAGTGAGACCTAAAGAAATGGAATCTCTGTACCTAAACTCTTATTTTGGATCCTGACGAGCAGTAAAATCTTTAGCACTACCACTTTGGTGCTTAATTTTCCATGGGTGCTATGTTTTTCTCTTTTATTTCTGTCCTTGGCATAATTTTTTTTTCTGATATTAAAGGGTTGTTTTCTGTGATGTATAACGTTGTAATCTTCCAGTGTTTTAGGGAAGCTTATGAATGAGGATTGTGCCCTAGTAAAATAACTAGGCGGTCTTCCACTTTAAAATATTCGTGATTTTGTGTACTGCCACCCATAAAAGTTTAATGATGATGTCTTTTCTTATAAAAATAATCAAATTTTGATCTCAGCCAGTGGATTTAGGCAATACCTGAGTTGTCTAGAGTCAGTTCACGTAGTTACTGTTCTCCCAGCTGCCTGATTCTATGGTTTCTCTTTCTTTCCTTCCTGCCACATTGACTGGCCCGCTCTAGAGAACTCACAGCATTTGACTAGTGTAACTGCAGAGCACTAGAGACAAAAGGAGTTCTTAAAAACAACCAGAGAGCAAAGGCAGATTTTGCAGAGAAACAGCAGTAGAACTGTCAGCAGATTTCTCGAGAGGAATCTTGTTTCATCAGTTCTTTCCCTGAGGGCCTGAGTCCTAGCGGGTGGAGATGAAAGTAGAACACTTGCCTGTGTGGTTTCTCCTTTCTATGGGACACTCGTCAGTCTGGACCCGGCCTGATTTCGGGTCTAACTTGAGGAATTCTGTAACAGTTGCCCAGATTCCAAAGTGATCACAAATGATTGCATGTTTTTTCATAATTCAGACAAATTTTCCAAGTGTTATTTAAATGTATTGGTTAACACAGTGGAAGTGTTAGGTATATGATATATTTCTTGCTTTTGCTCACAAATTTATAACATGTTATATAATTTTACATTATATACTGAGTTGGGATTTAAGAATTTATACTAGTTCTTACCATGACTTTTAAATTATGTTCATAAGACAAAAGCTAGAGTAGATTGAACAATTCAATATTTTTTCTCTGTAACTTGCTTTCCTTGATCAGTGCCATGCTGTTATTTTTGGAATCCTGCCTTGTTTTTTTTTTTGCAAATGTGAAACTTATTTTTGGAAATAAGAGAATCAGGGTTTTTTTCCCTGTATTATAGATGCGAGTGTTTGGATCATCTGTGTTCTTGGTTTAGTTGATTAGGGAATAATACAGATATTGTTATATTTGGTATGATTGAAGACATTTTATTGTTTTTGTTAGGATACTCATGCTAGGATTGTTTCTTCTTCTAGGAGTCTCAGTGTAGTAAGCAGCCTTGCTTGATTTAAGGATTTGTTTCTTTCCTTTTTTCACTGGGGCCTGTAATTTTTAGACTGATAATTTGTGTAAGGATTGTAAACATTCAGGTGTTGCTAATACTCCACCTTAATGCATTTTTACTTTTTAAACCTACTTCTTCCAGAATATAAAAGGAATTTAGATATTCATATGCAATATTTTTTGCAGTTTTTCATATGAGCTCCTGAAAATGTTATTGTTGACCTTCACATTCGGTCTTAGATGGCTGCACACTTACCTCTCCTTTCAGAAATTGTACTTGGCCATCTGGTTAATCATCTTAACAAGAAAAAGCCTTGTACAGTAATCTCATGCAAACATATGTTCTCATGTCTACCTTCTGAAACTAGTCAAGGTTTTTAAATAATGTTAAATGTTAAACCAATCACCACTTAAAAAATAATGTTACAGGATTGTAGGATGCAAACCTGTATTGAAATGTTAACTTATTTTAAAGTAACAAATGAGGATTAACCAAAGGTTGAAATTAATATTGTAGGGAAATAGAAGCATTAAAAAATTTAGATAATGAAGACTTGTGTTTTGGAAGTGTTTGTTTTGGTTTTCTTATAGAATTTTAAAAACAGGTATATTATAGAAAGTTAATTTGTATGTGTGTGTGTTAGTAACTCAGTTGTGTCCAACTCTTTGCAACCCTGTGAACTGCGGCCTACCAGGCTCCTCTCTGTCCATGGAATCCAGGCAAGAATACTGGAGTGGGTTGCCATTCCATTCTCCAGGGGATCTTCCCAACCCAGGGGTCGAACCTGGGTTTCCCACATTGCAGGCAGATTGTTTACCTTCTGAGACACCTTAGATAACCTTAATCCTACCTGTTCTTTATAAAGTAATGTATTAAGTACTAGTCTCTGTTATTAGATTTATAAAAACCGTCAACATGGTTAAAATCACATTTCAGAAATTAAAATGGTAGGATTTCCCTGGTGGTACAGTGGCTAAGACTCTGCACCCCCAATGCAGGGGACCCAGGTTTGATCCCTGATCAGAAAACTAGATCCCACATGCCATAGCTAAGAGGTTGTATGCCACAACTAAAGATTCTGCTTGCTTCAAGTGAAAGATCCCACGTGCTGCAATTCTAAGACCTGGCACAGCCAAATAAATAAATAATACAAAATTTTAGAACAATTAAAATGGTAGTAAGGGCTTTCCAGTTGGCTCAGTTGTAAAGAATCCACCTGCCAAAGCAGGAGATGTGGGTTCGATCCCTGGCTTGGGAAGATGCCCTGGAGAAGGAAATGACAACTCAGCTGCAGTATTCTTGCCGGGGAAATCCCATGGCTAGAGGAACCTGGCCAGCTACAGTTCATGAGGTAACAAAGAGTCAGACATGACTTAGCAACTAAATTGCTAAACATCCCTCCCCCAGGCTCTCTGCACCACTGCCACTGTGATATTCCTAAAGCCTGAGTTTTGAAATTCTTGGTCTACTTGTTAGGTTCTCCTCACCAGACTAACCTCCTAAAGGACAAGGGACTCGCCTCATTTTAATGTTTCCAGTACCTTACCAGCCCCTGGCATATGTGGGCATTTAATAAAGAATATAAAAAATTGTCCATGAAACTGAGGATTGTTAGAAGAAGAAGCAATATGTTTACTGGAGGAATGTTTTTTACATGGGATGTGGGAAAAGGATTAGATGAATGTTGTGTGGCTTTAGGTGGCAGAGTTAATATCAGCAGAGAACTAGGTTCTGGTTCTAGTTAATGTGGCAAAGAACACAATGAGAAGTAAACCACAGTGCCGTCACACTCTCATTTGGAGTCAGGAGTTAAGACAGTTTGCATTATGGTCCTGACTTGGTCACTCACTGTGCTCTTTTTTGGGTTTTAGCTTTTTCCTTTTTTTTTTCTAACAGAAAAGCAGAGATTATAGTAGCTCATATAGTGGTTTTGAGGACAAATGAAATAACAATTCAGGGTGCTTAGGCTAACGCCTGACATTGAATGGTGCTTTATAAATGTTCATTGAATTTGAATTAATCTTCTAATTCATGTTTTTCATAAAACCTTACTCTCCCTTTAAATATATATGATATGTTTGCATAAAGTGACACCATAAAATAAAGATTTAATTGCCTTTCTTTCCCCTCAAAGATTTATTCATTGTACTGATGATTCTCCAGATCCATGTATGGAATATGAGGTAAGAATCTTTTCTTTAAAATCTTGATAAAACTGATATGAATTATAGGGTAACTTATGGCCCAGCAGTAATAAGATTTTACTTCATCATCTTTTGAGTTGTATGTTATGTCAGAACTCCCAAAATGATAAATAAATGATAAAGATGCATTTTGTCATGAAGAGTTTTAACAGTTCTGTTAGACTAATAATAGATCATAGCTCTGTTCTCTACATTTCATGTCAAGAATGTTTTATGCCTTCTTTAAATTTAAAAAAAAAACACACTTGATAATGGCAGTTGTTAAGACACAGTCTCCACATAAAATTGTTTATCAGACTAGTAAATATCCTCGTTTTATATTGCTGTGTTACATTTTTTTCTTTGCAGCTTGTTCTTCGAAAATGGTGTGAATTAATTCCTGGGGCCGAGTTCCGATGTTTTGTCAAGGAAAATAAGCTTATTGGTGAGGTTTTCTTTCTTTCTTTTAAACCTTTTAAACCTTTAATTGTTAAAAGACAAGCATTTGATGGAAATAGATTGCTTAGTAATTAAGTCAAGGGTAGCAATCAGTTTTTATCTCAGATGCTGCCTCTAGCCAATGGGCACTAACTCTGGAATGCTGTGTTGACAAGGGTCCTAGGGCCAGATTCTGTTTCCACAGAAGACAGTCTCGATGAGTCATGTCTGTCTGGATTCCAGCAGTGAAAGCAGTGGCCTGTGTTGATCCCACTTAGGATACGTGTACCTGCTTTCTCTCTGGGGCTGTCCTAAGTGCTACTCACAGTACATGGCTGATTTTAATTGTTGTAAAAAGCCCAGTTTTTGAACCTTTACTGATATTACTGAAGCAGTATTTATTATCCTAGCAAGAGAAAACATGCGAACAAAGAAGGGCATTGCTATAAAAGCCACCCATTTTCTTTGCTCTCAGGCTATCATTTTGTCTGCTGTGATCTATTCAAGTTAAATATTGAAGCTAATTTGCCCTTATTTTGTCTAAGCACATTTTCCATGAGGTAAAATTGACCTTCAACCAAGAAGAGTGTGATTTGAACAGAATCAGATCCACAGTGTTTGTTTATTGAATAAGATGTCAACGTTTAACTTGCCTGCTGTACCCTGGGCCTGTTTGGATTTAATGTATCGTTATGTATCCCTGAAGGAAACACCAAAATTCTAAGTGCCTGAGGAAGAGGTACTCAGCTGGAGGCGTTTCATGAGAGTAGAGAGCTTTCTCCTAGGCCTAGGGCAGATTGAAGGAGCTCTTAGAGTGCTCCCTTCAGTGTGTTTTGAATAATGTCAGCAAGTCACTCTGAAGAAAGGTATGTTTACTTTTCCGTGGTTTGAAACATGGAGCTTGTGAAGGAAAGATAGCATGTATGAACAAGGAAATTGCTGCCTCTAGATGCTTCTGTGAAATGCAGTATGAAAATGGAAGACGTGTGGTGAGGGCTATTTCACATGTTCCCGAAGAAAGCGAAAAGAAGGCCAGTTTTTAGAGAGGCCATAGGAAAAATCAAAGAAGCAGCAGTTAGACTATGTGGGTAGGTTTAAATTTTCTTCTTTCATTTTTTACATGGTAAACATTTTTATAACTTTGAATTCTTCCCGTTGTACTAAATAACTGCCGTTTCTGAAGTAAGCATGGCACTATGGCATTTTAGGGCCCACCTGACCTTATGAACCTTTACAACTGATAAGCTTTATATAAAATGCTGACTATTGGGTGATTCCATTCATCTGATTGGTCTTCTGATCTACTTTAATGGTTCCCTAAAAAGGAGGTTTAAAATCACATTTTGGTGTTTTTGAAAAGAATATTGTGTAATAACAGAATATAAAATATTTTCTCATCAGGTATTTCTCAGAGGGACTACACACAATATTATGATCATATTTCTAAACAAAAAGAAGAGATTTGCAGATGCATACAAGATTTTTTCAAGAAACACATACAGTATAAATTCTTAGATGAAGATTGTGAGTATGTTTTTATTGACCTAGTGAAATGAAATGCATGTTACTGGACCTCATTTCATGGTGGTATATATTTTAAAACTGGACTCGCACTGTGTTTTTAAGCATTTTACTATATTATGATAGTACTGATGGGTTTGCATGTTAATTTTACCTTCTTTAACCAAAATCCCCTTTTAAGACTGAGATAATTTCTCTGTCCTGTCACTTGAGATATTTTCTACACATTTCAAAGGGTCTGTCTACAGAGAACCAAACTCTTCTGTTATTAGGACTAAATTAGCTAGTTGACTGATCTACCTTTCTAGACTTTTTTTTTATTTGAGTGATCAGATAGCACCAGTTGCAAAGTAATCACTTGTGTTTTAAAGAACTGAAAGTATATTGGGTATGAGACAGAGTGTTCATGCGTTGTCAGATTATATCTGCAGTGGTTACCATTTTTCTACTCGCCAAGCCTGGTACCTGTGGCAGATTTGACTTCAAAAAGGATGACTTGTGCCCTGAGCACGCTGAGGTTGTGTGCTTTCCTAGTGCAGGTTTTACCCATTTTATTCTCCATCAGATGGTACATGGTCTCCTTTCACTGTGACAGACCACCTGCCTCTAATGGTGAAATGGTTGAGACAATGTTGGTGTTTGGTTTGAATTTTTATTCATATATGTTTTTGAATTTTTAAATATAAGGGATTATGGCTGAGGACAGAGAAAAGGAAAGCAAAATTACATTAAGTAAAACATTGCAGGATGCCTTTTTATGTTTGAAGTTTTGAGATGTAGAAGCATGAAGTCCTCAAAGCCAAATATATTCTGCTGTTTGAGTAACTTATGATAAAATGCATTTTAATTATCAAAAGGAGGCTTTGATCATGCACATAGTAGTTCATTACTAACTCCGAGTTTTTTATCCTTCGCAGTTGTATTCGATATATACAGAGACAGTAGGGTAAGTAAACTTGATATTTGATATACTCTAAATACATAGGCATTCTCTATGTGAAGGGCTCACTGCTTAAAAGTTTCCCCAAGGCAACTAAGGTGATTGAAATTCACAGTGGTCAAGACTGTCCCCTTAAAATATCCTTAACTCTAGGAGATGTGATATCTCCCATCATTACATGTCACAAGTTCAGGAGCTAATTAAAAGAGGCTTACTCCTTGGAAGAAAAGTTATGACCAACCTAGACAGCATATTCAAAAGCAGAGACATTACTTGGCCGACTAAGGTCTGTCTAGTCAAGGCTATGGTTTTTCCAGTAGTCATGTATGGATGTGAGAGTTGGACTGTGAAGAAGGCTGAGCACCGAAGAATTGATGCTTTTGAACTGTGGTGTTGGAGAAGACTCTTGAGAGGCCCTTGGACTGCAAGGAGATCCAACCAGTCCATCCTAAAGGAGATCAGCCCTGGGTGTTCTTTGGAAGGAATGATGCTAAAGCTGAAACTCCAGTACTTTGGCCACCTCATGCGAAGAGTTGACTCATTGGAAAAGACTCTGATGCTGGGAGGGATTGGGGGCAGGAGGAGAAGGGGACGACAGAGGATGAGATGGCTGGATGGCATCACTAACTCGATGGATATGAGTCTGAGTGAACTCTGAGAGTTGGTGATGGACAGGAAGGCCTGGCGTGCTGCCATCCATGGGGTTGCAAAGAGTTGGACACGACTGAGCAACTGAACTGAACTGAAGGCCACCCTGTGTCCCCCTCCTTTCCTCTTTTGTCGGGAGTCTGGGCCTGCTTAAAACAGTTCAGTTTTCACATTTCAATGTGGCCAGGAACTTGTCATTGGCTATTTAGATAATTGTTTTTGGTTACCTGAAAGGCCCTTAGCATGATTTGAGTCTGGTGGCTCAGACAGTAAAGAATCTGCCTGCATTGCAGGAGACCTTGGTTCAGTCCCTGGGTTGGGAAGATCCCCTGGAGAAGGGAATGGCAACCCACTCTGGTATTCTTGCCTGGAGAATCCCATGGACAGAGGAGCTTGATGGGCTGTAGTCCATGGGTCGCAAGGAGTCAGACACAGCTGAGCGACTAACACTTTCACTTTCTTTCATGAAGATGAAGAATTGAGTAGTTTGTATTTATTTTGTAATCTTAAAGTGATGGAAACTTCTGTAATGAATAGCAAAAACCGGACCTAATGAATCCTGCAGCAGAGATTTCACTATCAAGACATGCAATCATTTCAGAGAGATTTGTGCCACGAGGTGTCCTGTGATAGTGCTTTAACAGCTTAGCTCTTAAGAGGACAGCAGGTGTGTTTTCTAAATATGTGACCCATATATTTCCTCAGCATCCCTCAAATTCTTTTCCTTCCCTCCCCACACTTGTATCACCTCATCACAGTGATGCTTGTGATACCTTTCAGTCATTTCTTGGACAAAAGGATGGGGCCCATATGTTCATGACCCAAGGTAACTGTTAACCATTCACTCACCTCTTTCAAGCCAAAGGTATCACTTACTCTGTTTTCACCTGTCTGTGTTGAAGGTTGGTGGCATCTGTTAAGAATTAGAAAGGGGAGCTATTAAAAAAGAGAAAGAAAGAGGACCTATAAATTGACATGTGGTACAGAAGAGGGATGGTACTTGCCAGAGTTGGAAGCAAACCTTAGAGAAAGGATGGGGAGCTGGCAGGGTGGAGTGGACAGGAACCTGAGCTGCTGGGCGCCCAGGACTCAGGGCCAGTCTCAGGTTCTAACAGCCAGATGCCAGCCACGTCCAGTCACTCACAGACCACAGTTTATCCAGAGTCTGCCAGGTGTTAGATGCTGTGCTTCTAACAAGCCGCTTCCATCCGGGTGATCTCAAGACCATCAAGGAGCTTACCTTTGAGACTAAAGCGTTCCAGGATTGGCCTGGATCAAATCAGTGAGGGAGGAAACTGAGCCCATTGTCCTGAATGTGCGGCTCAGAAGAGCTTGACTCTTACTTAATTCATTCTGGATCTCAGGGTGTCTCAGCACTTCCCCAGCACATGTCCAGGTCTGCTGTGGTTCAGTAGGGCCAGCAGGTCAGTGCAGACGTGTGACTTCGTGCGACAGTTATATGAGTGTCTTAAGTGAAGTGGGACATGGATGTAAGTAATTACGGCTGTGATCTGACAGCACCAAAAGCAGTTGCGTGCTTTTAAAGTGGGAACCAGGCCAGTGTAAACATCTTGACGGTCTCTGAGAAGAGATGCCGGCCGTGATGTGAAATTCATTTGCTTTCAATCAATGGCACTTGAGTCACCGTCTCAGACACTGTCTGGAATGCAGGATTTATGGCTATTCTTGGGAGAAAACTAACTCTTTTTATGGTGATCTCTGATCTGAAGTACAAGTGGAGTGTGTCTGGGGTTGGCTCCCCTGCATGTCTGTCAGAACAGTTGCTGGGCAGGTGGACTCGGTGCCAAGAGAGTCTAACCGCTCTACGCGTCAGAGCCGTGGCTCCTGCCCCTATGCGGGAGGTCTGGGATGAGGCCTTGGAATGTGTATTTTAAGAAGCTCCACAAGTGCTGATAATGCATAACTAGAATTTAGAGTAACTACTGTAGATATTTGAAAAACGATTTGGGTCCCCTTATGTATTCCTTTCCGTCATGGCTATTTTCTTGTTATTTTGTTGCTTTTGGGATAAATATGATGTAGCGTGTTTGATATTGTTCAGAATGAATCTGCAGTCTAGTCACTTTTTTGCTTCTGTTGTATGTATGATTGAGAAAGAAAGTACAGTGTCTAACGTGCAAAGTGTTCTGTAGACGTTCGTTAGATTAAGCTTGTTAATGCTATTGCTTTGAAAATATACATGGAAGGTCTGATTCTAACCCTTCCACCTCTGCAATCTAGGTTAATTTCTTATGTATCCTTCCAGTATTTCTTGATGCAAAAACCAGCAGCATACTTCTTCCCCATCTTTCTTTACACAGGAGTTCAGTTAAGTTTAGTTGCTCGGTGGTGTCCGACTCTCCATGACCCCATGGACTATAGCATGCCAGGTTTCTCTGTCCATCACTAGCACCCAGAGCCTGCTTAAACTCATGTCCATTGAGTCAGTGATACCATCCAACCATCTCATCCTCTGTTGTCCCCTTCTCCTCCTGCCTTCAATCTTTCCCAACATCAGGGTCTTTTCCAGTGAGTTAGTTCTTGCATCAGGTGGCCAAAGTATTGGAGCTTCGGTTTCAGCATCAGTCCCTCCAGTGAATATTCACAACTGATTTCCTTTAGGATGGACTGGTTGGACCTCCTTGCAGTCCAAGGGACTCTCAAGAGACTTCTCCTACACCACAGTTCAAAAGCATCAATTCTTCAGCACTCAGCTTTCTTTATAGTCCAACTCTCACATCCATACATGACTACTAGAAACCACAGCTTTGACTAGATGGACCTTTGTTGGCAAAGTAATATCGGCTTTTTAATATGTGGTCATAGCTTTTCTTCCAAGGAGCAAGTGTCTTTTAATTTCATGGCTGCAGTCACCATCTGCAGTGATTCTGGAGCCCAAAAAAATAAAGTCTGACACTGTTTCCATTGTTTACCCATCTATTTGCCATGAACTGATGGGACTGGATGCCATGATCTTCATTTTTTGAATGTTGAGTTTTAAGCCAGCTTTTTCACTTTCATCAAGAGGCTCTTTAGGTCTTCTTTGCTTTCTGCCATAAGGGTGGTGTCATCTGCATACCTGAGGTTTTTGATATTTCTCCCAGCAATCTTGATTCCAGCTTGTGCTTCATCCAGCCCAGCATTTCTCGTGATGTACTCTGCATATAAGTTATACAGGGAGACAATATACAGCCTTGACGTACTCCTTTTCCTATTTGGAACCAGTCTGTTGTTCCATTTCCGGTTCTAACTGTTGCTTCCTGACCTGCGTACAGATTTCTCAGGAGGCAGGTAACGTGGTCTGTCTGGTATTCCCATCTCTTGAAGAATTTTCCACAGTTTGTTGTGATCCACATAGTCAAAAGCTTTGGCATAGTCAATAAAGCAGAAGTAGATGTTTTTCTGGAATTCTTTTGCTTTTTCAATGATCCAACGGATGTTGGCAATTTGATCTCTGGTTCTTCTGCCTTTTCTCTTTTTTTTAATATAAATTTATTTATTTTAATTGGAGGCTAATTACTTTACAATATTGTATTGGTTTTGCCATACATCAATATGAATCTGCTACGGGTGTACACGTGTTCCCCATCCTGAACCCACCCCCCCCCCACCCGCCCCACCTCCCTCCCTGTACCATCCCTCTGGGTCATCCCAGTGCACCAGCCCCAAGCATCCTGTATCATGCATCGAACCTGGACTGGTGATTTGTTTCATATATGATATTGTACATGTTTCAATGCCATTCTTCCAAATCATCCTACCCTCTCCCTCTCCCACAGAGTCCAAAAGACTGTTCTGTATATCTGTGTCTCTTTCGCTGTCTTGCATACAGGGTTATCGTTACCATCCTTCTAAATTCCATATATATGCGTTAGTATACTGTATTGGTGGGAATGCAAACTAGTATAGCCACTATGGAGAACCGTGTGGAGATTTCTTTAAAAACTGGAAATAGAACTGCCTTATGACCCAGCAATCCCACTACTGGGCATACATACTGAGGAAACCAGAATTGAAAGAGACATGTGTACCCCAATGTTCATCCCAGCACTGTTTATAATAGCCAGGACATGGAAGCAACCTAGATGTCCATCAGCAGATGAATGGATAAGAAAGCTTTGGTACATATACACAGTGGAGTATTACTCAGCCATTAAAAAGAATACATTTGAATCAGTTCTAATGAGGTGGATGAAACTGGAGCCTATTATACAGAGTGAAGTAAGCCAGAAAGAAAAACACCAATACAGTATCCTTTGCCTTTTCTAAATCCAGCTTGAACATCTGGAAGTTCACGGTTCACGTACTGTTGAAGCGTAACGTGGAGAATTTTGAGCATTACTTTACTAGCGTGTGAGATGAGTGCAATTGTGCGGTAGTTTGAGCATTCTTTGGTATTGCCTTTCTTTGGGATTGGAATGAAAACTGACCTTTTCCAGTTCTGTGGCCACTGCTGAGTTTTCCAAATTTGCTGGCATATTGAGTGCAGCACTTTCACAGCATCATCTTTCAGAATTTGAAATAGCTCAACTGGAATTTCATCACCTCCACTAGCTTTGTTTACTAACACACAGGTCAGCATATGATAAAGCACTTGCACCTTGCTTTTTACACCCTTTAAAAGCAGTGTATCTTAGAGAACTTCCTGGTTTCTTAAGGACACAGGATTTGATTATGTGGATGTGCTGTATGATTTGATGAGTCGTTTCCCAGTGGATGAATGCTTAGCTTGTTTCTGGTCTTTTACGCACTGTGCTGCAGTGAACGTGTACTGGTGTACACGTGTGTATACATGTCCTGGTCTGGACAGAACTCTTTCAGAGAGCAAACTCTCTGTTACTGACCTTTATGTCCCCATGAGTAGCACGGTGTTTGGTGTGTAGAGTTTTATTTAGGTGGATGGTGGGGAAGTCAGGGTAGGTCAGTTGGTAGATACTAGGAAGGTCGGTGTGACCACTCCTACCTGATAAGTTGCCTAAAACCAGAGTTTCTCAGGATGTCTTGTTCCTGAGGTGTGACATAAAAAACATGTTATGGGTGTAAAAACCTCATCCTGATGGTTTTATGCCTGATTCCAGCTGGTCTGTTTTTCTTTAAACTAGAGGATGACTTCCAAACTACAGAACACATTCTGCCATCTGTCAGTCCTAACAGTGGTGATTTTCTTTTTTTTACAGTGTGGCATACTTCTAGTTTATAGAGCTCAATATTCTGATGCTAACAGATGCAATAGTTTTTTTCCTTTTTTCTTTTGATAATGAGATGATTTTACTGGTTATAAAAATTCAAGTTGAAAGGATTCAAAGTTTAGAAAATACTCATTTTGTTAAAATAACATACAGCTTATTACAGACATCTGAGTAATCAGCAAAAAAAGCAAAGTTGCTGTCATACCAAGGAATGGGTTGACGGTGGACATGATTTCACACAGTCAGAGAAGCGAGGAGGAGCAAGCACCAAATTGAAGTGAGAATATAACTCAAGTGGCAAGAAGGAATTGCAGGCAGGATTGCTGCTAGGGATTGTGTGAACCAGGAAACGTGGCCAAATGGTGCATGGTGGAAACTTCCCATAGTGGTTCTTTGCCACGTCGAGCTTTCTAGTTTGCAGCCAGTCCTAATAAAATGCTTTGTCTTTATTAAACTTTTCTTTGAAAACAGATGAGAAGCAATGCTAGATATTGCTGGCTCAGCAGTCTAGCTCCTTAGGCATTTGTCATTTTACACACGCATGTCTGCCCAAGACACAATTGGCTACATATTTACAGAAAAAAACTATCAACAAAAGGGTGCAATTATGTTGAGTGTCTCAGTGAGAAAAGTCAAGAGAAGCAAAAATAAAAGTTGCAAGGAAACATTTATCTAGTAAATGTCACATACACCCCCATGGTCAAATGTGTTGGTGTTAATTTCCTGGCAGGATTTCACAGGCTCTCCAGCTCCTTTATGTCAGCACTTTGCCACTTGCAAATTCGATCTGGCTGGGCCAGAGGTGTTCCTTCCCTGAGGCTGGAATCTGTCACACTGGCCATCACTGCTCTCAGAAGAGGAGAAGATGGTAGTTTCTTAGAAAGGTTGATTTGTTTTTATTTTGCATCTGCCTTTCATGTGCCGTCAAGCTCTGTCATGCAGAGAAAACAGTTATTATTGGCTTGGCCCTAAAACTCATTGAGGTTTGTCTGTAAGAGGGTATGGAAAACCCAAACAAACTTTCTGGCCAATCCAGTACATTGAAATGAAAGACAGCTGAGCATTTTCTTATGTCTTCGCTCAGTCATGTTCGATTCTTCTGCGACCCTTTGGACTATAGCCTGCCAGGCTCCTCTGTCCATGGGATTCTCCAGGCAAGAATTCTGGAGTGTGTTGCCATGCCTTCCTCCCGGGATCTTCCCCACCCAGGGACTGAACCTGAGTCTCCACTGTGGTGAAGTGTTTCCTGCGTTGCAGGCAGATTCTTCACCTGCCGAGCCACTGGGGAAGCCCTTTCTTACATCTTCAGTAAGTTTTAAAAAATTCAAGCCTTTGTAGCAGGCTCTCAGAGGTGGGGGCTGGTCTGAGAACTGCTGGCCTCCTCCTGGAAGATCATTAAAGAACCCGTGAGAGCATTACAGTGATGCTGCTTTTGGTGGGACTCCTTTGTGAGATTTCGCTTCTGCCTGCTTGAGTTTTATTACTTACTACATTATTCCATACAATTATAAGTAAACAGACTTTGAGAAAATATACTGGCAGTATTAAACATGATGAGGCTGTTCAAGGATCTTACATAAGGTTGTAAGAGGCCCCACTGCCACCATTGCCCCCCAGAATTTGTATATTTCATATAAAAAGTAAAAATAGATCATTGGCATTTAACTAGCCTTATTCTTTGTAATCCATGAACCACGATATACACCTGAATAATTTCAGAATCTTCAGAGCAAAACAAAGAATTTTCTTCCACTGCTTGCTTCGGTTTTTGATGTAAAATTGATTGAAAGCAGAAGTCGGCATGCATGTCTTTGTCAGGCTTTGTTTTCCTGTCTCCTCTCTGTGTTCTCAGGTGGACTTCTGGGGCTCTGTGCCCGCTCTTAGGCAGCCCTTCACAGATGGGGCCTGGAGGAACTATCTTTTCAAATCAGTGATATGATTTTTAAGATGAAATGAGATGATTTTGGGTAAAACAAGATCATCTTCCTGATAAGCCAGCTTACAGTCTTGATTTTATCCTTACTGGGCTTTCTCTCTGTTCTGCAGGGGAAGGTGTGGCTGATTGATTTTAATCCATTTGGTGAAGTCACAGATTCACTGCTGTTTACTTGGGATGAACTGTTATCTGGAACAAACTTAAAGGGTGACTTCAGTGAAGGAGAAGCTCTGGAGCAGGTAAGAAGATCAGAGAGGTCCCCAGGAAACTTGTCAGTGCCCTGAGGAATTGCCTCCTGGTTCCCAGGCACCCGACACAGATTAACTCTGTGATCCTTGCCCGCGGTGGTGGTCCAGAAGGGGGTGTGTGCTTTGTGGTTTACTCACTTCATCATTCACTATGGACGGAGGTTCGTGACATTGTACAGGAGGCAGTGATCAAAACAATCCCCAAGGAAAAGAAATGCAAAAAGGCAAAATGGTTGTCTGAGGAGGCCTTACAAATAGCTGAGAAAAGAAGAGAAGCTAAAGGCAAAGGAGAAAAGGAAAGATAGACCCATTTGAATCCAGAGTTCTGAAGAATAGCAAGGAGAGATAAGAAAGCCTTCCTCAGTGATCAGTGCAAAGAAATAAAGGAAAATAATAGAATGGGAAAGACTAGAGATCTCTTCAAGAAAATTAGAGATACCAAGGGAACATTTCATGCAAAGATGGGCACAATAAAGGACAGGAATGGTATGGAAGATATTAAGAAGAGGTAGCAAGAATACACAGAAGAACTATACAAAAAGTTCTTCATGACCCAGATAACCATGATGGTGTGATCAGTCACCCAGAGCCAGACATCCTGGAGTACAAAGTCAAGTGGGCCTTAGGAAGCATCACTATGAACAAAGCTATTGGAGGTGATGGAATTCCAATTGAAATGTTTCAAATCTTAAAAGATGATGCTGTGAAAGTGCTTCAGTCAATATGGCAGCAAATTTTGAAAAATCAGCAGTGGCCACAGGACTGGAAAAGGTCCGTCTTCATTCCAATCCCAAAGAAAGGCAATGCCAAAGAATGTTCAAACTACTGCACAATTGCACTCATCTCACACGCTAGCAAAGTAATGCTCAAAATTCTCCAAACCAAGCTTCAACAGTTAAGTGAACTGTGAACTTCCAGATGTTCAAACTGGATTTAGAAAAGGCAGAGGAACCAGAGATCAAATTGCCAACATCCGTTTGATCATTGAAAAAGCAAGAGAATTCAAGAAAAACATCTACGTCTGCTTTATTGACTATGCCAAAGCCTTTGACTGTGTAGATCACAACAAACTGTGGAAAATTCTTCAAGAGATGGCACTACCAGACCACCTTACCTGCCTCCTGAGAAATCTGTATGCAGGTCAAGAAGCAACAGTTAGAACCAGACATGAAACAACAGACTGGTTCCAAATTGGGAAAGGAATACATCAAGGTGATGTATTGTCACCCTACTTATTTAACTTATATGCGTCATGCGAAATGCTGGGCTGGATGAAGCACAAGCTGAAATCAAGATTGCTGGGAGAAATATCAGTAACCTCAGATATGCAGATGACACCACCTTTATGGCAGAAAGCAAAGAACTAAAGATTTAGCCTCTTGATGAAAGTGAAAGAGAAAAGTGAAAAAGCTGGCTTAAAACTCAACATTCAAAAAATGAAGATCATGGCATCCAGTCTTATCAATTCATGGCAAATTGATGGGGAAACAATGGAAACAGTGACAGACTTTATTTTTTTGGGTTCCAGAATCACTGCAAATGGTGACTGCAGCCATGAAATTAAAAGACACTTGCTCCTTGGAAGAAAAGCTATGAGCAACCTAGACAGTGTATTAAAACGCAGAGACATTACTTTGCTGACAAAAGTCTATCTATCTAGTCAAAGCTGTGGTTTTTCTAGTAGTTGTGTATGGATGTGAGAGTTGGACTAGAAGGAAAGCTGAGCACTGAAGAATTGATGCTTTTGAACTGTGGTGTTGGAGAAGACTCTTGAGAGTCCCTTGGACTGCAAGGAGGTCCAACCAGTCCATCCTAAAGGAAATCAGTGCTGAATATTCATTGGAAAGACTGATGCTGAAGCTGAAGCTCCAGTACTTTGGCCACCTGATGTGAAGAACTGACCGACTCCTTGGAAAAAACCCTGATGTTGGGAAAGATTGAAGGCAGGAGGAGAAGGGGATGACAGAGGATGAGATGGTTGGATGGCATCAGCAACTCAAAGGACATGAGTTTGAACAGCCTCTGGGTGTTGGTGATGCTGCAGTCCATGGGGTCATGAAGAGTCGGACATGACTGAGTGACTGAACTGACTGACACTTCATCTAAGGAAGTGATAGCCGGATAGGTTCTTTTCTAGTTACTTTTCTTTTTCTTGGCTCCCGTTTCCTCCCCACCTGAAGAGAGTCCTGGCTGTGGGTCAGGTCACGTGTCTGTTTATTCTGGTCCAGCCCTGGGCTGCTGCACGTGGACAGAGGGATGTTGCCCGGCCGTGTGGACAGGGGCTTGTCCAATCAGAACCCCTGGCTTCCCCAGGGCTTTGACCACAGGCTCTGTCGTCCTACCAGCGTCCCCTTCCACTGGCCACAGTGGCTGTTCCACGCCCTCCATGCTCCTGGGAGCTTCTGCCCATCACTCTTGCCCTCCTCAGCGGGTACTTTCACAGCTCCCCTCATGGGAAGAGAGAATCATTGCTGAGAATTTGCTCCCTTTAACTGCCATCAAACCTACAGACTCACTGCATCCTTCCTCCAAGTCCTGTCTCTGCCCTGCATCTCACCAGATTCCCAGGGCTGCCAGTGCCTTCTTTCCTTTCTCCAGTCTCTTTCTTTCTCTGAAAGTAGTTCACCATGTTTTGACGCCTTCAGTCTTAGTAGCAAGGCCTCCCTCAGGTCCGTCTCCATCCAGCTGCTCTCTCTTTTCTCCTCATGTTCATGGCCACCCCTTCTTTAGACAACTGTATATTGCTCTTTTCAGCCTAAAAGAGTGATACCTGCCCGCTTTTAAAGGAAATTCTAAAATCACCCATGATCCTGGCTCCTTGAGAACCGCTGTTATATTTTGGTGCATAACCTGCTTGCACACATAAACATGAGCCTTTTTAAAGTAAATGAGAGAACACTGCATCTGTAGTCCTTGTCTGCTGGGTTCTTCATTTTCATATTCTCATGGGTGTTTTCTGTCTTCTACAAAATAGTTTTATCTTCATAAGATCATTTAAAAATGATCTCTCAGAGAGAGAGAATTAGAAAGAAGTAACACTTGAAATCCTGCCACCTAGAAATGGCCACCCCAGCACCATTAAGGTTTCCTGGCCATTTTTTGTATATATTCAAATGCACAGACTCCCATTATTTCGGAAGTGGGGTCCCACCAGTCCCTCTCCTTCTGTCAGGTTACAGTGCCAGGTACAACTAAGGTTTGTTGAATTAATGA
The DNA here is from genome assembly GCF_032405125.1 of Capricornis sumatraensis. NCBI lineage: Eukaryota > Metazoa > Chordata > Mammalia > Artiodactyla > Bovidae > Capricornis > Capricornis sumatraensis. The sequence goes on from NC_091083.1 coordinate 19,903,106, forward strand.
ATGAAGGGATCTTAACAAAATCACTGCAGATGGTGATTGCAGCCATGAAATTAAAAGACGCTTACTCCTTGGAAGAAAAGTTATGACCAACCTAGATAGCATATTCAAAAGCAGAGACATTACTTTGCCAACTAACGTCCGTCTAGTCAAGGCTATGGTTTTTTCTGTGGTCATGTGTGGATGTGAGAGTTGGACTGTGAAGAAGGCTGAGTGCTGAAGAATTGATGCTTTTGAACTGTGGTGTTGGAGAAGACTCTTGAGAGTCCCTTGGACTGCAAGGAGATCCAACCAGTCCATTCTGAAGGAGATTAGCCCTGGGATTTCTTTGGAGGGAATGATGCTAAAGCTGAAACTCCAGTACTTTGGCCACCTCATGCAAAGAGTTGACTCATTGGAAAAGACTCTGATGCTGGGAGGGATTGAGGGCAGGAGGAGAAGGGGACAACAGAGGATGAGATGGCTGGATGGCATGACTGACTCGATGGACGCGAGTCTGAGTGAACTCTGGGAGTTGGTGATGGACAAGGACACCTGGCGTGCTGCAATTCATGGGATCGCAAAGAGTCGGACACGACTGAGCAACTGAACTGAACTGAACTGATCCCTGCTGGCATCTTAAGAGTTGTGGGCTGTTAAAATCTGAGTATCAGGGAAGAAGAATGCAAATTATTTGGCCCAAGGTTATTTTTAAATATGAGGAACAGAGTTATTGTATAGAAACAGTTGTATAAGATTCACTGTATGATCCGAATTCATTCATTTATCCATTCAGCCTTCCTTCCTTTCCTTTTTTCCTTCCTTCCCTCCTTCCTTTCTTCTTAATGTAAACAATCTTATGCTGGAGGTTAGGGATGACAAAAGAGCAACAGGAACCGGCTCCTGCCTTTCTCAGCACCCCTTCCTGCCTGTCCTCCAGTGCACAGAGACCTGCCTGCCTTCCATTCCTCAAAGCTGCAGAGCCCTGCCTGGCCTTCAGGTCTTTGCACTGGTTGTTTCCACTGTGTCCAAAGCTGAGTTTGCTCCAGACCTCATGAGGCTGCTTTCATCATACTTTTCAGTTCTCAGCCCAGATGTCCCCTGCTTAAGCAAGGTCCCACCCCCCCAGCCCACCCTCAAGAGGAATCTTCATGGTTCTCCTTTTACCATAGCTCCTTGCTGTCCTGTTTTTATAACTTTTTACTCTGTGGAATGATCTTGTTTATTTATTTGCTTGCTCAGTGGCTCCCTACCCTCTTGTTTTCCAGTTTTTCTCCCTTCCCCAGAACAATGTCCAGCAGACAGTAGGTATTTCATGTGTGTGTGTGTGTGTGTATGTGTGTGTGTGTTAATTGCTCAGTTGTGTCCTTCTTTTTGTGACCCCATCGACTGTGACCCACCAGACTCCTCTGTCCATGGAATTCTCCAGTCAAGAATACTGGAGTGGGTTGCCATTCTCTTCTCCAGGGGATTTTCCCCACCTAGGGATCAAGCCTGAGTCTCCTGCATGCAGGTAGATTCTTTACTGTCTGAACCATGGCTGGGCTGTCTGTCATAAGGTATGGCCTGCTTTCTAGGGCTTCACTGTCCTGTTCCAGCCAGGTTCCCAGTGTGTCTCCACCTGCTGGACACCATCCATCCCTCACCTCAGTATCTGCCACCCATGAAGCCCAAACCCATGGCTTCTGACTCTGGAACCCTTTTCAGCACCAGGGATATGTGAACATTCCATGCAAGACCTAAGCACATGCAATAAAGAATGTGAAGACTTGTTAAATATGACCCTTGAATTTACAGTTTTACATTGGTGCTGAGAGAAATCTGTGAGTGAGTACACGAAGTGACGTGAGAGAAGTGCAATAGTGTTAGGGGTTTGGGGCTCTCCTTTGCCCTCACTGTTGGCTTTATTCTCTTAAGGCAGTAGTTTCCTGCAGTGCACCTGTGGAAAGTGTCAGAGTTTATAAAGCATGCTGGCCTGTGTGGGCCTGCCTGAGGCAGCCTCAAGCCTGGAGAGAGCCCCCACCCCCAGCCCTTCACAGCTACAGCAGCTATGCAGCCACCACTCGGGGACCACCCAGCCCCGCCCCCCAACGTCTCTTGTCTTCAGATACCTTAGATGTGTATTTTCTTGTGAACATGTGTTTTTTTTTAAAAAAGACTTGGGGCTTTCTTTCACTTAGGAATCTTGATTTTCTTTCCTCCCTAGTACAGAAGAGGAGTTGAAAATTCTATACCAGGATCTTTTTCAGTTTGAAGAATTGACTTAAAAAAACAACTTTCACCAACTTCTGCTCCTCCTTTTTTTTCTTCATGAAGGATGCTCCTGCCTTCCGTTGTACCAACAGTGAAGTCACGGTCCAGCCGAGTCCCTACCTGAGCTACCGGCTGCCCAAGGACTTTGTGGACCTGTCGACGGGTGAAGACGCTCACAAACTCATCGATTTTCTTAAACTGGTAACATTTATGTGTATTTAGTATGCTGGCCATCTCCACTTTCGAATTGATTCTTTAATATTTCATTTTTAGTCATATTCCACGTGGACTTCTATATGACGATTGGGAATTAAAGGGGCAAATTACTTGAGTGAGGTCATTTCATAATGATATGCAGCAAGTACACTGAAAAAATAATTTATTGATAAAAATGATAGAAAATACTTGTACATGTGTATGCTTGTGAGTACATGCTCCTGGGGCTTCCCAGGTGGCGCTAGTGATAAAGAAGCTGCTTGCCAATGCAGGAGCCGCAAGAGACGCCAGTTCGATCCCTGGGTGGAAAAGGTCTCCTGGAGAAGGATATACCAACCCCCTCCAGTATTCTTGCCTGGAAAATCCTATGGACAGAGGAGCCTGGCGGGCTACAGTCCATAGGGTGGCAAAGAGTCGGACACAGTTGAAGTGACCTAGCACAGCACACAGTACAATACATGCTTTTGAATAATTTTCTTAACACTTGTAATCTTGAGGAAAATATATATAATTGACCCTCAAACAGTCAGGGAAAAATCCACGTATAATTTATAGTGAGCACTTCACATTCATGGTTCTTTATCTGCGGATTTAACCAGCAGTGGGTCCTCCGTACCATAGTATTTACTACTGAAAAAAATCTGCATGAAAATGGCCTGTGCAGTTCAGACCCTTGTTGTTTAAGGGTCAACTGGCCTGAGAGCAAATAAGATCTCTGCCATGGGTACTCTGGGGTGAATGTGAGTATTTATGTTTCTTTGTAGGAGTATTTGTGCATAAAGAAGAAAAAGGAGAAAATTTTCAAATGTCTTGAGGATAATGTGCCCAGAAGCCAAAATTATAAACTAATGAACTACTTAAGGCATATTTTTCCACTGATAATTTTCAACCACATCTTTTGCCAGCAGCCTCTAGGAAATTATACTTGCTGACAGAAAAAGCAGTCTTAGCTGAACAAATTAGAATGTGCTGTTGTAATGTATCTTTGTTTCCTGTGACAGAAAAGGAATCAGCAAGAGGATGACTGATCAGCGTGCTAGAGCTCCAGGCCAAGTCACAGAGGAAACCACAGCTGCTTCTGAAGGCCAGGAAGAGTCCACAAGCTCCTGTTAACCCGGTTGGGGGGGTGGGGGGCGTGGACGTCACTAGCTTTTTATATTCATGTATAAAGCTGAGGTAAATGGAGAGACTTTGCTACTTGTAAAAATAACACAATAAATAGAGCTTAAACAGGAAACTATCCTGTTCTGATGATAAAATGCTTTCTATGAAATACCTTGTTCTTTGGCTCAGTCTATTTAGAGGTATCTCTGTTTCTTGTGGCTATTTTTTTTTAACACCTGTCACTGTAGCTGGGCAAGTTTATCTTTGTTATCCAGCTCCTTCGTAATCATTACTTTTCCACTGGAAAAAATAGAACCCTATGTAATATAACACAGCCGTGTGCAACCCTTAGTACATGGCCATTGCTGCAGGAGGTAAGGAGCCCCCACCCTGTTACCAGGCAGCAGGTTCTATAAGACCGTTTATGGTCGGTCAGCCATTGATTGGTGCCACAATGACCCCTCCCCCAAGAGAGCAACTGTCAGCGAGCAACCGGCAGTGGTCCTGCTCAGCCATTGGTCCATGCTGGAGTGGGCCCCTCCCCCAAATGAGCAACTGTCAGCAACCGTTAGTGGTCCTGCTCAGCCACTGGTCCATGCTGGAGTGGGCCCCTCCCCCAACTGAGCAACTGTCAGTGAGCGACTGTTAGGGGTTCAGCTCAGCTAATGATTGGCAGCGTGGTGATCATCAGGTGGAGAGTAAGGTAAGAGGTGAATCCTGGCCTTCTTCCTTGGAGCTCTCCAGCTCACCTGGCCTCCAGCAAGCAGGTGAACTGATAGCCCAGGGAACAGGCCGGGCCTCGTCCTGCAGGTTCCAGAGCCCTCATCAAGGCTGCTCACTGGCTGGGCCCAGGCCTTGAGGCAGCAGCAACCCTCTCCCCAATTCCTGCCTCTGCGACCTCATGGCAGCAGCCCCCTGTACGGGTCACTGTCTGAGGAACCTACTCTCCTTCCCCTGCTATAGGGTGGTCTGAGGGCTGGTTGGGCCGTGGGTGGCTGGCTCCCTCAGGAATGATGGTTGGATAGGATCTGGAGACCTGGCCCTGAGGGAGCTGCCAGCTGAGATCTCCTTTCAGCCAGGACTGGATCTGAGGGTGACAGTTGTGCCTGGGGACCATATCCTTTCTTGTCGGAACCAAGAATATTATTTGTTTGGTGGAAGTTTACATTAGCATTGTTCCCTGACTATGACCATGGTCGAGTGGCTGAGACTCTTGAGCTCCTAATGCAGGGGTCCAGAGTTTGATCCCTGGTCAGGGTACTAGATCCCATATGCCACAACTAAGACCTGGCACAGTCAATTAATTTTTTAAAAAGAGGATCTGCTACCAAGACATTGGCAACAGCTCACCCGCCCCTCTCTCCCCTTTCCTAGAAAAGGCTTTACAGAGGGTTCTTAAGGAGTTTGGAGTTTTGGGGGGCTTGAGCCACCCATCTCCCTGCGCAGCCCTTCAGTAAACCTTTCTCTCCTCCAGACTCACGTTTTGGTGGTGGTTGGCCTCTGCAGCAGGCACACGGGCTAGTATTTCGGAAACACATCACTATAGAAAATGTTTTTCCTGCTTTGAGGATTTTCATGTAGTTTTTCTATCAGTTAAGCTTTGGTTTGGGTACAGTTAAAATGCAGACTTCTCAAACTGTCAGCCACGAAAATTTTAGTACAGTACAGCCACCTTAATATATATTAGTAAAACTATCACAGATTTATTTATAATTTGGCCTTTTAAACAATTACTGGAATTTGGGGGGAGGTATTTTAGATTCACTTTTTTAGGATGCCAATTTTGTAGTGATTCTTCAGTGTCTGGACTGATGATGATTTATCAGCGACATCTGATTTACTCAGCACTTACTAAATGCTCTTTATGTGTTACTTTGTGTCATGGAGCAATTTAAGGAAATAGATGTTCCACTTCCCACGGTAACTAATGTATCAAAGAATATTTTATTAGTTGGAGGTGTATTTCTCAGCATCAGAGAGCATGTGAGTGCTCCCATAGAAAGACACAGAAATGGGGCAAAACCACTTCCTGTGTAGTTAAGACAGGTTACCTGTCTTACCTGTCATGATGGAAGATACATTTCTTATTAGGTTATCTCAAACTCTAGCTTGCTGTGTGGTTTCCTCTGTTAAAATCATTTGATGTTAGTGTTTTAAGTAGAAAGATCAAGTTTGTCAAATGCCATTTCTGAGGCCAACTGAGGTATAAGTGCTTCAAAAATATTTTTGTTTTTTAAACTGCTCATCGGCATCTGTTAACTCACAATTGAGGGATTTATTTCTGTGAGTTGATTTCAGCTGAGCTCTGAAGCTGGCTTTGTCAAGATGGCACCTGACCATTCAAAAAAAGGAAATACATTTCATACTAATTGGAAAAGTTCAAACTATACATAAGAAAAAAGACTCAAGCAAAATTTAGCAAATAGTTTATAAAAGGTGCAATACTCAGTGTAAAACTCATTAAACTTTTACTTAAATGTTCCTGAGGATATGATTGAGGGCATAATTTTCTGTGTAAAGTATGATTTGTGGCTGCTTCCCTGGCAGGCCGGTGGTTAAGATTCCGTGCTGCCAGGGCAGGGGGCTTGGGTTCAATCCCTCGTCAGGGAACTAAGATCACACGTGGCACTCGAGTGGCCAAAAACCTGAAACATAAAAACTTTAAAAATGTGGTTTGGTACATAGTTTCTGTGGTGTGTTTAATTTTAGTTGACTATCCTGATGTTAATATTACATATAGGATAACATTCAGGAAATATTGTAAATTCAGATGTCATTGATGCCTGCCTAAATGTTAGTTTCGATTTATCTTTTTATTCTGTTGGCATTATCTAATGTTCTTTCTTTGAGATACCTCAGGTTTGCACTTGAATTGAGAGAATAAATACCCGTGTGATTCCTTAGTGTGGTACTGAAATCCTGCCTTTGGAAGAAAAGACGCTACAGCTGTTGACTCTGGCAGGTTGAGATAAACATGTTCACTTTGTCCTACAGGCAGTGGCAAGTAGCACAGACCTCCTAAATCGCTGACTTTGCCAAGAGACCTGTTTAAGGCCATGTCATTGGATTTGCATTTTTTGAGTTCATAAATCCTTCCTGTCTACTCAGCCCTTCCCCTTTCTGGCAGTTGAGGATCATGTTTGTTAAAAAGCAAACAAAGCTTGTGTGTGTGACTGAATTTTCCAGCTTAAGTTTGTTTTCTTACCTGTAAATTGGGAGGATAATAACCCTAAATTCCATTAATTGAACTGACCCATGTAAAGATGTTCATGTAGCATGTTGTATGCTTAGGGGGTTAGTAAGAAACAGCTGTTACTACCATTCTGCTTTGCAGACCTCTGTAGATTAAAGGAAAGTTCTTAACAGAACCAAGAAAATTTTGAGTGGAAACGGTTACTTCAAAAATCATTCAGTCCAGTTTCTTTTCCTTTTCCCCTCCCTCCCTTTCCTCTTCCTTCCTTCCTTTTTTTTTTTTTTTTTTAGCAGAAAACTGCTCAGAATTAAGACCTGCCCAGAATTGTAGCAGAATCAGTACCACAAAGGAACCTCTAGTTTAAGGATGTCTTCTAAGAATTTTTAGCCACATGTTTTTTGTAGATGTTTCAGTCAGGACAAATTATTATTTTAATGGTAAAAATTTCTCCCAAATTGTCTTTTAAACATAAGTAGGTACAGATGCATTTCATACATTTGTGTGCAGGGGAATTAAAAAAATAGAAACAGAAATTAAATGAAGAAATAACTATCTTTGAAAGATTTAATTCAGTTTCTTGTTTGTATTAACTAGGTTGATGTTGAAAGGTGACTTAGCCATCTTTACACATTTTTAAAGACAAAATTCCTATTTAACTGTTTTATTCATGTACTGTCTTGGCTCATAGAAAACAGTTTCAGTAAGTGTGCTGAGAAAATAGTGATAAGCTCAGCCTCTATAGGCAGTGCAGCTTTATTATGTATACCATTAAGAAGGAGTTTGAGGGATGGCAATACGGCTCAGTAGTAAAGAATCCACCTGCCAATGCAGGAGACACGAGAGACATGGGCTCCATCCCTGGGTCCGGAAGCTTCTCTGGCATAGGAAATGGCAGCCCACTCCAGTATTCTTGCCTAGAAAATTCCATGGACAGAGGAACCTGGTGGGCTACAGTCCAATGTGGTGCTAAGTCACTTAAGTCATGTCTGACTCTTTGTGACTGTATGGACTGTAGCCCCCCAGGCTCCTCTCTCCATGGGGTTTTCCAGGCAAGAATACTAGAGTGGGGTGCCATTTCCTTTTCCAGGAAATTCCTTTTCCAGGATCTTCCCAACCCAGGATTCAAACCCACATCTCTTAATCTCCTGCATTGGCAGGCGGGTTGTTTTTTTTTTAAACAGCTAGTGCCACCTGGGCTGCAGTCCATGGGTTACAAAGAGTCAGACATGACTGAGCATGCACTCACATGCATACCTCAACAAAAGAGCAGTTGAAGCAGCAATTAAATGCCCCATGTTATGAGACTGGGCAGTGAGTCTGGCCTTAGTTACCTGAAGAGAGAAAGTATTTTAAAAATTCTTTTTTTTTAAACCAGAGAAAACCAAAATAAAATGACACTCCTAAATACATCTAGACACAAAAACTAACAGAGGTGGAACAATAAAGTCAGGATGCTGAGACAGCGACTCGTTCATCTGGCAGATGTTTATTGGGTTCAGGACAGTGTTAGGTGCCGTGTGTACCTCTTGGATGTCCTGCCTTCTGAGACCTAACAGGACACCAGGGTAGACACGAATAAAGAAGCAGGGTCTGATGACTTGCAGCACCTCAGAGACCACTGTGGGTGCAGGAAGAGCAGGCAGGGCCTTGTGCAGGTGAGACATTGGGATTTCATTCTCAGGTAAGGCCGGAGGCCATCGGGAGGTTTAAGCAAAGGAGAGATGTCATTTAATTTAGAGCTTTGAAGTGTTATTCTGGCTTCTGTGCGGGAAGCGGAGCAGGCAGGGGGTGATGACTCCGGTGGTCAGGGTGGCCTCCATCACAGGGCATGGTGCTGGGGAGGAGGCATTGTGAGGACATGAGGTGCAAAGATGGGGGATACAGCCAAGGGGAAGCCCTGATGGATGTAGGGCCTGAAGGAAAAGGAGGTTGTGGAGCTGCTGGGTGGAGGTGAGGCAGTTTTCTAAGAATGAGAAAGAAAGAAGAGCCAGTTTAGGGAGGAAAAAATTGAAATTTTGGCCTTGGACATGAAGCTTTGAGATTCCAGTGACTTACGAAGTGAAGATACCTAGAGACAATTGGATTTAAGAATTAGAGATTGGGGGAGTCTCTGGTGGTCCAGTGGTTAGGGCTTAGTGCTTCCACTGCCCTGGATCTGGGGTTCTATGCCTGGTTGGGGAACTAAGATCCAGAAAGCAGCATAGCGCGCTAAGACAGAAACAAATACCAGAAAACAATTAGAACTTAGGGGGGACTTCCCTGGTGGTCCAGCGGTTAACAATCACCTCAACACATGCAGGGGATGGAGGTTTGACCCATGGTCGGTGACCTAAGATCCCATGTGACACAGGGTAACTAAGCCTGTGTGCCACAACCAGACAAGCCCAGCTGCCACAGTGAAAGAAGCTCGCATGCCACAGTGAAGACCCAATACAGTCAGAATAATAATAAAAAAAACCTGCGTGGAACAGTAGGAACAGATCAAAAGAGCTGGAAAACCAGGAAGGAAAGCCTGAAGATGGCCTTATGTCCAGATTGGAACTGGTCAAACAGGAGTGAACGTCGACGTTTTAGGAATCAGCAAACTACAATGGACTGGAATGGGTGAATTTAACTCAGATGACCGTTATATCTACTACTGTGGGCAAGAATCCCTTAGAAGAAATGGAGTAGCCATCACAGTCAACAAAAGAGTCTGAAATGCAGTATTTGGATGCAATATAAAAAAAGAAAGAATGATCTCTCTTCGTTTGCAAGGCAAACCATTTAATATCACAGTAATCCAAGTCTATGCCCTGACCAGTAATGCTGAAGAAGCTGAAGTTGAATGGTTCTATGAAGACCTACCAGATCTTCTAGAATTAACACCCCCAAAAGATGTCCTTTTCATTAAGGGAACTGGAATGCAAAAGTAGGAAGTCAAGAAATACCTGGAGTAACAGGCAAATTTGGCCTTGGAGTACAGAATGAAGCAGGGCAAAGGCTAATAGAGTTTTGCCAAGAGAACACACTGCTCATAGCAAATACCCTCTTCCAACAACACAAGAGAAGACTCTACACATGGACATCACCAGATGGTCAATACCAAAATCAAATTGATTATATTCTTTGCAGCCAAAGATGAAGCTCTATACAGTCAGCAAAAACAAGACTGGGGGCTGACTGTGGCTCAGATCATGAACTCCTTATTGCCAAATTCAGACTTAAATTGAAGAAAGTAGGGAAACCACTAGACCATTCAGATATGACCTAAATCAAATCCCTTATGATTATACAGTGGAAGTGACAAATAGATTTGAGGGATTAGATCTGATAGACAGAGTGCCTGGAAGAACTATGGACGGAGGTTCATGACATTGTACAGGAGACAGGGATCAAGACCATCCCCAAGAAAAAGAAATGCAAAAAAGCAAAATGGCTGGCTGAGGAGGCCTTACAAATAGCTGTGAAAAGAAGAAAAGTGAAAAGCAAAGGAGAAAAGGAAAGATATACCCATTTGAACGCAGAGTTACAAAGAATAGCAAGGAGAGATAAGAAAGCCTTCCTCAGTGATCAGTGCAAAGATAGGAAAACAATAGAATGGGAAAGACTAGAGATCTCTTCAAGAAAATTAGAGATACCAAGGGAACATTTCATGCAAAGATGGGCAAATAAAGGACAGAAATAGTATGAACCTAATAGAAGCAGAAAGATATTAAGAAGAGGTGTCAAGAATACACAGAAGAACTGTACAAAAAAGATCTTAAGGACCCAGATAGCCACGATGGTGTGATCACTCACCCAGAGCCAGACATCCTGGAGTACGAAGTCAAGTGGCCCTTAGAAAGCATCACTACGAACAAAGCTAGTGGAGGTGATGGAATTCCAGTTGAGCTTTTCAAATCCTGAAAGATAATGCTGTGAAAGTGCTGCACTCAATATGCCAGCAAATTTGGAAAACTCAGCAGTGGCCACAGGACTGGTAAAGGTCAGTTTTCATTCCAATCCCAAAGAAAGGCAATGCCACAGAATGCTCAAACTACTGCACAATTGCACTCATCTCACACAGTAGCAAAGTAATGCTCAAAATTCTCCAAGCCAGGCTTCAACAGTTGTGTGAACCATGAACTTCCAGATGTTCAAGCTGGATTTAGAAAAGGCAAGGGAACTGGAGATCAAATTGCCAACATCTGTTGGATTATCAAAAAAGCAAGAGAGTTTCAGAAAAATATCTACATCTGCTTTATTGACTATGCCAAAGCCTTTGACTGTGTAGATCACAACAAACGTGGAAAATTCTGAAAGAGATGGGAATACCAGACCACCTGACCTTTCTCCTGAGAAATCTGTATGGTAGGTGAAGAAGCAACAGTTAGAACCGGACACAGAACGACAGACTGGTTCCAAATAGAGAAAGGAGTACGTCAAGGCTGTATATTGTCACCCTGCTTATTTAACTTCTATGCAGAGTACATCATGAGAAATGCTGGGCTGGATGAAGCACAGCTGGAATCAAGATTGCTAGGAGAAATATCAATAACCTCAGATATGCAGATGACACCACCCTTATGGCAGAAAGCGAAGAAGAACTAAAGAGCCTCTTGATGAAAGTGAAAAAGCTGGCTTAAAAGTCAACATTCAGAAAACTAAGATCATGGCATCTGGTCCCCTCACTTCATGGCAAATAGATGGGGAAACAGTGGAAACAGTGATAGACTTCATTCTTTGGAGCTTCAAAATCACTGCACATTGTGACTGCAGCCATGAAATTGACGCTTGCTCTTTGGAAGAAAAGTTATGACCAACCTGGACAGCATATTAAAAAGCAGAGACATTACTTTGCCAACAAAAGTCCATCTAATCAAAGCTACTGTTTTTCCAGTGGTCAAGTATGGATGTGAGAGTGGGACTATAAAGAATGCTGAGCGCTGAAGAACTGATGCTTTTGAACTATGGTGTTGGAGAAGACTCTTGAGAGTCCCTTGGACTGCAAGTCCCTTGGACTGGATCCAACCAGTCCATCCTAAAGGAGATCAGTCCTGAATATTCATTGGAAGGACTGATGATGAAGCTGAAACTCCAATACTTTGGCCACCTGATTCGAAGAACTGACTCACTGAAAAAGACCCTAATGCTCATGGGAAAGATTGAAGGCTGGAGGAGAAGATGACAACAGAGGATGAGATGGTTGGATGGCATCACCACCTCGATGGACATGAGTTTGAGTAAACTCAGGGAGTTGGTGATGGACATGGAGGCCTCGCATGCTGCAGTCCATAGGTCGCAAAGAGTTGGACACGACTGAGCGACTGAACTGAACTGAACGTGGGAAACTGGTAAGAAATTTAATAAGACAACAAAGAAGTTCTTACATGTTACAGGCTGAAATCCTTTAATTCATTGGAAGACTTAATGTTGGCTTTTAAAATTCTTTTATTTATTTGTGTATCTGTTTATTTCTGACTGCACTGGGTCTCTGTTGCTTTGCTCAAGGGGCTAGTCTCTAGTTGCAGTGTATGGGCTTCTCACTGTGGTGGCTTCTCTTGTTGAGCACAGGTCTAAAGCACACGGGCTCAGTAACTGTGGTGCACAGGCTTTGTTGCTCTGAGGCATGTGGAAACTTCTTGGACCAGGGATCCAACCCATGTCCCCTGCCTTGGCAGGTAGATTATTAACCACTGCACTGCCAGGGAAGTCCTCTAACATGGGCTTTTAATGTGAATCTAGACTGGTTACTCTTACTGATTTTTATGTATAAAATATAAACCTCTTTTTGCACAACAGAATTAATATTTAGCAATATAATTATTTTGAGATTCTTTAATTGATCATTATTTAATTTTGTAAAACTCTCAGAATGAATTAAGGTGACAAACTGTGTTTTCTGCATCACTAATTCTCTTAACTATTAGATGCTCATATTATTGTGGAGTTCTTAGGTGGATTGTCTCACCATATATTTATGAACTTTTAATCAAGGTAAGACTTAAACTGAATTTCTCCTACTAGTTACACGTGGCATCCCTCTGCAAAAAAAAAAAAAAAAAAAAATCTGTAAAATTTCAGGACTAATTTTGGAACAAGGCAGGCAGCCATGGGGTCAGCTACTCATTCATATTGTATGGACAGTTAATCATTGGGGAACCTGAGTATCAATAACCTTCAAAGTAAGCATGAAGAGAAATGGATTTCTTTGAGAATCTGGTGAAAGATAAGGGCTCACTTGAGGAAAAACTTTACAGTTTCAAGTGTTTGTAGACCACAGATTAAGATCCCTGTGCTCAAGTCTTATGGGATCAGATTAGAAGTCAAAGCTTCTGCAGTTTTAAGAATGGAACCATTTCACAGTGTGTGGCATGCTCAGAGAAGTAACATATACAACAGCTTCACTTTTAACTCAAGTTGTTTCCAACAGTGGGGTTTCTGTAATTAATTCATTTATAGGATATTCCCCTCACATTGTCAGCTCTCAAAGTAAACTGTGAATTAGAAGTCCACCAGAGAAGCAGAACCAGTATGAGATATGTACATGCATATAAGTGTGTATATAAAATCACCCTACTACATATTTATGTGTCTCTGTACACATTATACACACTTGTGTGTGTGTGCATGTCAATAAGGGATTTATTACATGGGATTGATTTGTTCAGTAAAGGGGGTCTGGCTGCATAAGTCTGAAGCCTTAGGGCAAGCTGGGACTCCAGGCATGGGATGAAGCTCTTGTCCACAGGTAGAATTTAGTGTCTTTCTCTTGGGGAAGCCTCAGCCCTTATTTTAAAGCCCTCCCCCTCCCTTGCAGCTGAGGAAGTCAGGCCCACCAGGATACTCTCCCTTAGAATTAACAGATGTCACATCTGCAAAATTCCCTCGCAGCAGGACCTAAGTCAGCGTGTGAATACCTGACGATGGACCCTTGCTATGCTGACACATCAGGAGCCACTACAGGTGGAGAAGAAGGTCCCCTGGGATTCCAGAAGTTGGTTCTGGTGATGGATTATAATCTGTTTCAAGAGTAACTTGAATCATTCCACTTGTTTTAAAAAGAGTAAACTGATTATTCACCAGAATTGGTATTGTCCCTGAAAGTGGGTGCTTTAGGGACGACTGTACACTTATTTTTATTATGTTTCCTTCACTCCAAAATCTTTTCTTGAATCTTCTTGGAAGTGCCTTCTGATCCATTTATAAGCTGCAGAAGAAAATCTGTTTTACAACCTATAGATTGTTTTATAATCTATCTATCCTATTTTGTTCAATACCTTGTTTTCTGAAGAAACCAACACACACTTTCCTATCACTTTTCTTTCTTATTTGTCAAACTTGGTTCAGAATTCTTCCAAAATTCAGATGTCGGCTTTAAGAAGCCTTAGTCCATTTTATGTGCCACTGGGACATGAGTCTTCCTGAAGCACAGTTTAGTCATTCTAACACTTAAAGTCACTCAGAGGTTTTCATTTCTTAGAAGCTGAAGTGCTGACGTCTGCGGTGGGCATTCAAATCTCGGAGCAGCTGACTCAGCCTGTCTCTACAGCCCAGCTCCATCCCCACCAGCACATACTATGCTCCTGCTCACCGTGGCCTCTTGAGGGAGCTGACCTTGATCACTTGAGGGAGCCCAGGATATCTGTATCTCCCTCTCCTGTTCCTTTGGCTTTGTGTCATCCCCCTCACCCTCGCTCACCCCCCCACCCCATCTTCTGGTTGTTAAAAGCTGGCCTGGCTCAAGTGGCACAGAGTTCCTTCTGTGCCAGGATTTTCATAGCACTCAGTGTTGCTGTTCCTTTTACGTTTGGAACTTGGTGCTGTAGGTTGTTGGAACTGTAATCTGTCTCCTAACTGTGACTTCAGGCGAGACTGGTGTCCTAGCTTTGTTCTCCCAGTGCTTGGTGTGGTGCCCTCTTGGGGTGGGGTGAATGAATGTGATTTGCATCAGGGATGGCCTTGTGATGTAGAAGAGACCCAAAATGAGTCTCCTGAGCGGCTTCCCTGGTGGTCCAGTGGCTAAGACTTCACACTCCCAATGCAGTGGACCCGGGTTTGATCCCTGGTCAGGGAACTAGACTCAATATGCCACAACTAAAGATCCTGCACGCCACAATTATAAGACTCTTAATTTTAAAAAATTAATTAAATATTTGTCTTAAAGGAATCCCCCAAACACTTTTCAGCATGGGCAGTATCACCAAAACTAATGCATCACTCTCAGCATCAACAATTTGACTAACACAGCACTCAGTTACATATGCTAATCTGTCCCTTCTAGTCACATTATGGAACCGCTACTCAAAAAGGTTATTAAGGAGCTCTTGTCTTTCTTTAACTCAATCAAACCATCCACAGCTTGTGGCTATCTTATTGGACAACCTTTTGTGATGGAACATGTAGATGCCTCTCAACTGAGAATAAACTCCAACTAATTACTGCTGCTTGCTTGTTTTAAAAATGTCCTATGAAACTCAGTCTGTTCTGCCTGCCTGCCTTTCATCTTTCAGACATACCTCCTTTCTCCTGCCCCTTCCCATCACAGCAAGCACAGTCTCCGTCCCAGGCAGGCACAGACAGGGCCGCTGCTTCCCTTACATGTCCAGATCACTCTGAATAGTTTGTTTTCATTTTGTGTTTAAGTGGAAAACATGGCTCTTCTGTTGTTGTCGCAAATTAGTATGGCCTAGAGGCTTCTCGGGCTTCCCAGGTGGCGCTAGTGGTAAAGAACACTCCTGCCAATGTATGAGACATAAAAGATACGGGTTCGATCCCTGGGTTGGGAGGATCCCCTGGAGGAGGGCATGGCAACCCACTCCAGTATTCTTGCCTGGAGAATCCCATGGACAGAGGAGCCTGGTGGACTAGTCCATATGGTTGCAAAGAGCTGGACATGACTAGAACGACTTAACACACACAGAGGCTTCTCACAGGGACCCAGAGCCAGGTAACCTGTGTTACAGTTGGCTTTATCCTGGGCACAGTATTGCATCCCTCTGGGCCCATGTTTCCTCATCTGTAAAACAGAGATGGCAATATTATCTGTGTCACAGGGCTGCTGCCAAAAGTCAATGTAGGACAGCTCCTGGCATCATTGTAAATGCTCGGTAAATATAAGCTCTTACCTCCTATGTGTGATTTCAGTGAACTGTCTGCCTCTGTGATAAAACAGTTTTCTGCTTCCTGCTTCCTTCTGTATTAATGGAGAGGGTTGTAATGGCAGACCCCTCTGTGTTTATTTTCCCCATCCTACCTGCATACCTGGACTTGGCTCTGCCACAGCATTGTCTGAAGTGAAACCAACATTCACCCTAAGACTTGCTCCTCCTGCCTGAGATACAGTTTGTGCCTTTCCAGTACAGACCCACTCCACTTGACCAGGGACAGGGAGGGAGCAGCCTGAAGACTGAAAATAAATCCAATATATCAGAAATGTTTCAAAAACAATT
This sequence comes from Capricornis sumatraensis, assembly GCF_032405125.1. Lineage (NCBI taxonomy): Eukaryota > Metazoa > Chordata > Mammalia > Artiodactyla > Bovidae > Capricornis > Capricornis sumatraensis. The sequence continues at coordinate 19,919,261 of NC_091083.1, forward strand.
CTATTAAAGCAATAAATTAGGGACTGAAAGGAAAAAATGCATCCATTAAGGAGACACAAGAAATGACCAAGCTGGTAATGAAAAAATTATAGAATAGGGAATGTCAAATATTTGATGTAAATTACCTGATTTTAATTCTACAGCTAGATAAATTAAGCAATAATTCTTCCTATTTTACAGAATATGAATTTGCAGCTCAGATAACTTGCTCTAGGTAACAAACAGTAAATTAGAAAAGTCGGACTCAAACTCAGATTTGTCCAAGTCCAAAGCCTACAGTCTTTACCCTAGATATCATTCGACTTCAAAATCCACAGAAAAACAGCCTGAAATCTATGTGGGTTTATGTGGACTGTATTCAGTTAACCTGTGGTGCTTTCAATTTTCCCTACAAGTAAAATATATATATAGCCATCTCAGAAAATTCTGGTGGAGACCTATTTTCGTGGAGACCAAATACACGAACAAACTTGGAAGCACAGAAAATAAAACTTGGAATTTCCTTCCTACTTCAAGAACAGGTTTCTTTCATCGTCCCATTTCAAGAGGTAATGATTCTCACCATTTGATCATCCACCCACTTAAGTCAGTCATGTTGGTTTACTTTTGTTCCAGAGTGGAATTCTGAGAGGCCATCCATTCCTTCCTGTGGTCCATGAGATGCTGCTAGAGAGTGTGGGCACCTACTCCAGGCTCCCCTGAGCATCCCCTGATCTATGCTGGCTCTTCAGATCAGTGACGATGCTCACAGGCTCCATGTGTGTGTGCTTATCCAGTGCCCTCAGTTGAGCTTTTGGCTTAATGGGGTTCCTTTGGCTACAGCAAGAGCTAAGCCACTTGACTGGGCCTTGTGCCCTCACATTCTTGCTCTATGCACACTCTGAATAGGTCACTCAACTTTCCTTACACTTGGAGGAAAGTAACTACAAATCTGAAAAAAAAAAAAAAAAAAAACCTTGAAAAACTGAAAGCTGATGTGTTGATGGGCGGGTACACTTTTATTGCTCTTCTCCATCCTGAAGTGTAATAACCACAAAGCATCTTTGAAGGAAGGGGCACCAGGAGCATTACGGTGTTTTAGAAGTTTCTCCTGTGTTTGAGTCGTAGGCTGTCACATTTATTTCCTCTGATTTCCTCTTCTCCTGATTCTTTAATTCCTTAGTTTAGGTTTTTGAAGCCCTGGATGGGTAGGAGGCAATAGTCTCTGGCCTTGAGGAGATTTACAATCCAGTGGTGAAATACACACACACAAACAGAATGTCTAAGATAGGTGAATACACATATGTGTTGACAGGCAAACAACAATAAAGAGGCGCCTTGATTTATAGCTGGTTTTGTAACATGTAAAACATTTTTATTTTTATAGGAATTTTATGTTAAAAGTTGCTTTAATATAATTTATTGAATTTATGAGAACAAGACTATACAATTAAAAAAATCCATTTTGTGCCATTAGGCAAATACCTATCCTTCAGATGATTGGTGCTAAACTTGGTTTGTTGCGTATCTGTTTTATTTAATGCCACACAGCTTCATCTATACCAGGGTGACAATCGAGAGATGAGAGAAGGGGGTTTGTTGAGGGGATTGTACTTGCTGCATCAGACTTCCCTGACTCAGACGTGAGTGATTATTGTTGACATTGGGAGAAGCAAGGCACAGGAGAGGATTTTGTGTGTGACAAAACTCTGAAACACAGTAATCTTAAGGTAGACCAGTGTGTAAAGCCATGGAAAGGCTTGGCTCTTGATTTTACGCCCTGCATTTCTTCTTTTTTTGCAATTCACAGGGTGTCTCTCTGTGAAGAAGTTCAGCCAATGATTTCTCTGAGCAGGTGAAGGCACGTCTTCCTTTTGATGACAAAATTTCTTGAAAAGGAATAAGCCAGTCCCTAATCTCACTGAATTCTTTCCAGTCACATCATTGCAAAACACTGGGCTAACAGGCATGGTTCTTTCTTTACTTCCCTCCCCAGGCCCTGGTCCCGAACGAGAACGGGGGAACACGAAAAAAAAGTACAGATGTTATGTGCATATGTGTTTGTACATACACAAGTTACAGGCGTTAGTTTGAAACTGATTTGCTTTGATAAGGGAGGCAATACTTGAACTTGGTATAAGGAAGAGGGCCAGTAACACAAGAGAAGAATTATCAAACACATAAGACCACAGCTTGAGGGATGGCTGGAGACAGCCCAGCCTCTGTGGAAACCCCTTTGTGGAGTTATCAAGTGTGATAAATGGAACCGGAGCTCAGCCAGAACACTGGAGTGTTTTTCTCCAAACTGTCATCCCAGACTCACAATAGTTGTTAGATGAATGGTAGGTCTTCTCTTTTTCTTTCTTACACTCTTCACTTCTCCCCCTCTTTTCCTTGTGAGAAGTCATCTTGTTCAGCACAGTTTATATGCAGGGCCCTGTGTTTAGGTCTGAGAAACAGGACAGGATCAGATCCAGAATCACTCTCATTCTTTTAGGAAGAATTGACAGCCAATTATTTCGTGTCTATGAATTGCTCGGAGAAATACCAAGTAACATTATCGCTGTGAGGGCTGTTTGTTTTGAGCCTGGTAAAAGGCGTTGATCCCTGGGTCTGATGGAAGCCCACACTTCCACAGCCAGAATTTATATCTGTTTCTCTCACACATGAGTGAAGCAGAGCCTCCTTTATGCATGTTAGTGATGTTGGGGGCACTGCAGTTTTTAGTTATTATTTAAAAAGTGGTTGCTCAAAGAAAGAAGATATTGGATAGAGAGACAGGAAAGAAGAAGGGATGGAGAAACATTCTCAGATACTCCTGACAGGCATCTGACATACACTGGGAGGGGTTTAGAGTTCGAGAAATAAATAGAGTAGGAAGAGAGACAGTATTTTAACCAGACAATTTATAATCCAGGGGAGAAGGGTCCCAGGCACCTCTGACAATGAGTTAGTAGCTGTGAGACATGGAAGGTATAAGCATGTCAGTGGTCTGCTTCTCATCACCATGTGCTGTCAGAAGTTGTCTGCTTTGAAATAAAGATGAGAATCCCTGGGATGAGCCTTAAAAAAGGAGAGAGAAAGACCATGGGATATCGTATGCTCACTTCTGATTTTGGATGCAAAGCAAAGTTGTGCAAAATTTGAACAATGGGAAATAATGCAGTCAGTTAAGGTTTATTTGCAAGCAACAAAAACTAATTCTGGTTAACTACCTCTGGAAAGGCGATGTAGTGGAAGGGTAATTATCAGCAAGGCTGAGTAAACAGGCTATGGAGAGGACAGAGACCTCAGCAATTTCACAGACCTGGTGGGCACTGTCACCAGGACTCAGCCACAAAAGTTCTGGCTTCTGAGCTGGTTACTCTACTCGACACCAAGAATCCAGGAGGGAGAGTCTGGTTGGCCCAGCTTAGGTGAAAAGGGCACTTGCTGCTAGTTTGAACTACATGAACTCTAACTTTGTAGAAATTCAAAAGAGGAGGGGGATGGAAGGCACAGTGGTCCAGGAAGGCCTCCAGGAAGAGGAGAGGTTGAATATAATGAACAGTCCTGATGTCTAAATAGTAGTTTGACATGTTAGCTGGAGTGGGCAGGGCACTCTGACAGACAGTCCCAACCAGACCACATGCCCTGCGAGGGGAAAGTTCTCCAAAAGGAAACTGAGGAACCAGCGAAGGGAGTGAATGCTGGATGATGAAAACAACTGATGTCTCTTACAGTGGGTGAGCCAGAGAGAGAAGGAAAGGAGGATGCAGGATGGAGAGGTTCTGCAGAGATGCTTATAACCCTTGTTAGACATTCAGTATGTTTCCCAGAGGGCTCTGTCATGCGAGAAGCCTCAATTCCTGCTCATCTCTTCCATGTCAATTTCTCTTCTCCGTTATGTTTATTTTCATATCTGGATGTCTACTTAGGTGTTACGATTCTGCCTCATTTAACTCTAGCCAACCGAAGTATATGGAGCAGCTGTTACACATAAGACATCATGCTATGTGTGAATAAATAAGATGTTATCCCTGACTTTAGAAGGTTAAAATTTCATAGACAAGCTTATGATCTAGACAAATTCATGCTCTTTATTCCATGGCAACAATTTCTTATATTCATTTATTTTTTGTTAGTAGCATATTTCTAGACTATAAGCTTTGAGACCTTGGAATCATTTATAGCACACCCTTTACTTTAATCTCCTTAACATATATCTCTTACCAGTTAGTTCATCCATTTAGCAGTCCTCCCAGTCCTTCCTTCCCAATCTTTATACTATTCCTACGTGGCTGTTTCAGTGTCATAGCTTGGCAAAGTCCTCATTATCTTACACCTATTTTTCTGTAATAACCAACTAGCTGAGCTTGCTGACTTGGTTTCTACATCCCGCCTGTCTGTCCTGTCTGTACACAGGTTCTACAAGCCTTACACTCTGTTCTTTAACTTCTAAGTCAAATCCACAGTTCTAGCCCATCAGTCTTCTCGGGTCAGTTCAGTTCAGTTGCTCAGTCGTGTCCAACACTTTGCGACCTGATGGACTGCAGCACACCAGGCTTCCTGTCCAGTCACCAACTCCTGGAGCTTGCTCAGACTCATGTTCACTGAGTTGCTGATGCCATCCAATAATCTCATCCTCTGTCGTTCCCTTCTTCTCCTGCCTTCAATCTTTCCCATCATCAGGATCTTTTCCAAGGAGTCAGTTCTTGGCATCAGGTGGTCAAAGTATTGGAGCTTCAGTTTCAGCATCAGTTCTTCCAAGGAATATTCAGCACTGATTTCCTTTAGGATTGACTGGTTCATTTCCTGGAAGTCCAAGGGACTGTCAAGAGTCTTCTCCAACACCACAGGTCAAAAGCATAAATTCTTCAGCACTCAGCTTTTTTTATGGCCCAACTCTCACATCCATACATGACTACTGGAAAAACCATAGCTTTGACTAGATGGACCTTTGTGGCAAAGTAATGTCTATGTTTTTAATATGCTGTCTATGTTTGTCATAACTTTTCTTCCAAAGAGCAAGCATCTTTTAATTTCATGGCTGCAGTCACCATCTGCAGTGATTTTAGAGCCCAAGAAAATAAAGTCTGTCATTGTTTCTATTGTTTTCCCATCACTTTGCCATGAATTGATGGGACTGGATGCCATGATCTTGGTTTTTTGAATGTTGAGTTTCAAACCGGCCTTTTCATTCTCCTCTTTCACTTTCATCAGGAAGTTCTTCAGTTCCTCTTTGCTTTCTGCCATAAGGGTGGTGTCATCTGCATATCTAAGGTTATTGATATTTCTTCTGGCAGTCTTGATTCCAGCTGTGCTTCATCCATCCCGGCATTTCTCATGACATACTCTAATTAGAAGTTAAATAAGCAGGGTGACAATAAACAGCCTTGATGTACTCCTTTCCCAATTTCGAACCAGTCTGTTGTTCCATGTCTGGTTCTAACTGTTGCTTCTTGACCTGTATACAGATTTCTCAGGAGACAGGTCAGGTGGTCTGGTATTCCCATCTCTTGAAGAATTTTCCACAGTTTGTTGTGATCCACACAGTCAAAGGCTTTGGCATAGTCAATAAAGCAGAAGTAAATGTTTTTTGGAATTCTCTTGCTTTTTCAATGATCCAGTAGATGTTGGCAATTTGATCTCTGGTTCCTGTCGGTCAGTCTTCTCACTGTCCTTCAAATACACCAGGTTAATGGCAACCCACTCCAGTGTTCTTGCCTGGAGAATCCCAGAGATGGGGGAGCCTGGTGGGCTGCCGTCTATGGGGTCGCACAGAGTCGGACACGACTGAAGCGACTTAGCAGCAGCAGCAGCAGCAGCAGCATCTTACTTTCATGTCCCACACTTCTCTTCCTCCTCCTCACCTGGAAAAGTTCTCTTCAATCTCATCCATTCATTGAAACCAGTAAGCTCTCAGCCCTGGTTACACATTCCCATCACCTGGAGAGGGTTATGTTTTTTCCTTTCTTTTTAAAATTACCAATGGAGAGGAACCAGCTAGATCATGAGACTGAAGTAGCCTGCCAGGCTCTTCTTGTCCTTGGGATTTCCCAGGCAAGAATACTGGTGTGGGTAGCCATTCCCTTCTCTGGGGGATCTTCTCCATCCAGGGACTGAACCTGGGTCTCCTGCCTCACAGGCAGATCCTTTACCATCTGAGCCACCAGGGAAGCCCGCTAAAGTCTACACTGGTTATTTAAACTTGAGGCCTCATGCAAGTGTGCATAAACCAGTCCTGCTCCCAGGGCCCTCCTCGAGGGCAGGGAAAAAGAGGCTCAGACAGTTAGTAAGCTTTTGCAGATAATGAAATATAAAACAGATGGAGATGAATCCAGGAATGTTTCAAATGACTGTAAGGGAGCAGTAAAGTGCAAAGAGACTTTCCATGGGTTGAATTGCATCCTTCCTGAATCTCTTATGTTAAGGCCCTAATCCCCAGGACCTCAGAATGGAACTAAACTTGGAGGTAGTGCCTCTAAAGAGGTCATCAAGTTAAAATGAGGCGCTTGTGTTACCCTAAACCAATTCTTATAAGAAGAGATTTGGCACACAGAGGAAAGACCGTGGAAAGACACAGCAAGAGCATCTGTGAGCCAAGGAAAGAGGCCGCCGCTGCTGCTGCTGCTAAGTTGCTTCAGTCGTGTCCAACTCTGTGCGACCCCATAGACGGCAGCCCACCAGGCTCCCCTGTCCCTGGGATTCTCCAGGCAAGAACACTGGAGTGGGTTGCCATTTCCTTCTCCAATGCATGAAAGTGAAAAGTGAAAGTGAAGTCGCTCAGTCATGTCCAACTCTTAGCGACCCCGTGGACTTCAGCCTACCAGGCTTCTCCATCCATGGGATTTTCCAGGCAAGAGTACTGGAGTAGGGTGCCATTGCCTTCTCTGAAAGAGGCCTCAGGAGAAACCAAATTGCCAGTACCTTGGTCTTGGATTTCCAGCCTCCAGCACTGTCAGAAAGTTCGTTTCCATTGTTTAAGTCCTGCAGCCTGCGCTACTTTCATTATGACAGCCCTAGCAACCTCACGTATGAAGTAAAGGTGTGGGCAAATGAAAATTCCGAGTTTGGATAATATCACCTAAATTATACTTAGGAGTTCTGAGCTGTCAAATATTGCTGTTAACAGAGTCAGAGACCACCATGGGAGATAGCTTGATGCACTCACTGCTAATTGCTGGGGCATCATCACAGAAGGTTTTAGAAACACTCAAAAGCACACTTGCACACAAAGACAGAAACACCTAACCTGGGCCCCCTCATGGAGGGGACATCCCTGGCAGTCCAGTGGCTAAGACGATGCCTTCCAGTGCAGGTCGTGTGGGTTCAATTCCTGGTTGGAGAGTTTAGATTCCGCATGCCTCTCGGCCAAAAACCCAAAACATAGAAACGATGCTGTGACAAATTCAATAAAGACTTTAAAAAATAGTCCACATCAAAAAAATCTTTAAAAAACAAACAACAGGCAAACTCCTGGGGAACTTTTTAAAAAAGCATCAAGTCTGAGTCGCATTCCCCAGGTGTGTGTGTGCTTGTGCTCAGTCGAGTCTGACTCTATGTGACCCCGTGGGCTGTAGCCCGCCAGGCTCCTCTGTCCATGGGATTTCCCGGGCAAGAATACTGGAGCGGGTTGCCATTCCCTCTTCCAGGGGATCTTCCTGACCCAAGGATGGAACCCTAGTCTCCTGCATTGGCAGGCGAAATCTTTTCCACTGAGTCATCTGGGAAGCCTCTCGTTCCCCAGGATTCTGATTTAACTGGTACAAGGTAAGGCCTGGGGACAAAGAGGGGTTAAAACCTACTCAAGGCTATTTTAGTATGCTACCTGGTGGCAAACCACTGAATACAATTTTTATTATCAAACAAAAGTACTGATAGTAATTTATCAGGAGAGAGTATCTTTGGGGATTTATACTGTAAAATTTGTATAATGAAAAATGTCTTTATATTTTAGCAGTTTTACAGCAAATGCAAGGATAGTCTTTATATGGCCATTTCTTATATTGACCTTTGACCAAAAAATCAAAGACATATCAAAATAGAATTTTGAAGGGCTTTCTATGGAAGGCTTAAGTAGGTAAGTTTCTGATGACAGAACTTGATAGAGGGATTGGAGTTTGTATTTCCTAGAAATGTGAATGGACACATCTGTCTTTGCAAATCTACTTCAAATATCAACCATTAGAGGAAAGTTCAAGGTAAGGACTAGTAAAGAACGTGTGATAAAAATACTCTGTTTAGCTGAGTGAAGACACATGGTTAAGCTTTATGTGCCAGATGATATTATTCATTTGCAAAATCCTACCTGTCAACTTATGTTCTGTTTTACATCAATTAAAATTGAGATTTGATTTCTCAAAAGAACATTCTTGGGACTTCCCTGGTTGTCCAGTGGTTAAGACTCCATGCTTCCCGGGGGAGGGTGGGGGCAGGTAATTGGATCTCTGGTCAGGGAAGGTGCACCTGAAAAGAAAAGAGAGAACAGTCTTGACCACTCTGATTTTCAAAATGTTTTGATATAGATTTTACAAAAATACAAGTAGCATAGGATTTACTATGAGTTTAGTTTAGTCCTTAGATAACTGTTGGGTTTGAAATTGAAGGCTGATGATGTATCAGTCCATGCTAGGCATAATTATTTAGTAATTTTCAAGCACTTGCAATAGTGGTTACCACACTTAACACATAGTAGGTTTCCAGGCCTGTTTTAATCACCTTCTCTTCAGTTCAGTTCAGTTCAGTCGTTCAGTCGTGTCCAACTCTTTGTGGCTCTGTGAATCACAGCACGCCAGGCCTCCCTGTCCATCATCAACTCCCGGAGTTCACTCAAACTCATGTCCATCGAGTCCGTGATGCCATCCAGCCATCTCATCCTCTGTCGTCCCCTTCTCCTCCTGCCCCCAGTCCCTCCCAGCATCAGAGTCTTTTCCAATGAGTCAACTCTTCGCATGAGGTGGCCAAAGTACTGGAGTTTCAGCTTTAGCATCATTCCTTCCAAAGAAATCCCAGGGCTGATCTCCTTCAGAATGGACTGGTTGGATCTCCTTGCAGTCCAAGGGCCTCTCAAGAGTCTTCTCCAACACCACAGTTCAAAAGCATCAATTCTTCGGCGCTCAGCTTTCTTCACAGTCCAACTCTCACATCCATACATGACCACTGGAGAAACCATAACCTTGACTAGATGGACCTTAGTCGGTAAAGTAATGTCTCTGCTTTTCAATATACTATCTAGGTTGGTCATAACTTTTCTTCCAAGGAGTAAGCGTCTTTTAATTTCATGGCTGCAGTCACCATCTGCAGTGATTTTGGAGCACCCAAAAATAAAGTCTGACACTGTTTCCACTGTTTCCCCATCTATTTCCCATGAAGTGATGGGACCAGATGCCATGATCTTTGTTTTCTGAATGTTGAGCTTTAAGCCAACTTTTTTGCTCTCCTCTTTCACTTTCATCAAGAGGGTTTTTAGCTCCTCTTCACTTTCTGCCATAAGGGTGGTGTCATCTGCATATGTGAGGTTATTGATATTTCTCCCGGCAATCTTGATTCCAGCTTGTGTTTCTTCCAGTCCAGCGTTTCTCATGATGTACTCTGCATATAAGTTAAATTAATCTTCTTGGCAACATGCAAGGGAGATACATTACCCTCCCATTTTAAAGATAAGAACACTGAAGCATAAAGAGATTAAGTAATTGTCTCAAGGATTCCCAATTAGTAAGTGGAAGTTGTAGGCTTTGAATCCAGATATTATGTCTCCAGAGTCTTTGAACCAATTTCCTACCTCATATACACAGGACACTGGGAGCCACTGTAGGTGAGTATAAGAATAATCATAATGCATTTGCTGACCTTGGAGAAACACAGCACATGCAACTATACCTGGAAGAATGGGGAAGGCTTGTGTAGATGGCATATGGAAGTAGGCAACCTGAATCATGCAGACCCAGATACCAGGCGTTTCTGCAGCTCTTCTTTTGTGCATGAAGTTTCAAGTTTCCCTCCGGTGTAATTTCTCGGTCTGAAGAACTTCCTTCATCAGTCCTTTTAGTTTTTCTTCATCTGAGAATGTCTGCCTTCATTCCTGAGGGATATTTTCATGAGTATGAAATTTTGGATTAAGAGTTCTCTCCTTTCACAACTTTGAAGATGTCCTTCTATCTTCTGTCCTCCGTTGTCCCTGAGATGAACTATGCAGTAATTCCAATCATTGTTCTCTGATAGGTAAGGTGGTTTTCACTAGCTGCTTTTGAAAATGTTTTCCTTTTCCTTTTTTTTTTCTTTTTTTGGCTTTCAGCAGTTTGGATTTCAGCCTCTGTGCGTGCTTTTCTTTGTATCTATTCTGTTTGTGATTCACTGAGTTTCTTGAATCTGCAACTTTATATGTTTCACCAAATTTGGGGAATTTGGGGACATTATTTTTTCAAAGATATTTTCTGTATCTATCTCTCCTCTTCCTCTGGAGTTCAATGACACAGATATCAAAAGTTCAGTTAAAAGTTCAGTTATTGTTTTATGGCTTGTGTGCTTTTGTTCATTTTTAAGAAAACATCTTTTATCTCTGTTCTTCAGGTTGGATATTTTTCTCCTGAAGTTCATAGACTCTTGGTCATCCTCTCCATAATCTTTCCTGAACATATTCTTTCATATCTGTGGACATGTGCACAAGAAACTTCTATAGACAGACCACTTATATTATCTATGCCCTCTCTTTGTATTCCTTGGTGTGTCTTTCCATCAGAGTGGAGTTGGAGGTTTGGGTGGACGAAGTAGGGAGGCCACAGAGAAGGAACTTCCCAAAGCATGCTCAGCCCCAGTGGCCTTGACCTTAACAAGAGCCAGTTCTCCATCCCAAGAGGCTTCTCTGCCACCAGACCAGGAGGAAATGTGTTATACATGGTTGCCTGTGGGGAGTAGAGAAAGGAGTAACTGTCACCTCATGGAAAATTCACCCCTTAGAAAAACGTTTGCATTGCTGCTGTTTTCCCTTTTTCTTTCCTTAGAGTTTCTTATTCAAGATGGCCCCAGGATAATGGATATTCTCTTTGGGGGATATGAAGGCGGGAGAGTAGCAAGCAGAATCCTTCTAAAGGAGCAGAGTCCTTACATTTTCCCTCTTATGGTGTGCCATCTGTCATCTGTTTCCACTGCAACTACTCCACCTGAAACTGAGTTCTGACTTAATCCCTGACCCGATGAGGGTGGCAGCAAGGGTCCCGCCTGCCGTTAAAGGAGGGGCATTTGGAGATGGGGGCAGCTGGGATCCTCAGAGTGTCAAGAGTCCCTCCCAGGTGCAATGGTGCCCTCTCATCATAACTTCCATGCCTGCTCATCCTCCCCTCCCCACCCCTCACTGTCCTCCTGCGCGGCTGCCTCCCTCCTCTCCCAGAATGACTTTGTAAGTGCTACTTTCAACTTCTCTCTAGGGCCTTGCAGCTATTTCTATGACTTCTTCCAAATCTGTTTTCCCTTCCTCAGCTTGCCTCCCACTGCCTAATTATGCCCTAGGCATCTCTCCTTCCATCTGTATCTGTATCTTCTCAGATCTCTTCCTTTCCTTCCAGGTTAGTGCATCACAAACATGTCCTTGGAGTATTTTGGTGACAGAATGAGAAGGAAACAGATCGCTGCAATCCGCCCTTGGTCACCATGGTACCCCTGCTCCCCTTAGTCACAGGTGTTCCTTTTCTTTTCCTTTTAACATTTTATGTTGGCTGCTAAGACCAGCAAAAAAAGAACATTTCTCAGTTCAAACTCTTAATCTCTCCCCTCCATGAGTGAGCAGTGAAATTGGATAGGGAGGACAGGAAGGAGAGCTGCAAAATCCTCAAACCATTGGTCCAGACACTCTCCCGTCTCCTGTTTTCTCCTTTGTTCCACTTTAAGACTCTCACCAAAATGATTTCTGCTCCTGGACTCCTGTGGCTTCCTCTGATGGTCCTCCCTTCCTGGAATCTGAGGGCCAGCTTCCAACCACACTGCTTTTAATCTCCATTTTCTCCAACCACATCCTCCTTCTGACTCTCACCTGGCCGATGGCATTGTCTGTGGCTTTCTCCGTCCTGCCTTTCATGTTATGCCCAGCACCTGGCTTCCAGAGAACTGAGTTAGATGCCCTCCTGACCTCAACAGCATTTTCAGGCACCTCCACCTCCCAAATTCTTGCAAGCTAATTGTGATAATTCTCACCCGGCCCTGCTTATTTCTTCCAGGAGAGGGACTTCCCACCACAACAATGCAAGTTTATTGAAGGATAGCCTCTGTCAGCCAGGCTGACTGTACAGATTTAGCCACAATGAGCATGTATGTGACCACGCCTGCCCCATAACAATGAACAGTCAATAAACATTTGTTTAATCTTAATCTGAACAAAATAACTCAGAGTTTGGACAAGAGAGAATTCTTTTTTTTTAATTTATTGTAAATTGAAATATAGTTGATGACAATGTGTTGGTTTTAGGTATGCTGCTGCTGCTGCTGCTGCTGCTAAGTCACTTCAGTTGTGTCTGACTCTGTGCGACCCCAGAGATGGCAGCCCACCAGGCCTCCCCGTCCCTGGGATTCTCCAGGCAATAACACTGGAGTGGGTTGCCATTTCCTTCCCCAATGCATGAAAGTGAAAAGTGAAAGTGAAGTCGCTCAGTCGTGTCCGACCCTAAGCGACCCCATGGACTGCAGCCCACCAGTTTTAGGTATACTGTACAGTGAAGTGACTTAGTTCTGTGTATACATTCTTTTTCAGATTTTTTCCATTCTCAATTATTACAAGATACTGAGTATGTTTCCTTGTGCTATACAATAGGTCCTTATTTATCTATTTTATATATTATAGTGCTATATGTTACATGTAGTGTTATATGTTAATCTCAGACTCCTAATTTATCCCTCCCCACCTCTTTCTGCTTTGGTAACCATAAGTTTATTTTTTATGTCTGTGAGTCTATTTCTGCTCCATAAACAACTTCATTTACATCACTTTTTTAGACTCCACATATAAGTGGTATCATGATTTTTTTTCTCTGTCTGACTTTATTTAAGTATGACAATCTCTAGTTCTATCTATATTGCTGTAAATGGTAATATTTCGTTATTTTTCATGGCTGAGTGGCATTTCATTATATAAATCTATACATATACATTTATGTATAAGTATATACATATACACCAATTCAATGAACATGAGCTTGGGCAAACTCCGGGAGATGGTGAGGGACAGGGAAGCCTGGCATGCTGCAGTCCGTGGGGTTGCAAAGAGTCAGACATGACTTGGTGATTGAGCAACAACAACAATATATGTATGTGTGTGTATATATATGTCTCTCTATATATATCGCATCTTCTTTATCCATTTACCTGTTGATGCATACTTAGGTTGCTTCCACATCTCTTAGCTATGGTAAATAGTGCTGCTGTATATAAATATTGGGGTGTGTGTATTTTTTGATTAGAGTTTTCCTCTTTTCTGGATATATGCCCAGGAGTGGGATTGCTGGTTCCTATGGTAACTCTATTTTTAGTTTCTTAAGGAACCTGTATACTGTTCTCCGTAGTGGCTTCAGAGAGAATTCTGATTTAACTTTTTAAAAATGCAGTCAACAAAGTATTTATTTCATGGCCAATATGTTTCAGACATTGGGGGGGTCTTCTGATATTCATTACAAAGGATATGTCATCAGTTAACAGGTCAAGAGCAGTCACTGAGTGCCCTCTGTAAACTTGGCACTGTGATATCACCATGTTACCTTAAGTGCAGGACTTGAGAAGATTTTGGGAGCAGAGGTAGCCTACAGGCTGGTGAGTTTGGGGTGGGGGGTGGGCGACAGTGTTTGCTGTAAGGCTGGGCTAGCCACATAAAGAATCCTGACTGTGGCCTGGAGCTTTTCTAGTCCTCAACTTGATGGGGCTGGCTGTCTTGCTCAGGTATTTCCCCATGAGAGCTCAGTCACAGATTTGCAACTGATTTCTTCACCACACAAATGCAGAACTTCCCTCCTAACTCATGTGGGTTCACTAGCTAAGCAAAGCTCTGAGATCTTCAGCAAAGGCCACAAGCCTAGAAATTCAGGGACCTGGGTTTCGGCTCTGGTTCTGCAGGTGCACATTCAATCATGTGAAGTTTTCATACACCAACAGGATGCATGGTTGAGATGTAAATTTTAGGGAGACCGCTGGTTAACCCTTTCTCGAGGTGAAAACGAAAACAGAAGAATATAGACTCATGTGCTCAGGCCCTTATGTTCCTTTCAGGCTGTTTGAAACCAATCCATCAATGATCGTATCTGGAAAAATTCCCTTATCTTTGAAATTGCCTGGAAATGAGGTTGTACAATGGAATCACCCGAACCTTGGGATGAAGTTTTTTTTTCTCAAATAAAGAAAGGTAATTGTCATTAAAAAATAATTTTCTGTGAAACAAATGTCTTCCTCAAAAATTTTCCTTGATTTTATTATTATGTATTTAGTTTCCATTAGACTGTAATTGATTGACAATGCTATGTTAGTTTTAAGTATACAACAAAGTGATTCCGTTCTCCCTATATATGTGTACACACACACACACATATTTTTTCAGATTCTTTCCCATTTTAAGTTGTTATAAGATATTGAATCTGGTTCCCTGTGCTATACAGTAGGTCATTGTTGTTTATCTGTTTTTTATACAGTAGTGTGTATCTGTTAACTGAATTTTACAGTCGCTGACTTTGGGGTGGGGAAATCTCAATCAGTATTTATTCACTCTTAGATCTAATGGAAAATGTATCCTGAACTCCTTTGTATCATTAGGAAGTAGAAGCTCAATCTGTTTAAATTTATCAAAAAGAGTGTAAATACTGCACATCACAAAATTAATAAAATGGAAAAAATGGGCTTCCTCTTTCTCCTAAGTCGCTAAATGGATTCACCACAAGATGGTGCCATGCAAGTGCTGCTTGACGAGACGGTTGTTAACGTGTGTGCTGTGCCTCCTGCAGGAGGCCCTTGTGCTTCCCAGCTGCGGCATACAGCACATCTGAGAGTGCTGTTCACACAGAGGCAACTGCCTGTCTTGCTGTGTGAGTTTTCAGTGACTAAGGCCTTCCCCTTGTTCTTCATATGAGCTTGACCTTTCGACAAGTTTTCTGGTAACATGCCATTGCCATGGTACCAAGCCCACAGTTGCTTACGTATTTCGAGGAGAAGGCCGCTCAGTTAGGTGGGTCTCTGAAAGCGCTTAATTTTTTCCCTCAGCTCCTGATGAAAAGGAAGGTCATGTCCTGGTTCCTTTCTCTATCGTGCTCTGTTATGGATTTCTGTAAGCAGCAAACGCTTGTGTGTGTGTGAGTCACTCAGTTATGTCTGCCTCTTTGTGACCCCATGGACATAGGCTGCCAGACTCCTCTGTCCATGGAATTTTCCAGGTAAGAACGTTGCAGTGGGTTGCCATTTCCTCATCCAGGGAATCTTCCCAACCTCAGGATCAAACCCGGGTCTCCTGCACTACAGGCAGATTCTTCACCATCTGGGCCACCAGGGTGTTCTTAATTTATCAGTAGGAGATATGCAGCAGGTCAAGGAAAGTCTGCAGTGCTGTGGTTCTCATTTCTGAGAACACGAGGATGAATCTGAAATCCAAGGCCGAGTGATGGCCACTTCACACGTGAAGGCAAACCTGATATCATCTCTGTTGGATGTTTAAACCCTGGATAACTGGATGATTTGGAAATTAAAGGAATGCGATCTTCACATGGAGAGATAGTCACAGAAAAGAAAGTGGCCTTTTTTATGTGTGTGGAGAGAATGAAGTGCAGGGCATGTGCCTTTTCTGTTAAATAGTACTGCCCTGTTGCCATGTAGCCAGGTAAATATTTGTAAGGTGCCTACGGCCTCTCTGGATTTGGGGCATGTGTCTACTGGGCGTGAAACAAACTCTGTGGGAAACAAGCCTCTCAGCCCTTATCTCCCTCTTGTGCTAGAGTTCACCATGGGTGATATAACCTCCAGAGGGAAAAGAATCCTCCTGGTTCTTACCTTCTCTCTCAGCTGGCACCAGGGTGTCTGGAGGCCAAGACGAGTGGGTCCTTTGCAGGGGCCCCGAAGAGAGAAGGTAGGCCCAGAGATTCATCTTCTCAATACTGGTTCCTAGAGTTGTAGTATTTCCTCAGGGCTTCTGTTCAAAAGGCATTGAGAGGTAGACCAGTTAGCTTATATGGTTCTTCAGTCATTCAGTCATGTCCGACTCTCCGCGACCCCATGAATTGCAGCACACCAGGCCTCCCTGTCCATCACCAACTCCCAGAGTTCACTCAGACTCACGTCCATTGAGTCCGTGATGCCATCCAGCCATCTAATCCTCTGTCGTCCCCTTCTCCTCCTGCCCCCAATCCCTCCCAGCATCAGAGTCTTTTCCAGTGAGTCAACTCTTCACATGAGGTGGCCAAAGTGGCATCAATTGCTAAGAGACATTAATATATCATGGAAAAGTGGTGAGATAGAAAGTCATATTTTTCAGAATTGTTCTGAGGTAGGATATTCTAAGGGGTAGGAAGAACAAGTTGTTCAATAAGTTGTTTAAGTGAAGTTAATATCCCCAACCCCAGGGACTTCCCTGGTGGTCCAGTGGTTAAGAATCCACCTTTCAATGCAAATGACATGGGTTCAAACCCTGGTTGAGGCACTAAGATCCCGCATGCTGAGGGACAACTAAGCCCTCAAGACACAACTAAAGATGCTGCATGCTGAAACTAAAACCTGATGCAGCCAAATAAATAAGACAAATCTTAAAAAAAGATTATCCCACCTGGCCCTAGAGGTAATGCTAGAATAACAACAGCAAGCTGCCTAACTGCCTTCCAAAGGAGGAACTTGTTTGCTAAGTGGGAGACACAGTGTGGGGCCCATTTTTAGGGACAAAAGAGGAGAGTCTGAGTTATCAAATACTTTCTCTCTCCCTGCGCCCCCCAATCAACAAGCCCTTATAATCACCAAATAAATTTCTAAAGACTGTAGATTTATAGGAGTGCCTAGGTATAAGCCTGTTAAAGCACCAAATATCTTTCCCCTGCCCAGGTGAGAGTGTCACTGGGAGGACTCCTCAAAGAAGGCATTTAAGGACTTCCCTGGTGGTCCAAGTGGCTCAGACTCCAAGTTTCCAATGCAGCGTGCCTGGGTTTGATCCCTAGTCAGGCTGGCGTATCACTGATGCAATGAACATGAACTTGGGCAAACTCCAGGGGATGGTGAGGGACAGGGAGGCCTGGTGTGCTGCAGTCCATGTGGTAACAAAGAGTCAGACGTGACTGGGCAACTGAACAACAACAACAACAACAGCAGGGAACTAGATCCCATGTGCCACAACTAAGAATTTGCATGTTGCAACTAATGATTCCAAGTGCTGCAAATATGACCCAGCCAAATAAGAAAGTGAATATGAAAAAAAGAAGAGATTCATGTCAAAGGGTTATTATCCACGTGCCCACTGGGTCAGGACCTCAGAATTTCACATCTGCCTTGTGCCTCAGACAAACATCTCAAGACAATAATGATAGTTATATATCCCATTTTTCAAGAACTGCCTGGTTTTGAATATTCTGTCCATTCAGATCAGGTAAGTATATTTTAACTTGACACTCAAGTCTTATGTCCTGACTTTGGCCTCAGAAAATTAGCCATCAGTGACAGACTCTAGAACTATGAACTCGGTCGTCCTTCCTTTCTTGCAGTAGGAAATCCCCTACAGATGGTCAGAGGTGGACCGCTTGGAACACTGCCTGGCCAGGGGCTGGACATTGCTTGAGTCAGCCCCAGTGGAGCACTATTGTGGGTGTGTCAGTGAATGAGTCACTGAGGAGGAAGACGAGACGGATCGAAGGCCAGGCTCAGTGGAGATACTTTTTGTTTTTTTAGAGAGCTTTGAGTTACTCAGGAAGAACCCTATCAAAGTGTGAATGGACCTATGGAGACAGAAGTTCAGTCTTTTCTTGCTATAATTTCACTGCTTCACAGAAGGCTCTCCAAATTTTCAGCCTAATGGCACACATCCTGGGTTCTATCCCATTTCTTTCCCTTTATTAAATTTCTCTCTCTCTCTCTCTCTTTTTGCCAGTGTAGTTTCTGAGTGATCTCTTCATGGTGGAGACATGGGCAGCTACCTTCTGAGTTCACATATGCATGCCCAAGAGTGTCTTTTTGTCCCTTCACATCTGACTGACAATTTGAGTGGGCAGAGAACTCTAAATTCAAAGCCATTCCCCATAAACAGTTTGAACACTTTGCTTCATCTTCTGGCATAATTAAGTTTTAAAAATTTAAACAAGATTTTTCTTTCAAGCTGTTTCCTTCAGCCATCAAGCCTTTCCACCTCTATTAACTTCTGCTTCTTAGGCAAAGCATTTCCTCATAACCAGGGTGGGGTCAGAACTCTTGGTCAGGACTCCCCATGAGAATGCATCTGTCTCCAGAGGATCAAACACTTAAACACTCAGGGTGAAGAGCTATTAATCTTCAGTGCCAGAGGCTGGAAGTGGGCCTTTTATGGAATTTGTGACTCATCATCCAAGAGCCTAAAAGATTAATTTGCTCCTGTTGGGCCCTGATTGCACAGGCTGAACATCAAGCGAACATCTAAAATGTAGCATCTAGACACTGGAAACCACCTATTTCTGACTGATATCATGATACACAACATCTGTTCGGTGAATTGTCAACTTTCAGTTCTGACAAACTGTCTGCCTTTTTTGCGCAGGGGGGACTGCAGCATGTGGGATCTTATTTCCCTGACCAAGGTTCAAACCCGAAGCCCCTGAATTGGAAGCACAGAATCTTAACCACTGGATCACCAGGAAAGTCCCCCATCTGCCATTTTGCTGAGTCACAGGGTAAGAGGTGGCTGGGACACTTAGGGACAGGAGTAATTCATGTTCTTAGCAAGAGGTGTTAGCTGGCAACAGTTCCCTCTGCATAACTGATGAATTATGAAATAACCTCAGGGAGAACCTTACCAAAAGTGGGATGGACAGCTTTACAAATCCGTGAGCTCCTCCTAAGAGGTATTCTGAGTGGAGAGGGTGTAAATTGGATACAAGAGCCTACTGGGTGGTTGGAACGCATAGCTTGTAAGTTCTTTTAAATCACGGGAATTTGTCTGCGGTGCTTAGTGTGCCTGGCGCACAGTAGATGCCAATAAATGCTAAATAAAATGTCTGTGGAGTTCATCATGCCTGAGCTGCCAAGGTGACTAATGTCCATGTCTTCATTTGCTGTAGTAAGTCCATAGTAAGCAGGTTGTAGTTTGGATCTACGTTGTGGCATGTGGGGTCTTTAGTTGTGGCATGTGAACTCTTACTTGAGACATGTGGGATCTAGTTCACTGACCAGGGCTGGATCCTGCATTGGGAGCATAGACTCTTAGCCACTGGACCACCAGGGAAGTCCCAGTACATTGCAATTTGCAACTACTATGAGCTATGTATATTGAAATATTAATAGAAGAGTCCCTGTTCTTGACAAACAGTGAGTGGAGCTTGAACTGGGGACTCAGTTTTGGTCTTAAGCACTCTCTTGCTTGAAGTGTTTATGGCCCTACCCCAAACTTGGTATTGTGTAGACAGAAGCAACACGCAGGACACCAAGCAGTTAAACAGCAAAGCCCCACTTAATCATCTGGATTAGGGCTTTTGAACACTAGAAAAGAGGCTTCCAGGCAGCACTTGACCTGGAAAACACAGCTTTTTTCATCCGTCAGAGTCAAAGGAGACCCTCCACGCTTGTGCGCTTGCTCGCATGGTGGGTGAGGGACGGAATCTGTAACGGGGGACAGTAGAGACACAGTGCCCATCTACTGAGTTGAGAAAGCGAGAAAGGATGGAGCCTTTCAGATAGCATTCAGAGAGGCTGCCCACGTAAGCATCACAAAGTGAACTCCAAGAGGAGACAGGCCTGTGGGGCCAGCTGACAGCCAAGGGCAATGAGCGAGGAAGGGACCCAGCAGCCCAGGCCGACCACCCTCGCCTCTCCTGGTTTCTGAGTCAAAAACTGGTCTGATAGAGGATATTTCCTTTTTTGTGAAGTCATTTTTATGTACCAAAATACTATTACAGGTATATCAGTTCAGTTCAGTCACTCAGTCATGTCCGACTCTTTGTGACTTCATGAATTGCAGCACTCCAGGCCTCCCTGTCCATCATCAACTCCCGGAGTCCACCCAAACCCATGTCCACTGAGTCAGTGGTGCCATCCAGCCATCTCATCCTCTGTTGTCCCCTTCTCCTCCTGCCCCCAATCCCTCCCAGCATCAGAGTCTTTTCCAATGAGTCAACTCTTCGCATGAGGTGGCCAAAGTACTGGAGTTTCAGCTTTAGCATCATTCCTTCCAAAGAAAACCCAGGGCTGATCTCCTTCAGGATGGACTGGTTGGATCTCCTTGGAGTCCAAGGGACTCTCAAGAGTCTTCTCCAACACCACAGTTCAAAAACATCAATTCTTCGGCGCTCAGCTTTCTTCCCAGTCCAACTCTCACATCCATACATGACCACTGGAGAAACCATAACCTTGACTAGATGGACCTTTGTTGGCAGAGTAATGTCTCTGCTTTTGAATATGCTATCTAGGTTGGTCATAACTTTTCTCCCAAGGAGTAAGCGTCTTTTAATCTCATGGCTGCAGTCACCATCTGCAGTGATTTTGGAGCCCCAAAAAATAAAGTCTGACACTGTTTCCACCATTTCCCCGTCTATTTCCCATGAAGTGATGGGACCAGATGCCATGATCTTCGTTTTCTGAATGTTGAGCTTTATAGGAAGATGCAAAAGAAAACAATGCATCCATAATCTTATCATGACTTTTTCAAGTCGGTTTAATACCTTCCAGGCTCCCTGCAGGCACATATAGTTTATTAGAGAGGGATGGTTTATGATGGTCGTAGTGCAAATGTGATGTGTGTAATTGGATTATTTTTCCCAACTGAGTGTATCATATGCATATTTTATCCCAAGTTTCATTTCACACTTTTAGCTTCTTGAGGTTAAATGGTATTTTGTCAAGGAAAATAATATCTAACATGTGTTATGTTTATTATATGCTAAACTGAGTACCCTGAGCTTTCAAATTTATCTTGTTTATTCCCACAGCTACAGGATGGTAGGTGATATTATTTACCTTTTTTTTTCAGATGAGGAGTTTGGGAGAGAGTTAGCGTGGTAACTCTTGGTAGCACCGCCCATGAGTGGGGTTTGGTTCAGATATGATTCCAGGGCAGTTCTCTTGCTAGTTGGACATTTAAATTGCTTCCTTTTGTTTTCTTTTGTTATTATAGCTCAACCTGCAATGAACAACTTTATCCACAGACCATCTGCAATATAATATGGTTGACTCTGAAGGAGAGTCAAAGAATATGGACACTTTGATGCCTTGTGCCAAAATAACTCTGAAAAACTATCCCACTTTAGAGTATATAAGCCATACACACATATATATTCTTTATCCATCTAGCTATAAACTTATATCCTTGCCAGCATTAGTAATGTTAATTTAAAATTTTGTTTCACTAATTTGGTAGCAAAATGAAAAGTTAGTGTAGGGAGTTTGGGGGAGAATGGGTACATGTATATGTATGGCTGAGTCCCTTCGCTGTTCACCTGAAACTGTCACAACATTGTTTGTTAATTGGCTATACCCCAATACAAAATTAAAAGTTTAAAAAAAATCTAGTATTTTTTCTTTTCCATCATGGTTTATTACAGGATATTGAATATAGTTTCCTATGCTGTACAGTAGGACCTTATTTTTCACCTATTCTTGTGTATAATAGCTTGCACCTACTAATCCCAAACCCCCAATCCATCCCTCCCCATCTCCCCCCCTTCAAAATTTAGTATTTGAACTTCTTTTATTATTTGAACAATTAAACATTACCTCATGTATTTGTCCAATGACTATAGTTCTTTGAGTCACAGGTTTATGTACTTTTTCCATTTATCCATTGGAGACATTTTAAAAAATCAATTAATATGGACTGTTCTTATAATAATAAAGATATAAACCCTTTGTCAGATTTGGTGGAAATATTTTTCCTGGTCTGTTTGCACTTTGTTTTTTTCATTTTGACATGTTTTCAAAAGTTTGTCTAGTGAGATATAGCCATTTCTAACTATTTAATGTAATATACTGCTTCTAGACAAAGTACCCTCTTCCAAACTCTTCTCCAGATACTTCAAAAATAAATTTTAATTCATTTGCCTGTAATCTTTCTGTGTAGTTAACACTATTGGGGATTTACATTGATTTTTGGTGTGATTAGATGTCTAACACGCTCCAAGGTGTTTTACAACAAGCAAACAGACAAAGATCCATATCCCACTCCACCTCTCATTCCCTCCCTAGCCCCCTACCCCAGCTACTCCCCTTTCTCCATCCTTTCCAGTTTAGAATCCATCCCAGCTATAACAACATACTTCTCTCTCTCCTTCAATGACCTATGCTTTCATTTCTGTTGACCGAATTCCTAGGGGTAGAATTGGTGGATTATATGGCAGGTGTATGTTTAACCTTAAAAACTGGATTTAGGTAACTGCTTAGTTGTTATCCAAAGTGGTTGTGCCATTTAAACTCTCACTAACACTGCAAGAGAATTCTAATTGCTTTACCTTCTTGCCAACATTTAATATGGTCAGTCTTTTTAATTTTAATTGTTAATGGGTATAGAGTAGTGTGTCATTCTGGTTTTAATTTCCATTTTCCTCTGACTAATGATTTTGAGCACCTTTCTATATGCTTGGTAGCAATCTGTAGAGCATCTTTTGTAACATGTCTGTTAAAATTTTTGTCCATTTAAAAACTGGGTTGTTTGTCTTTTTATTTTTGTTTTGTAGAAGTACTTTATATATTCTGGACATAAGACCCCTGTCAGATGTATATATTGTGCATTTCTCACTGCCTATGGCTTGCATTATCAATTTTCTTAAATTGTGTCTTCTGAACAAAAATGTTTTAAATTTTGATTATTGCCAGTCAATCTTTTCTATCATGGTTTTTGTGTACTGAGAAACTGTTGCCTACTTCAAGGTCATCTATATATATATGTATCCTCCTATGTTTTCTTCTAGGAGTCTTAAAATTTTAGCTTTTAGTTCTAAGGTTCAGCTCAAATAAAATGTCTGCATGTGGTACGAGGCAGGGTCAAGGTATATTCTTTTTCATATGGATACTCAGTAGTTCTAGCAAGCTGTGTTGAAATGAATTTCCCCACTGAATTACTTGGGCACCTTTGTTGCAAATCAATAGATTACATTTTACACACAAACACACACAATTTCTGGACTCCCTATTCTTTTCCATGGATGTATTTGTTTATCTTTGTATTTGCCCCAATACCACACTGTCTTGTGGCTTTACAGCAGTAAGACTTGAAGTTGGGTAGTAGTGTAACCCTTTTGAGTCAGTACATTTTTTCCTGTATCTGTTCTTGTCTGGTAACTTTTCTTTGCTCTGAGTGTTTTGGCAGAAAGTTGAGTTTCATATAGGTTATTGGTAGCAGAACTTCTCCTTTCCTCTCTCTCTCTCTCGTTTTTTTTTTACATTAATAAGTCAACTGGGGGACTTCCCTGGTGGTACAATGGTTAAGAATCCATCTTGCAATGCAGGGGACATGAGCTCGATTCCTGATTGGGAAACTAAGATCCCACATGCCTTGGAGCAGCTAAGCCCACGTGCCACAACTATGGAGCATGTGATCCATAACTAGAGAATCTGTGTACCACAATGGAGGATGCTGCCTGATGCAGCGAAGATTCCACATGCCATAACTATGACCCGACGCAGCAAAAAAAAAGTCAGTGATTTTCAGAAGTTGTAAAATCTGGGTTTTAATCCCATTCCTGCTATTTGTTAGCTCTAAGATCTTGGACAAGTTACATAACTTTTCTGAACCTTAAAACTTCCCTCATTTAATATGAAGTTTAGAATAGGTGTTTTCCAGCTCTAAGATTAGGAGATTTTATGATTATAAGGTGTTATTGTTCCTCAGACTCAAGCACAGGAATTTTTGACTCTTTCACTTCAAAGTCCTGCTGTCTGAGTCCCCCCTTTACTTTTGAGCAGTTTTGCCTGGGTGATTTCCCTTGCTAATGCAACCAGACAGCTGCCGTTAACCCTCCCAGAAGGACTTCATTTTTGTGGTCCTTTTTATTCCCCTGTCTCAGGAGGAAGGTATCTTTGAACTAGAAAGAGCATTTGTGCAAAGTAGGATGGGTGGAGAAATCATGCGGCAGAGCCACTTAGTAGCACGAGAAAGGCCTCACCAGTGCCAAGTTTTGACTCCATCTGAGACCTACTGAATCAGAAAGGCTGGGGGTGGGGTGGGGCCCAGCACTGTGTGTGTCACCAGCTTGGCAGGTCCAGGTGATGACAGTGCTCACTCAAGACAGAGAGGCACTGGTGTGGAGTGTGCCACACATGACAGGCTCAGAGTAGGGGAGAGGACGCACCAGTCAAACCACAGGGGAGTGTTCTGCTTTCATGCTGAAAATCGGAATTCCTGTGGTCAGGACTCCAAGCTTCCACTGCAAGGGGCACAAGTTTGATCCCTGGTCTGGGGACAGATCCCAAAGCCCACATGGTGTGTTGCATGGCCAAAAAAAGCAAACCAAACAATACTGGAAAGTGGTCACTCAAACAAGAAAGTGGAATTTCTTTGGATGGTATTTGGGCTATTTTCAAAAGTGGAAGATGGAACCAAATGGCATTAGAAGTGAGACTAGGGTTTTCTCAAGATCATTTCACTCCAGACCAAGCAGCTTCTTTGGTTCTCCGAAGGTCAAAATGCCTCAAGACAGCCACCTTGCAATCACACCAGCTTCAGTATGCATAGAGATTTGGTGTTGGTTATTCACATTAGGAGTTCATATTTATCCCCTAGCCTCTCATGGAGCCCACTGCCTCAGTGGATGCCTGAGTGTGGTCACCACACCTCCAGGAGGCTGGTTGAGCAGTCTGGAAGGTTTGGCTGACCTGGTTTGGAGCACATAGCATGTAATGTTGGGAGAACACGAGGCCCAACAAAAAATGGAGGTATTTCTCTAGTCAGAGGAAAATAGAGCCAACTTCTGTCAAGCAATTGCAAACATACATGGATTTTTTAAAAAGCAAAGCTTGTAAATGGTTAAAGTAAAAAGAGTCATTATATTTTAGATGGTTTGAAACCACAGTAGGTTTGGTAAAACAAGGAGTGTGGGCTTGTCCAGGAGAGAGAGAACACACTCTCATATGTTTACTGGCTTCCTAGGGATTACTGGGCTTAAAAAGTCTTGAGAAATTTTTTCTACCTGGTGGAGCATTGCTTTCATTGCATTGATCTCTTGCTCATCACCTCGCTCCTGCCTGCCACGTGAAGCCTGCCTTTTTTTGGTTACAGCCTCAGGTCTGGGCTCTTTCCCAGACGCAACCTCCTTTCTTAGTTTGGCCCAATCCCACCTTTCTAACCTCATACCAGAATTCCTACCAACACCAGCGGTGTCTCCTCCAGGAAGTCTTTCACCTCACACCACCCTCTTGCTCACCACCATGCCCTTGCTCAGCCTGTTTGCCTTCCTACAGTGCCTTTCTCTTCCCTGAGTCCAACTGTTCATCCTTCTTGATCTAGAACCTCCTAATTCACACTAGACTCTTGTTTCTCCAGCTCCAATGTTTGTAGGCTCTACTACTAATTTCGAGGCTAAATAGACACTGCCTTGTGGTTTTTACTGTGATTGGCTCTCTAGCTGGTTCCTTCCATGGAAGGAAGCTTAAAGTCAACCTCCTTTGGATTCTCCATGAGAACAGGTTTGGGGCTAGTCGCAGGGAAAACAAACATATTGCATCGCTGTTTGCTAGAGTAGAGATTTGGTGCTTTCGGTATTTATGAACTGAAATGGGTTCTCAGATGTGTTCCAGGGAACAACAGCTGACTATGATGTTCATGGTTCCATCCACCATATTTATGACCTCTACCATCTTAGATTCTAGGGCTCACCCCCGGGGGCAGCAGCTCCTTCCTGCTACCAGTGTGGTTCTCAGTTAAAGACAACTGTGCCAACAGGACAGGAGAAGGGCGTATTTATTATTCTTGCTCTTTAAATTTCAATGCTTTGTCCATTGAGGGCAGTATGTAAAGAAACATGAGGAATAAGTTAATTAAAACATGCTGAAAGGGGAGGAAAGAAGATCCACAAAGAGGAGGGTGTTAAAGAGAGTTTGGCATTCTGAGAGCACTCAGTTTTTCTCTCTTGCCATTTGCAGTCTGTCGGGGTCACAGCTGTGGTCCATTACTGTCCTGTGCTTTCAGCTGACCATTCAGGTAACAGCACCTCTCTTGGACACCAATGACGCTGGAACGCTCTTGCCAGTATAGAAGGCGCAGGGCAGATGGATGAGACACTTATAGTTAAAAATATGGGTAACTCTTACTCTTTTGCCAGGTGCATTCCAGGCTTTTTCGTCCCATGAATATATATATACAAACATGAAAACTTTTAAGAGTGGTATCACAATAAATGTGATATAAAGTTTTTCACAGTTTCTTTATTTTGATCCTACTTTCACATAATTAATCATCTACATCTTCATTTTTAGCAGCTAATAATCATTCCTTAGTCTGGAGGTACCATAATGTTTTAACCTTTTTTTTAAAAAAATATTTAGGATTGTAATTTTTTTTATAAATAAAGCTTTAGTGAACATGCTTTACATACAGATGTCTTTGGATACTAGTGTGATGATTTTCTTAGGATAACTCCTCACAAGCCAACTTACTAGGTCAGAGTATGCATTCTATTAAGACTTGTCCTACAAATTGCCAAAATGCTCTAAGTGTCCATTCCTAAGATCCTTGCTAACAGTAAAGAAACTTTTCATGTTTTCAATCTGATACATTCTTACTGTATCTGACACATTCTTACTTTGATACAAGCTAGTGTTTTTATAGCAGTAATAACTACAGAATAGCCAGGCATTAGTTTGCACTCCCAAGAGAGAAAAATGTGTAGGTCTCACCCGCCTGGAGACAGTGTAGAAGGCTGCAAAACTTTGGGAATCAGGTCTGACTTGTGCTTCGTGCCCTTGAGACCAGCTTCTTCATAAGAGATGCTCTGGATGTAATGAAGCCGCCAGTCACATTTTACCCACATCCCAGACTCCTACTCTGTACCATTTTGTTTCTACCTGTCCATTCTGCTCCTCACTTTCTTCACACCCCAAACTCTGCATTTCACATCCTTTCCCTCTACAAACCTACATTCAGGAAAAGATCAGGTATCAATCAGTCCCACTTAATATAAATTGAAATCAACAAGCCTGTTCTTTCTAGGCGCTTGCTTTTAAAATTTATCCCTAATAGTGCAAAAACAGCATTGTTCTTAATGAAATAAATATATGAACTGAAAGGTTGATTTTTTTCTATTTTGTTTTAGCAACCCGTACAAAGCAATTACATGGAGTCTGTCTAAGCAGAATTAAGATGCACCTGACTGCCTGGGGAACTGCAACCTTCCACACAGATCATTGCCCAAGTTAATGCTGGGCAAGGGATAAGAAAGGGCTTCCCAGGGGTGCTAGAGGTAAAGAACATGCCTGCCAATGCAGGAGATGTTAAGAGGCAGTTTTGATCCCTGGGTTGAGAAGATCCCTTGGAGAAGGAAATGGCAACCCACTCCAGTATTCTTGCCCGGAGAATCCCATGGACAGAGGAGTCTGTTGGGCTACAGTCTGTAGGTTTGCACAGAGTTGGAGATGACTGAAGCAACTTAACATGCACACATGCAAAGGACAAGAGAGAGAGGGACCATGTGGGAAGGATGAGTGAGTTTCCTTGCCATGGGTTTCAGAAAAGTGACATGACTGCTCTGTGTGTTTCAGACCCATTCCTCAGTCTGTGCTGGTGGTCCACTGGTAAACTAGCTCTCCGAGGGGCAAAAATGAGCCTGATTTGTAGCATTTGCTGATTTACACAGCAGATTTCAAGCTACTAAACAGTTTAACTGGCGCATCATTTTCCTGACTATTTAACAATCATCTTCATAATGAAAGTCTCAGTGGTTGCTCTTACAATTGGATCTTCTTTTAAAGCTGCATTCAGGGGCCACCCCTCTCTCCTGTGTTTATTATCATGCACACACTGGAGGAATTGCCTCTTGATATTATATACATGTTAGACGCCCCATGAAACCATTTTGTGATTGCGGCAGTGGACTGCTAACACCTGTCTGAGATGTGAGGTTGCATCATCTCTTCTGTATTTGATGGTTAATGATGCTGGGCTGTATCTAGATGCTCACTGGGGTTTTAGGTTCACAGTTCTTTGATGAGAAAAAAGGGGGGTCCTGCTACTTTAGGAGCTGTAGCTTTTCTTTAAGAAAGAGAATATATTTCAGACCCCTTAATTTTCACAGCACTGTGTCAATTCTGGTGCCACATAACTGACAAATAGGGAACTCTTTCTGTCTAGCAATGAAGACAATATGAAAGAAAATTCTTGTGAGGTCACAGACACACACCCTTTCTAGATCACAGTATCTCACAGTTTGGTGGCATGACCGCCATCAAGGGCGTTTCCACAGTGTTGACTTCTGGCCCTCTGCTCTCAGTAATCTGATCCAGTAGGTCTGGGTCCATCCAAGAATCCACATTTTATTACCAGTTCAGCTGAATGTGCTGCTGATTCTGGGGTGGTGGGGACACACTTGGAGGCCCTGGTCTTGCCTCCTCTGACTCTCACCATTCTGCTAAATTTGGTTGTCAGACATGACTATGTTCAGACCTATAGAGTCCTCCTCACTCAGCTGCAAATTGATATTCCATACCCGTGCCTTTTATCAAACGCCTTGTGGCTCAGATGGTAAAGAATCTGCCTGCAATATGGGAGACCTGAGTTCAATTCCTGTGTTGGGAAGTTCCCCTGGAGTAGGAAATGGCAACACATCCAGCATTCTTGTCTAGAGAATTCCATGGACAGAAGAGCCTGGGAGGCTACAGTCCATGGGGTTGCAGAGTTGGACACGACTGAGCAACTCACACAAGAACCAGCCATATGAAATGTATGTTTTTGCTCATATTTAGATTTAATAATCAATTTCTTTCAGAGTTTAATTTTCATGGGGAAAAACTCTTCTTTATTATCTGAAGAGGGAGCCATCACATTTATTTAGCCCCTAAGATGTCAGAATGAACCAAGTTTAGCGTTTAATAACAATACGGATGTGAGTTGGACTGTGAAGGAGGCTGAGTGCCGAAGAATTGATGCTTTTGAACTGTGGTGTTGGAGAAGACTCTTGAGAGTCCCTTGGACTGCAAGGAGATCCAACCAGTCCATTCTGAAGGAGATCAACCTTGAGATTTCTTTGGATGCTGAAGCTAAAACTCCAGTACTTTGGCCACCTCATGTGAAGAGTGATTCACTGGAAAAGACACTGACCCTGGGAGGGATTAGGGGGGAGGAGAAGGGGATGACAGAGGATGAGATGGCTGGATGGCATCACCGACTCAATGGACGTGACTCTGAGTGAACTCTGGGAGTTGGTGATGGACAGGGAGGCCTGGCGTGCTGCGATTCATGGGGTCGCAAAGAGTCGGGCACGACTGAGCGACTGAACTGAACTGAACTGACTGAACAATACTTGCCCACCCCTGGTTCCTGGGGTTGCAACTGCCTTTTTCTCCCTAGTTTCTGGTGTCTTGGCTTTTATTCTAAGGTGCCTTAAGTCCTTTATGGAAGTACACAACAATGCAAAAAAAAAAAAATAGATGAAACAGAGAGCGATTTGTTAGATATCATTATACTAACAAGAGACATACTTTTTCTCTAGGTTCATCCAAAGCTGTAGACTAATAAAGGACTTCAAAACACAGTTTTCCCATGATTTCTTTTCTCTCTTTCTTTATGGACTATAGTTGCTTTATCATGTTCTGTTAGTTTCTGCTGCACAGTGAAGTGGATCAGCTAAATGCATATATGTGTCCCCTCCCTCCTGGGCCTGCCTCCCACCCCACCCCCCATCCCGCCCTCCTAAGTGACCACAGAGCACTGAGCTGAGCTCCCTGTGCTCCACAGCAGCCTCTCACCCGCTATTTATTTCCCCCATGGATGTATATATGTCAGTGCTCTTTCCTCAATTCATCCCACACCCCCTTTCCTCTGCTGTGTCCACACGTCCACTCTCTATGCCTGTATCTCTATTCTTGTCCTGCAAATAAGTTCAACTGTACGATATTTTTGGATTCCACATATATACGTGAATAAATGTTATTTGTTTTTCTCTTTCTGACGTACTTCACTCTGCATGCCAGCCCAT
Source organism: Capricornis sumatraensis (assembly GCF_032405125.1). NCBI lineage: Eukaryota > Metazoa > Chordata > Mammalia > Artiodactyla > Bovidae > Capricornis > Capricornis sumatraensis. Next base: position 19,949,512 of record NC_091083.1, read on the forward strand.
CGTTTCTTTTGTCTTCTAACTTGGGGTTCCTTTCCCTTCTACCTTCACCAGCATAGGGCTGACCGTGCCACCACTAGTCATCAACGCGACCATGGAGTGAAGGCTTGTGTTCCCCTACATTCATAGGCGGAAGCTGTAACTCATCCCATGATGGTATTTGGAGGTGGAACCTGTGGGAGGCAATTAGATTAGGCCATGAAGGGGGCTTAGACTGGGTTAGAGGGAGGTTAGATGAGGTCATAAAGGTGGGCCCCTCCTGATGCAGTTAGTGGCCTCACAAGAGGAGGAAGGCATGGGTGCTGGGTGGTGGGAGGGAAGAAAGAGAGAAAGAGAGAGACCTCAACCTGCACACACCCAGGAAAGGTTGTGTGAGGACATAGCGAGAAGGCAGTCGTCTGCAAGCCAGAAGAGATTTCATGCAGGACCTAAGTGGCCCCCACCTTGATCTTGGCCTTCCCAGCTTCTAGAACTGTGGAAAGTGCAGGTCTGTTGTTTAAGCTGCCCAGTCAATGGTATTTAGTGATGCCAACCTGAGCTAAAACAAACAGTGTCTGTGGGTGCCTGCTGTGTACCCAGTACCCTGTTTTGGCTGCTCTTTTTCTGACAAGGGGAAACATAGGGCAGATTTCTAAAACTGGGCAAGTCTAACTTTTACACGCACAGGGGGACTGGTCTCTATGGCTTTTTCTGACACAGTTTCCTGGGTTTATAAATGTCCCAGGAGAAAGTGAGATCCTTCCTCACACTGAAGAGAAGAGCTGCCAAATCCCGCCCATCACCATGCTCTCACTGTGGTGGGCAAGCTCCTCTGTAGACCCCTAGCAAGACAATGTGAGTCCAAGGAGTTCTGTGAAATGCTGCCCGTCACACTAGTGTGGCCACAGCTCTCAGCTACTTCCCAGTGAAGAATCTTTTTCAATTTTGAGTCATCCAGGGTTTCTCAGCCAATTTGAGCATAGTTCCCTTTTAATTTTTACTTTTTGAACAGTAAAATTAACAGTTAACATTAACACCTCGCTTTTGAAAAAGTGAAAGTGTTAGTTGCTCAGTTGTTTCCAGGTTCTTGTGTCCTTGGGATTTTCCAGGCAGGAATACTCGAGAGGGTTGCCATTCCCTTCTCCAGGGACAGTGCCTGGAGCACTGTTTGAACAGTGCCTGTTAGAAATCAGCCAAGGGCTGTGTTCAATCACAGCGCTCTCTGCCGAGCGCCAGGAACGGCCCTGCGCTCTCAGAGGTGCACACAGCTGGTATGTTGGTTTTACACACCAACACTGATGTCAGCTTCCTGTCTGTCTTCCTTGAAAGAGACAGCTTCACCACTGAAAAAAGATGCTCGTTTTGTTTTTAAGTCAAATAGAGATGATTCTAGAACTGTAAGACAAATTATAACAAGGCTATCTATAGTATAAGGCCAGAGTGGTGTACTGGCAGGAGATGTCATTAAAAAAAAGGTTGGAAGGAAATATTAGAGATCTGAAAGTCTGGGAAAGGAGAGTTGGGAAATGGGGATTTGTTGTTTAATGCATATAGAGTGTCAGTCCTGCAAGTTGAAAAGTTTCTGGAGATTTGTTGTTCTGCAATGTGATTATATCTCACTTTACTGAACTGCGCACTTAACAATGGTCAATTTCATATTATGTATTTTTGTAGTTTTTCTTTTGGAAACCACATTACAAAAGAAAAAAGTCTGAGAAAGGTAAGAAAGGAAGGATGGGGGAGAGGAACACATACCTGGAAAGTAAATGCTTAAAATGAAGCGTTAGATTTATCTGTATCCAGAATATAACCGTACCAACAGCGTCTCTCTCTCTCTCTCTCATTTATGTTTCTTCTCTGTGTCCTGTTTTCTCTCATCATTTTGATCTATAGAAACTGCTGGAAGAATAGACAAAACTAAGGTGGCCAGATAACCATGAGGTCACAGTCATTTTGGCCACTCCTTATTCAGGAGACTGAGGGCTACCTGCTGTTTTTTTGCCGCTAGTCCTCAAAATATCTCAAGTAGTTTGAGGATTTGTGATTCCTCCAATGCTAAGTCACTGCTTCAGGCCCAAGGTTAAGGATGGGGGAAGAATTAATTTATTTGTTTCATATGTTGGGTCAGAGCCAGGTCTTTGTTTATGCTGAATTGCCCTTTCGATTCAGAAGTTCTGCCAGAAAACCCTGTGACAATGCCATCCTATGTGAGAGTGGAACAATTAACTGGAAACAAGTTCTTCTGTACCATTTCTAGACTCCACCAGTCAGAATGAGAAGGGGTCCTCTCCTCCCCATGAGACTGAAAACGCTAGGTGAGACTTGAGCCAAAGGCAATAATAATTAATCCTATGATAACTAACAGTTTACATCATATTTGACATTTTAGAATCCCTTCTGTTTAAATCATCTCATGTGGTCCCGAAAAAACCATTAGAGCATCCCCCATTGGATTCAGAAAGGATACGTGCTTGCTCAGAACACTTAGTAATCTGTTTAAAGTTACAGAGACAGTGGTGGAGTAAAGGTTTGAACACTGTGCTTCCAACCATCCAGGGCAGGAAGTGGCTTGGTGGCCGCAGACCCTATAAAACTGTATTGGTAAAATCAAGGAGAAGTTTGCTTATGGAATGGACCCACATATAAATGCTTCTTGAGTTCTGACTTCTTGCTTGACCTCACTAACCTGTCACGCTCAGCTGTTTTCAAGGGTCTCACCAGGCCACGTGGGCTACTAACCACAACTCAGTTGTAAGTGTGGTTGAGATCCTGGAGGATTTCTGTAATAAGCATGAATAAGCATTCATTTTCCCAGAATGAGGGTCAGCACAGGGGGAGTGCTTCTTTTTGGTTCCAGCCTGCAAAGTCATGCCCTGCACGCTGCCAACAATCTACCGAGAGTGCCTCCCAGGCCCCAGCGTGGAAAGTTGATGATGTAGAGGATACAGATGGGCTTTAACCTGTGAACCAGTTTAGCTACACGGGGACTATGGTGAGAAGCAGCTGGGTTTATAGCCATTCTGGTGATGGAGCTTTCCTGTGTGTGAACAAAAATCCCTCAAAGGTGGTTCTGCTCTCAGTCTGGGGGGCAAAGAGCAAGCTGCAGTGACAAGGGGTGACCATACGGCTCATCACCCACGACTTCAGTCTCTTCCACCACTGGGTATTTCCTCTTAACTTATTCTTGCCCTAGTGGGAAAGGGAGAGGTCGATTTCAACCCAAACCCTGTTCTGGTGAGAGTGACCTTAGGTGATAAACGTAATGACCACAAACCACAGATCCTTTTAATCTGTCACCATCCTCTTTTTCACTCTCTTACAGTGCCCCCCAGCACATTATACATGTCACAGTAAGCTAAAGATGGCATGCCTGTGTCCTGCCAAAATTTATATGTTAAAACCTACCCCCCAGTGATGCTGTTAGAAGATGGGGTCCTCGCCAGGTGATGAAGTCATGAGGGTGGAGCTCCCATGATGGAATTAGTGCCCTTATAAGACACCCCAGAGGTCTCTCTGCCCCTCTACCATGTAAGGACACAGCAAGAAGACGGCCATCTATGAACCAGGAAGTGTGTCCTCACCAGACACAGAATCTACTGGAGCCCTGGTCGTGAACTTCTAGCCTCCCGAACTGTGAGAAGTGAGTTTCTGTTGTTAAGCTGCCCAGTCCATGTTATTCTATTATAATAGCCAATGTCATGCTGGTTCTTATCTTTGTTCTTTGCTCTTAATGTTCCCTCTGCCTGGAATTTTGCTACCCCAAACCCCACCTGTAGAATTGTCACTTACCTTTTAAGACTCGTTCAAAAGGTCTTACCCTTTTGCACCCCCACAGAACCTGGCATATACTCATATTACAGAACTGATCCAAATTCCACATGATTATTTTCCCAGCTCATCATCGGGGGCTCTTATTTGTCAGCCTGCTAGTACACTTCCTGCACACAGTGGGTACTCAGTCCTATCGGCTGCATGGAGTTGATAACATACAGCTTAGGGCATGTGATGAATGCTCCAATGGAACCATAGTATCAGACACATGTCCTAAGAGAGGCAGTCATTTATGTCCATAGTGTCCCATCAGAACCCCTCCTTCACTGTCCTTGAAGAGTAAGTAGCCAACTCACTTTCAGAGGAGGGGTCTTAATAAGTACCATGTGCTCTAGAATGTTCCAGTGCTATCAGGTTTAGTGACGAAGAGGGCCACACCTGTATACACCAGGAAGTAGAAAGCACCAGGCTGAACTAGGGTAGCCTACCGTCTCCAGGCACAGCTCCTTCAGGACATTTCTGCCCTCCCACGGGAGCACTACTCTCTTCAGAAGGTTCCAAACTGCAAACCTTGAACTTGGTCTGCCTCAGACTTCATCAATGGATGTTCAGCTTCCAGAGAGAAATTTCACTGCTTGGAGACACCAGGAGGAAATGCAGATTTTAAAAGTCAGCAGCAGTATCAGCTCCCTTCAGTGTTCAGAGGTCGTCACAGAAGGCTGGAGAAAGTTGATAAGAGAAGAAGTGGTCTCATTTCAGACACCTGAGCATGCTTCAGACAGATATTGACTTAAGGTGAGGAGAAGAGAAATTATCCTGATATTATTTTATTTCTTTCTCTCATGGTATTAATCTCACGTCATTACCAAGAAAGCTGGTGCAGTCCACCCACTAGAACACGCTGCAGGATGACTCCTTTGCTGCTAAATCTTCAGCATTTAGTGTGATCCCTTGCCCATAATAAAGACTCAATAAATGTTGAGTAGATAAATGGATGAATTATCTACTCAACAATCCAACCAAACAACATGCCCAGGGGATCCATTTGGACAACTGCTTGAAGGATCAAAACAGACACAATTTTAAGCCAAGTAAGCCTCCTGTTTGGGCTTCCCAGGTGGCGCTAGTGGTAAAAGAGCCCAGTTGCCCATGCAGGAGATATAAGAGATGCGGGTTTGATCCCTGGGTCGGGAAGATCCCTTGAGGGAGGGCACGGCAGCCTCCTCCAGTATTCTTGCCTAGAGAATCCCATGGACAGAGAAGCCTGGCGGGCTACTGTCCATGGGGTCACAAACAGTCGGAAATGACTGAAGTGACTTAGCACGCATGCAGGCCTCCTGTTTGCTTTATTAGTAAGACTAATGCTAGGAAATTTTTAAAATTTAAAATTATTTTACTGTTTTTATTAGAATAATTAGGATCCCAAGTACAGAATCTAGATCCTTGAGGGCAAGGATTAGTCCTTGCTTTGCCCCTTCCTCACCCAAATGCTATGAAGTGATTTGATGAGTAATCTTGAGATGTTGACTATGTAAAATACAAAATTTTAAAAGAAGATTTTTCTTTTATTGTATATTAAATTAGTTAATTTAACATAGAATATTTTGCCAATAGAAATGATCCTAAATGAACTTGGTACATATTTGATATGCTCTTTTTACTGAAAAGCAAAAACTTTTTTATACATAGTATCACACATAGGACTTTTGGTGCACTTATGCCTGCAAAACTGGTTGTAGTTTTTGTAAAGTGCATCAAAGAACAGATAATTTCTTTTTTATTTGATTTTTCCTTCATTTGGTAACTTTTTGTTTTGTATTGGAGTATAGCTGATTAGCAAGGTTGTGCTAGTTTTGGGCGCACAGCAGAGAGACTCAGCCACACATACACATGTATCCATTCTCCCCCAAACTCCCCTCATATTCAGGTTGACACATAACATTGAGCAGAGTTCCCTGTGCTATACAGTAGGTCCTTGTTGGTTACCCATTTCAAATATAGCATCCCAAACTCCCTAACTGTATCTTCCTCCCTCCCTGCAGGTAACCATAAGTTCAGAACACTGAATTTCTTATTAAGAAAAAACAACACCCTGCAAGAGGTAGATTTTATTATCCAACATATGGAAATCTGCCTCGAGAAAATTCTCCAATTTATGAGGAGGTGTTCTGACTGAGTGCCAGGGTCCTTCTCTGACAAATGTTCTTATAATATTAAGTAGGAAAAAAGTTTCCTGACTTGAGTTTAATTTGATTCTCAAGGATTTAAAGATGTTTTCTTTGCAACCATGGCAATGAACAAAACTGGAAACTATTAAAAAGCAAAGTAAACCTCAAGAAGCATAATAATATATTCACGAAGAGAAAAATATTTCCACTTGTCAGCATTTGAATCCCCTCAGAATCCCCTCTGTAGTTTTGAGACTAGAACCCCCACAGCAAAATCATTAACTCTGGAGAATCTTTGACTAGCCAGGGCACCTCTGTTTCTAAGCAGAACTTGACTTTGAGATAAGTAGTTTTGGCCAGCGAAGAAGATTGTACCTCTGTCCCAGGGTGACGACATTTCAACGAATCATAATATTTACAGCCAATAAACTTCCCAGCACTCCAAGTGCTCAGCATTGGTCTGTGTTCAATAAATATTGTTAACTTAGGTAATCCAACTGTCCTGTGTGACACCAAATAGCTAGGAATTTTACTTTCTTAACTTTTTGGATTTCAACCAGCTGATGATGCATTCATCTCAATGAATCTGCTGGTCCTTTGTCTTTATCCTCTCTCAGCTTTGATCAGTGGAATTCTTGCTGACACTAAACCCCAAGGGCATGGCTGAGCCTGGTTCTCCTGCTTCCCCTCCAGTTGACAGGACTCCTCCTGTACACTCAGATGCCCTTGCCCATCTCTCCATCCAACTCCATTCAACTTTTCTTGGTTGAACTTCCCAGCCCTGATTGCTTAAAAAAAATCATGGTGAACACCCATAGGTGTCCCTTTGTACCTCTCTCCTAGCATTGGTTCAGTATTGACCAGACTTATATCTTGTCTTTTAATATAGTCAGTTCAGTTCAGTTGCTCAGTCGTGTCCGACTCTTTGCAACCCCATGAATTGCAGCACGCCTGGCCTCCCTGTCCATCACCAACTCCCGGAGTTCACTCAAACTCACATTCATCGAGTGAGTGATGCCATCCAGCCATCTCATCCTCGGTCATCCCCTTCTCCTCCTGCCCCCAATCCCTCCCAGCATCAGAGTCTTTTCCAATGAGTCAACTCTTCGAATGAGGTGGCCAAAGTACTGGAGTTTCAGCTTTAGCATCATTCCTTCCAAAGAACACCCAGGACTGGTCTCCTTTAGAATGACTATTCCCCTGAAAATGCCTGTGAAACGAAAGCTTTTTCCTTCCTGAATTGTCTTCAGAAGTAGAAGTAGACTAAGTTTTCATAAGCATAAATAATTTTCAGTGTCCATTTCCCATCTGACACCTCACAGTTCACCCCACCCGTGCCCTTGGCAGAGTTCCCATTGCTTTTGGCATTGAAAAGGGAACAAGGAATTAATGAGACAGAGGGGCAGTGTGCAGAGAATTTTCTAGAAAAGAAGAGGGCAAAACAGACCCCTTCCCCAGAGATGCTGCCTACATGCTCTGGGGAATGAACATTTCTCAGAGAGAGAAAGGATGGTCACTGAGGCTCAGATTTTCAGCCTTTTTCTCCTATAGTGCTGTGGAGATTGTTGGCTTTTTTTCTTAGCATGGAAACTATTGAGGAATGTTCTTCTTACAGACTACTCATATTTTGGGGGTAGGACACTGGAAGTGAAGCAGTGGAAAGAGATGTCATGGTGGGAAAAAGAATGAGCTCTGTGGTGTTCGATGAGTTCCTTTGTCGTTCTGGGTCCCAGTTTCCTCATGAACAGACTAGAGGTGATAGTGATAATTATCTTAAAGCCCTGTTGGGGGGAGTAAGAGATGCTGCATGTAAAGCTCTTTGCACCCTGTCTGGAACATACTAGGTGCTCAGTGAATAGCTCCCTTGGGAGCTGGTTCCCCTCAGTTGTTTCTCGTTGCCACGGGGCTCTTGTGCAATTCATTACTTTATCAGAGGTTGCAATCCCCCGCTGTGCCTGGGACTCGTATTCTGAGACTTCATAGCCTTCATAGTAAAGGTAATGACAGCTTTAGTGTTAATTGAACACCTATTATTATCAGGTATGACCTAAATGTTTTATAAGTAAGTGTTTACTCACTTCATTCTTGCAACTATGCAAACAGACAGAAGTATTATTATTTCTAATACTAAGAGAAAGGAATATTATTTATACTTTAATATAAATTTATATATTTGTAAAATATAAATATAATTACTTCCTATGCCTGAGAAGCTGAGGCATAGGGATGTTTTTATTTTGCTGCCTAGCTGTTGCAACTGAGAGAGTAGGCCACTGGCCTTGGGGGATCAGACTATGGGGTGTCCCTTCAGTGACACCTTTAGCTGTGGAGTCTTCCATGGAGTTGATCAGGAAAAAAAATTAACAACTATTTGTAATACTTTTTTTTGAGGAAAGTGTGTTTTGAGTTCCAAAAGCTAATGTATCCATGAATGTTTGGAACGATGTTCCTTTGTCAAGTCTGGGCTGCTGGAGGTGGGGTGGGGAAGGGGGCCCCTGGCTGTCTGTCTGTGCTGAGCTATGCTGAAAGGTGGTCATGTCCACCCTCAGCCAGAGCTTTAACTCAAATGTTCATTTTCCACACATCTGGGTGTCATTCCTCTAAGTCAGTGGGTCTGGCTGGCTTCCAGCGATGACTTTGTGCTTTTGGACAATCCACCTGGACTGGCCTAGTTTCCGTAGCTCCCTACACAGAACCCTCCAGAGACAGCCAGGCTGTTTCAAGTGCCAGCTCCCATGGAGGAGGTCTCATTTTACAGGATGGCTCGCTGGGTTATCAAATATTTTAACTATAACCTGCAAGAAGACAGTTTCTAGGCTCTTTTCACATGCTGGCAGCAGGGTGGTGGACCAACCATCTTCTCTATTCTGTTGCTTTTCTGTTTAGTGCCAGTTGAGAAGGAATTCTTTATTGTTGACGATTATAATAGCTCTATTTCATGAGTCTCTTCTGTGTCCTGGGAAGTTGGCCCAGCTTCTTATGTACATACATTCTCCCTAATTTCACAGATGAGGAAAGGGGGGCTCAGAGAAGTTCAGTCACAGGCAGAGCTGTGTTTTGTCCAGTGCCAAAGCCCGTTTGCCTAACCACTCAGATCTCTTGCCTATTGCCGCCTTGTAGTCCTTACAAGGCAGAGTAAAGCGGGGTGCCTGTAGGGCTAATCCAAACGACAAGAAACTTAAAAAATCCCCATTTGCTTCTGTAATCCATTATTCATGGGATTTATTTGTCTTCTTTAGGCTAATATTGAAAATTAATTGCATTTTGTGAGTGTATTGCAGTCCAGGGTGTGGAAGGATGAGACTGCAGCTTAGGAGCCTGAGAATCAGGGGAAAAAAACAGGTTGAGGTTAAAAATTAGCCTCGTGGTACCAATAAACAATAGCTGTAGGTAACTAAGGTTGGCTGGCTCTGTGCCCACGTTTTATGGTGCGTTATAAAATGATGAATTTCAAACTGCAATGCAGTTTCTTTTTCTTTTAGATTTACAGAAAAACATTTAAAAATATTTTATTGGAGTATAGTTGCTTTACAATGTTGTTAGTTTCTGCTGTACAGCAAAGTGAATCAGCTATACGTATACATATATCGCCTCTTTTTTGGATTCCTTTTGAGAAGATAGTACAGAGAATTGCTGTATACCTGCATCCAGTTGCCATGTTAATATCTGACATGACTATGGTGCATTTGTTAAAATTAATGAACCAATATTGACACATGTAATGCAGTTTCGTTAAGTTCAGACACTTCTAATTTGGAATTCACGATGACTGGGCAGCAGCTGAGTTGAAGATTTCCTGTGTTTACTTAGCCAGACAATCTCTTTGAAGATCGTACACATGACTAAGAGAAACGAGGAGCTGGGCTGTTCAAGATAAATTGATTTTGGTGAGTCTTTGGTGCCTTGGAACCATTTCTTTCTAGATGACAATAAATATTAAGTACATGTTTTATTCCCAGTTTACTAAAGTGGTCCCCATAAAGCCCTCCATTAGCGAATATTATTCCCTCTATTAGGCAACCTTCTATTAGTTGTCACTCTTTTCTAGAAAATTTGGGGTGTAAGTTGGTCTCAGATTGTGAGTAGTCTTCCTTTGGATTTCATGAAGTTTGACTTCTGTCTGAAAATGTCCATTTCTGCACCCACAGTGTTTTGGTCAATATTTGGTTTGCAGCTCTGTCATGTACACACTTATCATGAGTACAGAGCAGAGAGGAAATCATTGTGCATGAAGGAAAACCAATTAGTTATCATAGAAAGGAGTTAGTTGCCTCACTCAGGATTCTTTTTTTTTCTCATGGCCATTTTTGGAAAAGACAAGCTTTCCTAGATTCATGTAATTTTAGGGCTAACAGGGAGCTTAGATACGGCAAATCCCCTCATTGTCAGACAGTCCTTAGGAACACCATTTCCTTGAAAACACAGCCCAAGAAAATGAGAAGAAAATCGGAGGCAGTGTGGGTCTGACTTCCCAGATCCACGAAGTGCTTGTTTTTAATGATGCCTCTGCTCGCTCAGGCCTATCTCTCCCTGTAATCCATTCCTATTTACCCACCTTCAGAAAAAAAATGCAAGGCTGCCTGTCTAGCTCCGAGAAGACAAGCTTGGGATGCTGGTCATCACACATACCTTTTTTTTGACATTATTTTTAGCTAGTTGGATAGATACATAGAAGAATTACATGGATATTCAGAGCATGTAAAAATTTTCCAAATGGCTAAGATTTATGAGTTTAACTCTTATTGACTACTATTGATCACAGCTCATTGCTGACAGTATCTTGAATGTCACAATTCATTCATTTATTCAAGAAGCATGTACTAATCGACTGTCGGATGCCATCTGTTGATAGCAGAGCAATTAATAAATCACAGACCTTGTCCTTCAGGAGCTCACAGCCCAGAAGGTGAGGTAGGTTGACTTATCTCTAAGAGGGTGAATACCTTGACTGCTTTCTCGTGATGGGGCTAGGTTATACTGAGCACAGCCCACCCAGAGTTAGCTTGTGAACCAGGCTAGCTGAGTTGAGGGTTTCAAGAAAGTCTCAGAATGTGAGGAGAATCAGTGACCAGGGCCTCATTGGTACCATGTTCTGGTCCAGTAGGCTGGTTGGACTCTGCAGTGGTGTGATTCATGATGACAGCAAAGGCTACAAGTTTTTATACCTGAATGAAGCATTCTTATATAAATTATTGACAGTTGATCCTACCCTGAGGGTGCTGTATTGACGGTTCAGTTCAGTTCAGTTCAGTCGCTCAGTCGTGTCCGACTCTTTGCGACCCCATGAATCACAGCACGCCAGGCCTCCCTGTCCATCACCAACTCCCGGAGTTCACTCAAACTCACGTCCATCGAGTCAGTGATGCCATCTAGCCATCTCATCCTCTGTTGTCCCCTTCTCCTCCTGCCCCCAATCCCTCCCAGCATCACGGTCTTTTCCAACGAGTCAACTCTTTGCATGAGGTGGCCAAAGTACTGGAGTTACAGTTTTAGCATCAGTCCCTCCAATGAACACCCAGGACTGATCTCCTTCAGAATGGACTGGTTGGATCTCCTTGCAGTCCAAGGGACTCCCAAGAGTCTTCTCCAAAACCACAGTTCAAAAGCATCAGTTCTACAGCGCTCAGCTTTCTTCACAGTCCTACTCTCACATCCATACATGACCACTGGAAAAACCATAGCCTTGACTAGACGGACCTTAGTCGGCAAAGTAATGTCTCTGCTTTTGAATATGCTGTCGAGGGTGGTCATAACTTTTCTTCCAAGGAGTAAGTGTCTTTTAATTTCATGGCTGCAGTCACCATCTGCAGTGATTTTGGAGCCCCCCAAAAATAAAGTCTGACACTGTTGCCACCATTTCCCCATCTATTTCCCATGAAGTGATGGGACCAGATGCCATGATCTTCATTTTCTGAATGTTGAGCTTTAAGCCAACTTGATGGTAGGTACCTATTATTTATTAACCTGCTTTTGAGAAGAATTTGAGCACCAGAAGACCAAGTTCAGTGTACAGCCAATGATTCTTGCATCACTTCTAAAAAGAGCAGAGTAAGTGAATTCAATTCTGTTTCTATGAATTCTCATCCCAAGAGATTTCTGTTCAGGAAGGCAGAGCTCAGAGAATCATAACTTTCTACCTCTGAGACTTGACTTTCTTTATAGATTCAGGTTTCCTTGTGGTCAACAGACCCCTTCTAAATTTAGAAAAGTAAAACTAACCTTATTTTCAGATTTCACTATGATTTTGTTTTGATCTTTCCAATTCAGTAAGTGTTCCATTTTAAAAACCAGACCATGCTTTTTACTTCATTTTTCCCCAAAGAAAAGGCACACAATTACAAGATCTTTTTTTAGGTGTAGTCCAGCCATCCCTTTCTCAGAACATTTGTTTTTTATATAACTATTTGTCTTTTACATGAGTAACTAGCAGAAAAGAAGTGCAAGAAATGGATTATCTTTATTTCCATTTCATTGCTCTCATGTGTATACTTATATGAATCTTAGAATTATTATTGTTTATAAAAGTATACACATGAAAGATCTCTGAAACAGCAAAAGGTTCTATATGCTTATTATAAGATTATAGTAGTTAAAGTAGTGTGTTATTGGCATAGATAGTAAAACACAGATGACTAGAACAGAGAAGACAGCTATGAAGCTGATCTCATTCAGAATGCCTAAGGGTATATGACAAAGGAGTTTATACGTCATTCCTAAAGATATTTACTTATTGAATTTATTTAATGAATTATTTGATAAGTAATGGTAGAGAAACAAACTATCTGGAAAACGTATCAACTTGCATAATTTTCACCATTGGCACTAAAGGCATATCAAAATAAATTTCAGATGGATTGAGAGTGAAATGTAAAAGTCAAGCCATAAGAAATCCAAAAGACAACTGAACACAGTACAGGTTTATTAGAAAATAAAGGTACACATTAACGAAAAATATTAAAACTTCAAACTCATAATTAGCAAAAATAATTCTTCAGAGGCAATTCTGTGATTCCATTTTTCATTTATCAAATTAAAAAGTAATATTTAGCTCTAGGGTATATCTGTAGGAAAACAAACCCTTTCACATACTCCTGATGAAAGTGTAAATTGGTAAAATCTTTTTTAAAAGCAATTTGTCAGTATATATTCAGAGTTCTCAAAATATTTATACCCTTTGCTCTAGTAATTTCATACTGGGAAGTAATCAGAGAAGTGCAGACTGATATTTATATACAGGAATGTTCTCAGAGGCATTATTTATATTAATGAAAAATAGGAGATGACTTAAAAGTTGAACAGAGAACAATCATTAGTCTCATTTGGTACACCAAGGAAAGGAATATCATGCAGTTGGTAAACATTTTTTGTCTTCCAAGAATATTCACTGACATGAGAAAAGTCTCATAAAACGAAGTTTAGTGAAAAATAGACATTCATCCTATTTCTGAGAGAAAATTAAGTTTAGAAATAAAATAGGAAACACGAAAAATATTAACAGTGGTTGTTGCTGGTTGACAGAATGACAGCTTTTGGTTTTGCTCTCCCCTGGACTTTCTAATAGACCTGTATTAGCGAATGCAGAGCATGTCTAGGAATCGAGTGGGAACAAGCCGCAGGGTTTGTCTTCAGTAAACGGAAGAGCACTGCGCACAGGCACTTGTATTTATTGTGCTCTACAACCGAGCCACACACCCGAGAGGCTTTCACCTAGAGTTCACATCCCTTCCGGATAGGTTCCCTGCCTTCTTTTCATTACTCTTTGTCCCCAGCATCCCTCTAGCCCTCCAGAACCCAGACCTCCTGGTCTTCCAAGCCCTTCTCACCACCTGGAATTTTCTTTGTGCTGATCTCTGCACATCAAGGGTCCCTGGGGGTCACTTGTACCCCATGAACATCTTTCCAGGTATTTCCCTGTGACCTGACATTCTCTGTGGGTCTGCTTCTGCAACTTGATTACAAATACCCACAGTGCAGCCCTGTGTACCTCTAGTACAAGACGGAGGGTTAGCACACAGTAGGTGCTCAATCAGCCTTGCAGACTATCTCCTTCCTAATCTAATTTTGGTAATACAGTCCACCATTGATTTGGAAAACATTTACTGGGGGGCATGTCTCCCCTCCACCTGGCTCTCAAAATGAGGACATTTAGAGACCCATGGGCCATCTGTGAGCCAAACGAGCATCCCAGATGGAAGGTCTACAAACTGATTTGTAGATGGAGCAGACGTTGGTCCCCACCCTTTCCTCCCATTCGTGTGGCTGTTCACAGACCTCTGTGCTATAAGGAATCACCTTCTATATGAAGTCCAGACTGTCGCTTAGGATCTCCTCTCTTTTTAACCTCCCAAAGGAGAGATAGTTATAAAGCTTAAGGACGTCTTTTGTTGATCTTTTAAAAGAAATGAAGTTACCCTTTGTCTTAGTGACTGGAGTTTTAGGGAGAGCAGGGTCTGATGTATAGGGCCAGAACCCAGCTGTGTTTATGCTGGAAATCAGGCCTGGAAAGAAAAATGGTGCCAGGAGCCTATGGCAACAATGCACAGGCAAGAAGTCACAGTCTCACAGGCCAACAAGGCTGGATGGGCAGCTGGTGCAGATTCTGGTCTGGGTGTGAATTTAGCAGCCGTGGGTGGACGGCTGAGCTGGCTTCACCGTGGAGGCTGTAGACCTTTCAGTTTCCTGAGCTGTCACATGCTGAAGCCCTTGCAGGGACCTTAGCAATTTTCTAGTTAAAATTTTTATTTATTTTTCTTAGAGAGGTCACTCCAAATTACACAAGCTTCAGGCCCCACGATACCTGGCTCCGTGTCTGGTAGAACTCCTCTGGCTGGAGAGCCTTACTTAAATAGTCAGGGCTATTCAACTCCAAGTGATGAGAGCTAATTGGAAGTTTTGCTAGAGCTTCTGATTCTTCAAGGGCAGCAAGAAATCCAGGTTTTTGTATGACATCTCTTACATTTTAGATGTTGGCAACTTAAAAAACAAAAAGCAAGCTTTCTCTGGCCAAAACAAATGTTATATAGAGGCTTGATTGAGCCCATGGGCCACCAGACTGTACTTTCTGGTATTTGGAGTCAGAAGGAATGACAGAACTGCCAGATGCCAGAATGGTTTTATAGCAGGTACGCCTGCCCTCCTGGTCCTCTGCCTATTAAGAACAGGTCAGACCAGGTCTAAACCAGCAAGCTTTGCCAGACATTGCCTAAGTGTCTGCCACCGGTCACAGGGCAGGGAGCTGATTGAGGGTGTGGATGGATGAATGGGTGTAAATTCATCCTTACAACTGGCGAAGCCAGCTGAAACATGTGGTCCATGAACAGTGATATGGCAGTAAAGTCACCTTGTGAATGTCCAAAGACAGTGAGGATGGCTATTATACTTCCCTGGAGACTAATGGGTCTTGGAGGGGAGTAAGGAATTGCTCTGTGCTCCTTTGCAGGGTGGCAGCCAGTTATTTCAGGAAAGATTTACATCATTGCTTAAATGGAAAGCAAGTCACTTCTTTGGATCCCCCGATCCTCCAGAGATTATGCAGTCCAGCATTCCAAAACTGCAGACTTTCTCCAGTGTGAACACTCTGTAGTCTCAATAGTGCCCCTCTCTAATAATGAAATGAATTACTTCTGGGTACCACTTCCTGTGCAGCGCCTGGATGCTCTTAGCTCCTGATGTGACAGGGACATCAGATGGGGCTGCGGGCTGGAACTGGGGGCAGAACACGGCAGTTGGGGCATTAGGAGAGAGAGAGACCAGGCTGATGAGGACGAGGACGGCCCATGACAGCCCTGTGGGCATCCCTGTGCTGTCAGCTCGGACGGGTGATAAAGCTGCTTCCAGTGGTTGCATTTTGATTGCTAATTAGCTTATTGTGGGATCTGCTTTGCCACAGAGTGGCTTTGGGGACTACAGCTCGGTGTTCAATTAATCTATTGTGGTGACTAAGCTTGTCAAATGTGGGGCCAGAGCCAGAGGGATCTGTTGTCTAAACTACACCTCTCCTGATTCTGAGAAACAGAGTGGGGGGGAGGCAGGAGACCACGAGGAAAGGGGGAATTGTGAAATATTTACTTCTACTGGCACATTGGGAACCACTCTCTCGTGCACGGGCTTCTTCCGGGAAAAGGTCTTAGGGAATTGGCTGTGGGCAGTTTTGATCCACACACTTCATAACTACCTGGAGATTTTGACAAAACATGCCTGTCCCCACTCCCCCGAATCCCAGGCATGGTTTGCTCTATTCTAAGCTCCTTGTCTTGCAGCTCAGGTCCCAGGCCCTGGGTGCGGGTTGGGGAAAGATGAGTGACTTACTTGCAGGGCATACGTGAAAGGGGCAGAACTGAGCCTGGATCACTTCGTCCAGAACCTCCTGACCTGAATTCTGGCCTAGTGCCCTTTCAACTCTATCTTCCCCCTTCTCTGAGCAGGATAGGCTTTGGGGACAAGATCTGGAGACCCCAAGAAGGCTGTTGGGATGTGGCACGTGACCTGCCAAAAGGCTGTGACTAGTTCAGGGTCATGGCCGTCTTTTCCATGCCCTATACTGTTGGTACATGGTACCCAGCAGGATGTTGTACTTCTTTAAAGGATTCAGTACTATTTTCTATCAGTCCATTACACTATAAATTAAAAAAAGAATCTTTTTTTTTTTTAAACTGTAGCAGGTAATGTGTGAGAGGAGAAGATGAAAGACATAAGATGAAGTTTTCATTTCTCTAGGAAGGTGGAGAGTCTGTCAATCTGAAACCTTCCTGGGTTTCAGGAACCTTCAAGGTTCCTGATGCTGGCTTGGTAGGATTGCCTCACATGGTGTACAATTTCATTCACTCACAAATTAACATATGACTTCCTCTTGTTATCCAGGCTCTGTTCAGATGCTGGAAAAATAAGAGGAGAAATACAGTCCCCGGTGTTTGGAGCACCCGTAAAGGATAGTGTAAAAACAAAATCACTGCCTCCCTGATCATCACACCTAGTGCTGAATCCTTGTTATCTTGGCATTTATGGGATCATTGGATCACATAGGTAACTGGCCATAGAGAGGAGGAGGAAATAATTTTGTTCTCATCTTGTTCCTGTCTGGCCCTGCTGATACTTTTGCTTTTATGTGAGTTACAGATTCACTCTTTTGAGCCTGCCAGTTTAAATAGTGTGTTTCATTTTAATTACTACCAACTAGATGTAGCATTTTTAAGAGTGTTCTAGAAATCAGTAGTGTTTCTACTTATGCAGAAAGAGGGCCACTTTAAGATTGGAGACTGGCCACCTACCCACCCAGGGGGAGTGAGTGGGACAGGGGAAGAGCAGCTTGGGCCTCAATGGAAAAGGGGCTTCGTGAAGTGGGGAGACAGCCAAACTTGCACCAGGTGGTGGAGGTTCAGAATTTCTCTGTGTTTGGTTGTTTATGTTTCTCTTTGTTGTATCAATGTGTGCATTTTTGAAAACTTCATGTTATTTAGGATTTGTTAGGCTTTCAAAAACTGTGAATTGACATTTGCCATTCATTCTGGAAAAGTCTTGGCTGCCATCTCTTCAAGCATTGCTTTCGTTCCAATATTTCCTTCCTCTCTGGATGCCAATCAAACGTATGTGAATCTTTTTGAACATATCATATATACATAACGTGTGTATATATATATATATGTAAAACATACTTATATGTTTTTCCCCCTTTCAAACTGATTTCTGAATAGCTTTTTTTCCTGCCCTATCTGCCAGTTCACAATTCTTAGTTTAGCTGTGATAATCTGCTGTTAACCAAACCTTAACTTTAGTGATCATATTTCTCAGTCTGAGAAGTTCTATATGGCTCTTTAAAAGTCTTTTGTCATTTCGTAAGGTTTCCAGTTCTCTGTCACAATTTTCATGTATGGCACATATGTTTCTGAATATACTAAGTTGTTTAATAGTGTTACTGAAGAATTCCCATTTCTGAAGTCTCTGGGGGCCTGGTCTCACCCTTGACTGTTTCTGCTCTTTTTGCTCATGAGTACCAGTTTCCTTGGGTGTTTCAATTCTCCTGCTAGGCATTTGATATTAATAAATATATATGTGTGTACATATACATGAACATAAGAATATGTATATGTATATACATATATATATATGTTCCATTTAGTTCAGTTGCTCAGTCGTGTCTGACTCTTTGCAACCCCATGGACTGCAGTAAGCCAGGCTTCTCCATCCATTACCAACTCCCGAAACTTACTCAAACTCATGTCCATTGAGTTGGTGATGCCGTCCAAACATCTCATCCTCTGTCAACCCCTTCTCCTCCCACCTTCAGTCATTCCCAGAATCAGGGTCTTTTCAAATTAGTCAGTTCTTTGCATCAGCTGGCCAAAGTATTGGAGCTTCAGCTTCAGCATCAGTCCTTCCAATGAATATTCAGGACTGATCTCCTTTAGGATGGACTGGTTGGATCTCCTTGCTGTCCAAGGGACTCTTCAAGAGTCTTCTCCAACACCACAGGTCAAAAGCATCAATTCTTTGGCGCTCAGCTTTCCTTACAGTCAAACTTTCACATCCATACATGACTACTAGAAAAACCAAAGCTTTGACTAGATGGACCTTTGCTGGCAAAGTAATGTCTCTGCTTTTTAATATGCTGTCTAGGTTTGTCATAATTTTTCTTCCAAGGAGCAAGCGTCTTTTAATTTCATGGCTGTAGTCACCATCTGTAGTGATTTTGGAGCCCCAGAAAATAAAGTCTATCTCTGTTTCTATTGTTTCCCCATCCATATGCCATGAAGTGATGGGACCAGATGCCATGATCGTAGTTTTCTGAACGTTGAGTTTTAAGCCAGCTTTTTCACTCTCCTCTTTCACTTTGATCAAGAGGCTTTTTAGTTCCTCTTCACTTTCTGCCATAAGTGTGGTGTCATCTGCATAGCTGAGGTTATTTATATTTCTCCTAGCAATCTTGATTCCAGCTTGTGCTTCATCCAGTGCAGCATTTCTCATGATGGACTCTACATATAAATTAAATAATCAGGGTGACAAGATACAGCCTTGATGTATTCCTTTCCCAATTTGAAACCAGTCTGTTGTTCCATAGCCAGTTCTAACTGTTGCTTCTTGATCTGCACACAGATTTCTCAAGAGGCAGCTCAGGTGGTCTAGTATTCCCATCTCTTGAAGAATATTCCACAGCTTGTTGTGATCCACACAGTCAAAGGCTTTGGCATAGTCAATAAAGCAGAAATAGATGTTTTTCTGGAACTCTCTTGCTTTTTTGATGATCCAGCGGATGTTGGCAATTTGATCTCTGGTTCCTCTGCCTTTTCTAAATCCAGCTTGAGCATTTGGAAACTCATGGTTCATGTACTGTTGAAGCCTGGCTTGGAGAATTTTGAGCATCACTTTACTAGCGTGTGAGATGAGTGCAATTGTGCAGTAGTTTGAACATTCTTTGGCATTGCCTTTCTTTGGCATTGGAATGAAAATGGACCTTTTCCAGTCCTGTGGCCACTGCTGAGTTTTCCAAGTTTGCTGGCATATTGAGTGCAGCACTTTCACAGCATCATCTTTTAGGATTTGAAATAGCTCAACTGGAATTCCATCACCTCCACTAGCTTTGTTCATAGTGATGCTTCCTAAGGCCATGACTTCACATTCCAGGATGTCTGGCTCTAGATGAGTGATCATACCTTTGTGGTTATCTGGGTCATGAAGATCTTTTTTGTATAGTTCTGTGTATTCTTGCCACCTCTTCTTAATATCTTCTGCTTCTGTTAGGTCCATACCATTTGTATCCTTTATTGTGCCCATATTTGCATGAAATGTTCCCTTGGTATCTTTAATTTTCTTGAAGAGATCTGTAGTCTTTCCCATTCTATTTTCCTCTATTTCTTTGCATTGATCACTGAGGAAGGCTTTCTTATCTCACATATATATATATATATATATATATATACACATATATATATATATATATGTGCATACATGGGGCTTCGCAAGTGGCGCTAGTAGTAAAGAACCCAATGCAGGAGATGCAGAGATGTAGGTTTGATCCCTCGCTCAGGAAGATCCCCTGGAATAGGAAAGGGCCACCCACTCCAGTACTATTGACTGGGAAATTCCATGAGCAGAGGAGCCTGAAGGGCTACAGTCCATGGAGCTGCAAAGAGGCAGACATGACTGACTCGTGAGTAACTGAGCGCACACACACATGTGTATACATAAAAGGCACTGAATATATTCAGGTATTCACTTCCTGTCTGAAGCCACCTTGGTCCAAGTGCAAAGCCTGTGATACCTTGAACTGAGTTCTTACGTGAAACTGTTATAAGCCTGAGGGCTGTATAACCTGATGTGAACCCATTAAAAGCCTGAGGGCTACCCTCTGCTCTCTTACCCCAGGGACCCAGCATAAAATGGTGAGTATTTGTCTGAATCCCCAACTTTGACAGGCTCTGGACTTTGGTCTTGTGAAGCTATGAAAGCAAGAGCTTATTTTCAAAGTTTTTTTATTTTCCCTTTTTCCAGATTGACAAATACTTTTGGATAAAAGCTTTGTGGGCTGGGCCAGCCTCTCTGGGGTTTGTCCTTTCCTAGGTTTTGGCAGGTGTTCCTTCATTACCTTATTATTGCTTTGATGCTTTCAAGAAAATTAAACAAATATTTCATCAGAGCTTTTAAAGTTGCCTTTGATGGGAGGGTTGGTCTGCATTGCTTAGTCTGCTACTGCCAGGAGTGGAAGTACCAGATGACTTAGGTTTAAATCTCGGGTCTGTCACTTATTAGCTACTGACATTGTCCGAGTATGTTCCCCAATCTATCAGATGTGTTCAGGAAATCCTAGCTACTTGACAACTTGTCTGTACAACTTAAATGTGAAAATTTTTGGTAAAGTGGTACAATAGCATTTTTCTTTATTATCTGTGTCCCACGCCAGAATGTAAGCTCCATGAGAATGGTGCATTGTTTTCAATGTTGTTTCCCCAGCAATGCCAGGTGCATAGCAGATGCTCAGTAGACATTGAATAGAATAAAGGGCTATTGCATGTATTTTATTTTTTCATGGGGGTATAATTGCAATGTTGTGTCAGTCTCCACTGTACAGCAAAGTGAATCAGCTGTAAATACACACACATCCCCTCCCTCCTGGACCTCCCTCCCACCTCACCCCTATCCTGCTCCTCTGGGTCATCACAAAGCACCAAAGTGAGCTCCCTGTACTTTGTAGGAACTTCCCACTAGCTATCGATTTAACACATGGAGGTGAATGTATGACAATCTCCCAGTTTGTCCCACACCTTCTGCCGCCTCCACTGTGTCCGCATATGCCTTCCCTATGTCTGTGTCTCTACTCCTGCCTGGAGATAGGTTCATCTGTGCCGTTTTTCTGGATGTGGATAGATCTAGAGTCTGTCACATGGAGTGAAGTAAGTCAGGAAAAGGAAAACAAATACTGCATATTAATACATGCATTTTAAAATAAAAACATATCGAAAAAGTGTACTCTTGGGGATCAAGTTCAAATCCTTATAACAGCTACAATTGAGAAGGTCCTATCCCTCTTTATTATTTTATAAACCCGGTGGTTGGATCAATACAATTATATTCCATTGTTTTGTGAAAACATGGTCCAGACCTGTTGGACCCGTGGGCTGCTTCCAGTTTGAGGCTATTAGAGATAATGCTGGCTTCTTTATTTGCTGATGACAGTAAAAAGGATAAACTATGTCTACTGTCAAGTCTTGCTCAGGCTCTCTTCAAAAGAAGCAGGTCTTTCAGTGCTTGAAGTCGGGCATCAGAAGACTACCGTACAAACAAAATCAACAAAAATTGATCCTTGAGCCTTGCAGAGAACAGTTCAGGCAGCTTTGAAAGCAGATTAAGGAAGGAGGTTGTATGACACAGAAGTCAGGGTCACCACTGAATCCTAAAGATCAACTTCTGTTATGTTCCTCATACAAAAATTAATCAAATAAATGGACTATCAATTATTGTTGCTACAGATACTTAAAAAAAAAAAAAAACAGACCAAGGAGTGATTTTAAAATGGTTATATGATTTAAACTCAGGTCTTTGAAGCTGATGTGCTTAACTATTCAGTCCATACTCTTCTGCAGCTTTATAGATAAATAATTAAAATACTTTTGTAATCAGAAAGCTAAGTAACCCAAGGATACTTTTATTTAATGATTAAATGATTGGGTGAAAAAATGACAATAAGAACCACCACTTATTGACAATGTTTGAGTTACATGCTTTACAGTGATGATTTATTGTCTGAAAGCAATCCAGCAAGGCAGGTACTACTGTGCCTTCCATTTTCTGAGAGAGGCTAGGCTATGTGCCCAAAATAGTGCAGCTAGAAAGTGGGAAAGCTGACCAATGGCGCTGACTCCAGAGCCCACGCTCCTTTCACTGCCTTCACTGCCCTCCAACTTCTTGCTTCCACTGAAGGAAGAGATGACTTTTCCTGCTGGGAGAGCCCTTCAAGCTGCCACCTTGGAGCATCCTCAGGCTTGCGGGGTCTGGGTGCTCATTACATTCAGCGTTTCTTTAAGACCTAGTGGTGTTTGCCCCCAGGGCTGTGGGTGAGGTGACCTAAAAGGTGATAAGGGAATATGCTGCTGCTGCTAAGTCGCTTCAGTCGTGTCTGACTCTGTGCGACCTCACAGACGGCAGCCCACCAGGCTCCCCCGTCCCTGGGATTCTCCAGGCAAGAACACTGAAGTGGGTTGCCATTCCCTTCTCCAATGCATGAAAATGAAAAGTGAAAGTGAAGTTGCTCAGTCGTGTCTGACCCTCAGCAACCCCATGGACTGCAGCCTTCCAGGCTCCTCCATCCATGGGATTTTCCAGGCAAGAGTACTGGAGCGGGGTGCCATTGCCTTCTCCAAGGGAATATGAAACATGCATTTTTCTTCTGGGACTCAATGAAGAGGTTAGACATCTGTGCACACAGAAATAAGCAACTAAAGAAGCCCAGGGGGTGGTATAGTGGATAATTACGATGAGTACATGCTGGTTGAGGCAGGGGAGCCCTGACCAGCCATCTCTCAAAAGATAATGCCTATTTTTGGCTGCACTGAACAGCTTGTGGGATCTTAACTCCCTGATCAGGGATCAAACCTGGGCCCTCAGCAGTGAGAGTGCAGTCCTATCCACTGAATTCTCTCTGGTGAGAGAATTCTCAGGAGGCTAGTATTTAAAAGCTCCATTTTAGAGACACAAAAGCTGAGCTAGGCCTCCCTTGTACATGAAGATATCAATTTGAATTAGCATCCAAAGCCAAATTTGGTATGTTTAGTCTTTCCCGGTGCTGAAGAAGACTCTTGAGAGTTCCTTGGGCAGCAAGGAGATCAAACCAGTCCATCCTAAAGGAAATCAACCCTGAGTATTCATTGGAAGGACTGATGCTGAAGCTGAACCTCAAACACTTCGGCCACCTGATGCAAAGAGCTGACTCATTGGAAAAGAACCCTGATGCTGGGAAAGATTGAAGGCAAAAGGAGAAGAGGGCAGCAGAAGATGAGATAGTTGGATGGCATTACCAATTCAAAGGACAACTTGGCGAATTCTGGGAGATGGTGAAGGATAGGGAGGCCTGGCATGCTGCGGTCCACGGGATCGCAAACGGTTGGACGCAACTTGGTGACTGAACAACAGCAAGTCTTTTTGGAGTATACAGGGCAGCATAAACCTGGGGGTTTGGACTGGAAAAGTCAAAATGTGGAACTTTCTTGCCAGCACCCATAGGCCCCCTTCTCCCTCCCATTCACCATTTGTCACTGGCAGGGAATTTTGCAGGGAGGATGCAGATGGGGGAAGAGGGCTTTGAAAGCCTTCTTCCTCTTGGTTCACGTCTGAACTGAACAAGCTCACACCCTCTGTGACCCTGAGTATTCTGATTTCTGGTGAAAAGACGCATGCAGAGTGTCAGATGAAAACTATGGGCTTTATGTCAGCAAAGCAACAAAAAAGTTCACGAGTCTCATCCAATGATATGTATCAAGACAGAAATAGAAGCCAGATACCTGGCCTGCCAACCTGGGGCTGCCTCTGATTGAACACTCGTCATGAGTCACAGCTTCTCCCAGTGCAGGGAGGCGATTGAGGGGGCTCAGCAGTCTTTCCTAACCCTCAGTAGCTGGGCTGAGGGAAAGAGAGAAGTTTTTGTTGATGAGCTCATCCCGATCTGAATGTGTCCAGATGCCCAAATATTTGATTTGAGCCTGGTTGCTAAGAGACCTCCCACTGGGACCCAGATGCCTGAGGGCAGGAGGGCGTTATTGGCATCACTTCAGATTTCTGCCAATTTATTTTGAAACCAGAAAACCTGGAACCTTGGCCTCCTCAAGGCAGAGGAGAGATCTGAGTCAGCCAAGCAACAGAAGAAAACCCCCACACTGACCTTCTGCCAGGGATCCGTAGGAGGATGGAGATAGAATTCTTACAGTGTGGTTGTTGACTTGGGGTGAAGTGTGGTAGTATGGTGATGAGGAAGGAATTGGAGCTCTGTGCTTGGTCATGCAGGAGACATCTCAAAGCAACCCCAGGGATTCAAGAACAAGGCTGGATTTTGGAGTTCTAAGTGGGCGTGGTGAAGGCTGTCTTGCTTCAAACCCAGCATCTTGGGTTTTAAGTGCCTGGTGACTCAAACCTCCTTCGGGAATGCCATGGCCAAAAAGTAAGGTCTTTACAGGCGTGTTAGGGGAGTACATGTGGGAGATCTGGGGAAACCCCACTTTCTCAACATAAAGCAGGCAGCATAGAGCCCCTCAGGTAACTGGCAAGAGCCTGGCCCCAGAGCCGTTCAGCCTCAGGTCCAGATAGTGACCACTATAGGACTTAAACCCTTTCCAGAGCACTTTGTTTCTGAATTTGGGTTTGGTGCTTATTTATGAATGTGTATGGATGTGAGAAGCATAGATTTTGCTGCCAGGATTTTTGCATGAGAGTTGTCATGTAATGAGGAATGTAAAGGTCATAGATGGTGACCCTTGGCTTTCACCCCAAGCTCTCATTTCAATTATTTGCTCAGTGGCAGTACAACTTCTGAGCTTTTTGATAGAAATGAACTGTGGGCTCCATTCTTTTCTGCATAGACTTGTGCCTTTGGGAACATCTGTCAAAAAAAAAAAATACTGAAAGAAGTATTTGTTGGGTTTGAGAAGGGCAGGTAGTCTGGTGCTTGGGGAAAAGTCCACTGCAAATAGGAAAGAAGCAGAAACTTAAAAAGGAAACGAGAGCAAAGGGATTGACTGGGCTGGACTCAGCACAGTGCTGGGCCCAGTAACTGACTGTGGATTTGCTCTAAGAGGAGCCAACAAGTTTGCTTGGCTGGAAAGGAAGATGAGGAAGATGTATGTCCAGTTCCATAAACAGAGTGCTCTGCAAACCAAGAGAGTCTAGTCTGAATGTCATGTAGAAGATAAACGGGATTTACCTTACAACTGGGTCTGTGGTTCAAGAAGGCATCACACCAGCCGGTGATATAATTTCCATTTTGGAGATCAAGGAAAAGATACTCTCCATGAAATATACCTGAATCTGGAGAGAAGGTCCCTCAATAAAGTGAGTTTTTGCTGTATGTCTGCATGCTGAAGAAACCTGCAAGAGATGTTGACACCTATTCCCCCATCCCTCTGGTTAAATATACCATGTCATCCAGGTACCAAGGATTTGTTTCCACGAAAGGAGTGGTGATGTCACAAGGGCTACATCATGACATCATCATAGAATCTTTCAGTCGTCCAACCAAGAGAGAGGGTGTCTCATTTGGAACACAGACATCCTTGCTAATGAGGAGCCTTGGCAGGGAGGAGTACACTCCAAATAAGACAAACGTGGGAGATGGAGAGCCAGATCCTACACGGAGATCTTGAATATTCTACAGGATACTCAGCCAAAACCTGTCTCTTAGTATTTTAGTAATGATAGATGATGAAGCCTGGGGTAAAAATAAACCCACTTCCAGTGTTGTTTCTGGCTGGTTCAACGGGAAACAGCATTGTTAACCTTGAGGGGCCCGCCGAGTTGTCTGAGATCTGGAAGCCGGGACTTTCTTGGGAGGAGAGTGTTGAGGAAGGAGGGGTGCTCCAGGGCTACTCAGGCCCAAGTTCCTGACTTGGCCCTCTTCTGAGTTCCTGTGTGAAATCAATTAGAAGAAAGGCTCTTCTTCTGGCTGGTAATTTAAATGTCTTGCCTCAGTGTGTGAGCTTTAGGCTAGCGTTTGCATGAGGTCTAGAGAGCTGACACTTCATCATGGGTGTAGTTAATGCCTCAATAATTCCACAGTCTGGTTTATGTCCATCTGGGGTATAAATGCCATGGCTGCCTCAGTGTGAACTCTGGAAAAAAGCTGTTGGACCAGGAATGCTGAGAAGTACTTAAATGATTTTTTTTTTTTGCCTCATAATTTTTGGGGGAATATTTCCCCCTACCTTTCCTTTTAGAAACACTTTGGAGAAATAGAAGAACCATGAAGGCCTCCAGGGGCACCGTCAACTCGAAGGAGCATATCCTTCTTAAAAACTAACAAATCATTTGTTTCTTTAAAAAAAAATTTTTGCTTTCATAAAAAAAATAGTGGTCTCCAGTTGTAGGTTTATGGTTTATACAAAAATGCTAATATGTTCCTGTTTATAGATTTTTTTTTTTAAGTTTTGATTTTGAAGAGTCAATGCCCACAGTGCCAAGACACTCTTAGGAAATAAGGTATTGGCTGCTGCTGCTGCTGCTAAGTCACTTCAGTTGTGTCTGACTCTGTGTGACCCCATAGACAGCAGCCCACTAGGCTCCCCCGTCTCTGGGATTCTCCAGGCAAGAACACTGGAGTGGGTTGCCATTTCCTTCTCCAATGCATGAAAGTGAAAAGTGAAAGTGAAGTCGCTCAGTCGTGTCTGACCCCCAGTGACCCTTGTCGGCTCCTCCATCCATAGGATTTTCCAGGCAAGAGTACTGGAGTGGGGTATTGGCAGGATCTGGCTAATGAGGCTATTTCCTGCAGCTAGAAAACCCCTCCTGGAAACAAGAATCCAAGGCATTCCCAGATTATTGACATTGAATATAAAATGCAACCATCTAGTAGAAATCTTGTGGGTGGATATGTCTTGGGTAGAATAATTTTTCTTTTTACAACACTCATTTTATAATCCAGGTAAAAGACAAAGAGCTACACGTGACAGCTATTTTTTTTCCCCCCATGCGCCATAAGGTTTGTGGGATCTTAGTTCCCTGACCAGGGATCGAACCCAGGTCTGCAGCAGTGAAAGACTGAGTCTTAACCACTGGACCACCAGGGAAGTCCCCAGATATGACAGCTATTAAAAAGAAAAGGTGCATACTATTAACACCTCATGGGTACCTTCTGACTTTCTTCTGAGAAGTCCAGAGTTCTTTGCTGGTATTTTCTCCTCCATACCCACATGGTCCCTTTATTTGGAGAAAGGATTGGAAAATGCCTAAAGTCAGGGAGTGGGTTAGATTTCAGAGGAGACCTGGGTTCTTTCATTCCAACACTTGGCTCTGGTTTGTGCCTGCATTCAGTGTACCAATATCGAAACACAAGCTCGATGCCATTCACTCCAGTTGTGTCCGTGTGTATGTTGAAATCCACTTTTGTACATACTCCACTGTTTTGCTGTAGCCCCCTGAACTTGCAAACAGCTCTTACCAGATTGGCTGACAAACTTGATTACTCGTTTGCTTATTTCCTGCATCAGGCTGCTTGCAAAGTCACTTTTACTTGGTGTACCCACCCACTCACCATTACAGGGCACCAGGACTCTACTGGACTGCAGTTAAGATTCAGTAGTGCCCCTGACTGTCTTGAGACTCATGCTTGCAGAGATACCCCTAAAGTAGATTGCATTTCAGAATCCCAGCTAATCAGTTCATCCTTGGCACATATGACCTCACCCAGGCCTTATGATTTCTTAAAGACTAGAACTTGAAATATACTAACATCAGAAGTAACAATCTTTGGAGCTGTTGGTTGGAATCCCTTCAAAGGTGTCCAGGGTTCTGTCAAGGTCAAGGTTGTGTTCTACTCGGATCAGAAAAGCAGCCACAAGCCCATTTACTTTCTGTGGGTAACAGTCACTCCTGAACTGCAAGGTGGAGTGTGGCTGTTTTCAACCCGGATTGTTACACGTATTGAATCACTTAAAATTTTTATTTTGGGGCCCAAAGGAAGGACAGCCGAGGCCTTTCATAAACAGACCCTTTAATTTCTTCCAGTCTAATCTGTGTTCCCCTGTCTGCTCGCTGCCTTCTAACTCCCAATGTCCAGCCCCTACTTACCCTGCCCCCAGCACCATTTCCTGAATGTGCAGCCTTCTGCATGCCTTTGGGGTAGGCATTAGCATTATCTGCCAGATCATCCCAGCTCTCATTTCCAGGTCCTCTCAGTGGGTGAGTCTGTGTCATTAGTTCTGGCCAGAGTGGAGGTGATGTGTGTCACTTCCAGGACAAAGCAATCAACCACCTGCTGTGCAAACCTGGCTTGATTTCCTTCTGCTACAGGGACCAGTCAAGTCCAAGATGGCGGCTACTCTGCCAGGAGGTTCCCCAACCGACTGACGAATGTGAGAAACAAAACTTTGTTCCTATAAGCCACCAAGACTTGGGGATTGTCACCAGGCTATTCTGATGGATAGTCCTTTCTTTGAATTTTGTTCCTTCACACATGCTTTTTCTTCTGCTTGAAATCTGCATGCACTCTCCCTTATCTCCTTGGCAATTTCTTATGGATATTCCTTCCAGACCCAGTTCAAAAGTCTTCCTTTTTCCCAAGTCTCTTTTGACACTTTCAGGCCCTTTCTGCTCTATGCTTCCCCACTACTCTCTGCGCAAACCTCCATTATAGCCTCAATCACATTTTATTCTTGCTATTTATTTACATAGGGAGTCCCAGGTGGCTCGGAGGTAAAGAATTTGCATGCCAATACAGGAGGTTTGATCCCTGGGTCAGGAAGATCCCCTGGAGGAGGAAATGGCAACTCACTCCAGTATTCTTGCTGGGAAGATCCTATGGACAGAGAAGCCTCGTGGCCTACAGTCCATGGGTTCACAGAGTCGGACACGACTGAGCAACTGTAAATGTACCTATTTACATGTCTGTCTTTGTGTCTTAGACTTGGAATGTTTTGAGGGCAGGAACTGTGCTTTGTTCATTTTTTGAATGTGTCTATTTCAAAACGTACAAGCTCAACAAATGTCTCACAGAGAAATTAGGGCACTCAGAAAATGGTTAACATCAGCCCACTGGTGTTACAATTCATCAGCTACAACTGGTGATTTACAAACACTGGAAGACATATCCTTCTCTAAAAATTTTATTGAAATACAATTGATTTACACTGTTGTGCTAACTTTTGGTATGCAGCAAAGTGATTCAGAGACACTTACTCCTTGGAAGAAAAGTTATGACCAACCTAGACAGCATATTCAAGAGCAGAGACATTACTTTGCCGACTAAGGTCCGTCTAGTCAAGGCTATGGTTTTTCCAGTAGTCATGTATGGATGTGAGAGTTGGACTGTGAAGAAGGCTGAGCGCTGAAGAATTGATGCTTTTGAAATGTGGTGTTGGAGAAGACTCTTCAGAGTCCCTTGGACTGCAAGGAGATCCAACCAGTCCATTCTGAAGGAGATCAACCCTGGGATTTCTTTAGAAGGAATGATGCTAAAGCTGAAACTCCAGTACTTTGGCCACCTCATGGGAAGAGTTCACTCACTGGAAAAGACTTTGATGCTGGGAGGGATTGAGGGCAGGAGAAGGGGACGACAGAGGATGAGATGGCTGGATGGCATGACTGACTTGATGGACGCGGGTCTGAGTGAACTCCGGGAGTTGGTGATGGACAGGGAGGCCTGGCATGCTGCGATTCATGGGGTCGCAAAGAGTCGGACACGACTGAGCGACTGAACTGAACTGAACTATACATATACACATTCTTTTTCATATTATTTTCTATTATTATCATAGAATACTGAATATAGTTTCCTGTGCTATATAGTAGGAGCTTGTTGTTTATCCATCCTATAATACCTTGGGTCTGCTAATCCCAAACTCCCAATCCTTCCCCCCTCCCCTCCCCTTTGGAAACCACAAATCTGTTCTTTATGTCAGGGGTCCCCAACCTCCAAGATCTAACGCCTGGTGATCTGAAGTGGAGCTGATAAAATAATAATGGAAATAAAGTGAACAATAAATGTAATGTGCTTGAATGATCCAAAAACCATCCCCTCCACTCAGGTCCATGGCAAAAATGTCTTCCATACAACTGATCCCTGGTGCCAAAAAGGTTGGGGACCACTGCTCTATGTCTGTGTTTCTGTTTTTCAGATTTATTCATTTGTGTTGTATTTTAGATTTCACTTGTAAGTGACATCATACAGTATTTGTCTTTTTCCTTCTGACTCACTTAGTATGATAATCTCTAGGTCCATCCATGTTGCTGCAAATGGCATTATTTCATTCTTTTTAATGGCTGAGTAGTATTCCATTATATATATGTACCAAACCCTCTTTATCCATCCGTCAGTGGACATTTCGGGTGCTTCCATGTCTTGGCTATTGTAAATAGTGCCACAATGAACACTGGGGTGCATGTATCTTTTTAGATCACGGTTTTCCCTGGATATATGCCCAGGAGTGGAACTGCTGAATCATTTGGCAACTCTATTTTTTAGTTTTTTAAGGAGCTTCCATACTGTTTTCCCTAGTGGCTGGACCAATTTATATATCCACCAACAGTGTAGGAGAGTTCCCATTTCTCCACACCCTCTCCAGCATTTATTTGTAGTTTTTAAAGATAACCATTCTGATCAGTGTGAGGTGGTATCTCATTATAGTTTTGATATCCATTTCTCTAATAATTACCAATGATGAGCAATTTTTCATGTGCCTATCTGGAAGATGTTTCTTAAGATTGTTTTTTCTCCTTATTTGACTATTATATTCTAAACATGTTTGTGGTTCAATTTAAGTGTTTGTGGTTCAGATCGCTAAAAAGGAAGAAAGAACATCTTACATTCAGGCTCCCATCTTTTGATAATTACTCATCTTTACAGGAAAAGATTTTTTTAAAGATTTGGGGTTTTGGAGAAAAATCAACCTTCATGGGCAATATTTTTTTTTGAGGCCATTGTGGTTGTCATGTAGGCTTGGCTTTGCTTATGTGAAACAGTGCATTTATTGACTAAATGCCTTCAAACGTTGTAAACGCATTTATGTGCGTCATCCAGTGTACTTCCTTCAGTTGTTTGGAGTGTACCATTAAGTTTAAATATAAATTAATGAGATTCTATTTCAGTGTCTGTTGTAGATCTTAATCTGGGTAGAAAATCAGAGGAGGTGCCATTTTTGTTTAGACTTGGTTCCCCATGTAAGAGGGAACTGTTTTCAGAGTCCTCAATTTTATTTTTATTTATTTATTTGCCTGTGTTGCATGGCTTTCAGGATCATCGCTCCCTGATCAGGGATTGAACCTGGGGCCTCAGCAGTGAAGGGACTGAGTCCTAACCACTGGACCACTAAGATTTTTTTTTTTAGCGTTCTCAATTTTATAAATGCACCTTGTGCGTATTGTCAAATGCACTGCACTGAGCTAAGAATAGACTCTTAATTCTAATATGAACCGACAAGACTGTGTTTCAGAGTCAGCTGTAAAAGGGCAAGATCCAGGTCTGGGAGAACACTGGGAAACAACCCAAAGACTTGTTTCAGATCTAAGGTAGGAAGATAAAGGTGATGTCCACCAGGTAAAGACCCAAGGGAGTGAGTTCACTTAAAAGTTCCTTGAGGTTTGAAAAAAAATGGAACTAAAACAAGCAAATGTAAACAAAGATACATTTCTGGAGCTGGCAGTCACTTCATTACCCTATTTTGGTTTTGAACAACTCTTATTCTCCTGCTTTTCTTCATTAAAAAGATATTTACACTGTAGGGGGCGTCTATCACCTTTGCCTGCTCAACATCCATCCCCTCCTCCTTCAGTAACAATTTCTCACTGTTTGTCTGATGCCTTTTATTTGAGCAACACTTTGACAGCAGGATTATGGTGCAACACTTAAGACCAGGTCTCTGGAGCCAGGCTGCTTGGGTTTTTATTCATTCATGCTTCATGTGTGCTTCTAAAAACCATGTCAAATTTTGGTCTCCTCTACAAAATAAGAATAGAGATATTACCTACTTCATATAATTGATGTGAGGATTATTAAGTAAACATGGTAAAGCACTTAGAGCAAAGCCTGATGCATAATATGAACTCAGTAAGTGTTAGTTATTATCATAAAGTTCTTTTATCACAATTAATTGCCTTAGGGACTTTATAAACATAGCCTCTATCATTGGATGTGGCTATTGAAACCTATGAAAGGCTGATATATATACTTCCTATTACATGTAACTTGACTCCTTTTTTGTTTGTTTTTCTGAGAAAATCAAAGGATTATTTCTTTGGAGATAAGTAGTTCTACTAGGACATGTCTTCCTATTGATCATCCATATATTTTTTAATACATGTTCCCCTTCAATCTGTAGATTAAGGTCTTCATTTCTGGAAAGTTTTCTTGAATAATATCTTGAAATATTTTTTGTTTCATTATTGCAGTTTCTTCAGAAGGCATTTATGAATATGTTGAACTTCATGTTTCATATAACTTTCCAGCTCATCTTTGCCCATTTCCATTTTATTTTCTCACTATTCTTGTTTTCTATATCCTTTAAAAAGTTTTTTGAAGTCAATTTCCTTGTTCCATTCCCAATGTAGTCTTTATATCTGTGATTTTATTGTTTCCTGATTCTTTCCTGAGCATTCCAGCTTCAGTTTTAATTCCTTTTATCATCTTGCCCTATATGAGCAAGTTCTTGTCATGTACAATTTTAAAAAATAAATTTTGAGGGAATTCCCTGGTGGTCCAGTGATTAGGGCTTCATGTATTTACTGTCGAAGGTTTGAGTTTGATTCCTAGTTGGGCCAAAAAAATAAAAAAAGAAAAATTTAGCAACAGACTTGGAACTTGAGCCTAGTTTCCCAGACTTTCTAGTTCTTTCTACAACCCCAGCTTGTGCTCCTGGCTTATCATTTTAGGTACTAAAGGCTGTCTTTACCACTGCACTACCTGGGAAGCCCCAAAGGCTGAATAGAGGTAATTTAGAGATTTTCAGCTATAATCTACACATTTGCTTTAGATACTATATATTTCTCCCACACCACCCACCCAATTCTGAATCTGGGCCACACAAGCCTGATCCATTGGCAGGTCTATTGATTGGAAAGAGTTTGATAGGCACAAAATCGGTAAGTCCTTAATGATGGGTTAATAAACAACTTGTTCTTCGGGTTCTTTAATAAAAATTTTAAGGGCTTGAAGGAAATATAAAGACTTGGGACATAGCGGTTAGTAATTTAGAATATCTAGCAGAGCTTTCTGCAGCGGAATTGTTAGGGAATGAACAGCTTTTGACTGATAGGCAATAACTGATTGACGATGGGAGTTGAAGTGGAATGAAGAGTTCACAGCCATCACCTAGTCCTCTAGAAAAACATGGTAGCTGGAGGAAATGGTCATCCAATCAAGGGTCCTCAAGCAAACAGAATTAAGCCATTTACAGGCTAAGGTTTAATCATTCTTAGGGAATAGTGGTTTTGTTTTCTATTGTAGTTCCCAAGGTCAAGATCTCTTATTTCACATGGTGTCCAGTAAGAGAGGAATGACCATGCTAAAGCCAGACTGAATTTATCTTCTGCATTTCCACCTCCTTCTTTGTATCATTCCTTTGGTTTGATCTCAACTCCCATTAAACTTTTGATTTTTTTTCTGTAGGATCCAGTCCAGCTGAGGATAACTTAGTGCTCTGAATGGATTTCATTATGGAAAATTCAGGGGCTTCCCAAGTGACACTAGTGGTAAAGAACACGCCTGCCAATGCAGACCTAAGAGATGGGAGTTCGATCCTTGGGTCAGGAAGATCCCTGGGAAGACACACAGCAACCTACTCCAGTACTCTTTCCTGGACAATCTCATGGACAGAGCCTGGCGGGCTACAGTCCATAGGGTCCCACAGAGTCGGACAAGACTGAAGTGACTTAGCATGCATGCACATGGAAAATTCAAAAGAAACAGGAAGCTCCCTATAGCACTTCCAACGGTACAACGCTTCTTTAGCATCACCACTTCTTTAGTTATGTGGACAAAAGCTGAGACTGAGGATTACCGTGGGCTCTTGTGGCACGATAATCTGTAGGCAAGGAGCAAGAGTGAAATAGGGAAGAACAGGCTAAAAAGAAGTGCCAGGACGGGAAAAGGGTGAAAAAGGATGAGCACATGCATATGGCCGGTTCGGGAGAATGTCCCTTGGGATCTTAGTCATGTCTGGCTCCTACTCTTCTTACTGCCTAACCTTTGACCCCAATAGACCTCTCCTATGTACAGTTCTTCAAGCATATTTCTTCTTGACGTGGTGCTGTTTGCCTTTGGTGATAGGCCCCAACTTTGAGAGGTTCTTTAGAAATCCACGGTGGAACTTGGGTTTGTCGATTTAGTCAGTTTAGCAAGATCCCCTATTTGCTCTCCCCAGCCTGGAGAGCTTTATGCTAACAGCCCCTGAAAGGCAGAATCCAGCACGCAGATTTGGGGGACTGGGCAGGCCAGGTTATCTTCCCACCTCATTGGGTGAGGGAAAAAGTAGAGGCCGGAGGGGAGTCCAGACGGCTTTGGGGAGGGCAGTAAGCCTGCATCCAGCCTGTCAGAACGAGGAAGAAGGTGCTAAATAAGTTTTCAGGCAGTAGAATTCCCCCCCTCCCCCCCGCCCCCTTTCACAGTGAAATTGGAACAGTCCTGGGACAGGTGTCAGCAATCAAGACATAAGGCTGTTTATCCAACTCAGTCGAGGGGCCCTCAGGGAGTGATAGTCTAACTGAAGAAAACTACAATTTTTTGAAACAAGAGATAGTCCCCGCAGGTTGAGGATGGGCATCCGCAAGTGATCGCCCTCTGACAGGTGGACGCGGAAGAAGAATGGGCAGTCAGACTGTACCTCGGCGGTGAACGGCCGGGGGAGGGGGTGGGGAGCTCTGGGCGCGTTTCTCCAGTCTGTTGGAAACGCCATTTCCAGGTATATGCCCTACGACAGGGTGCCCTACTAAACCCAGCGCGGCCGGGGTACGAGGGGCAGCCCTCCTGGCGAGGAGGGTGTAGGGCAGAGCTTCACTTTCTTCTAAGTCTCTGGGTTTCGGCCGATGGAGAGAGGGAGAGACCAAGAGCAGTCGAGCTGGAGCGAAGGCCGGTCCAGGCCCGCCCAGGCCCGCTCCAGCCCCAGGCCTGAGGTAGCCTGGGCGGTGCACGGAGCCCGAATACACCCGCCACCCGGCCGCCAGATAACCCCGGTAGTAAAGCTCCCCAAGGGAAAACGATGCAGCGCCTGGCACGTCCTGCGCGTCCCCGGCTCCAGGGCTCCCGGCTCCCTCGCTGCGCGGCCCCCTCCCCCGGCCGTTATTGGACTCGAGCGCCGATTTTGGTGCAATGCGAATTAGCTCCAGTCGCCAAGTCGTGAGGCTCCGGGAGCGTCAGCCACCGGCCGGCGCCTCGCGGCCCGAGTCAACGCCCACCTCCGCCAGCATCCCCGCCGCCGCCTTTCGTCGCCATAACAACCGGCCCCCGCCCAGCTCCGCGCCGCGCCGGGACGCCCGGGGAGGACGCCCCCGCCCTTGGCGCCCCGCATCCGGGCGGCCTCGCACCCCCGCCCCCTTCCAGCCGCGTCCAAGCGCAGCGCAGAGGCGCCCCCTCTCGCCGCTAGGGAGGAAAGCCCTCGCGCCCCCAGACTTGACTTTGCAGAATTAATTAGGCAGCCCCGGAGGGCCGGGGTCCTTCAGCAAGCTCCCCGACTTCCGCACCTGCCTGGGTTCCCTGCACCTGCCCTTTCCCGGGCTCCAGGGCTCGCGCGGCGGCTGGGAGCGTGACCGGGCGGCGACGGCGGTGCCCCCGCGCCCGGGGCACGGCGCTCCCGGGGAGCAGGACATCCCCGAAGGCGGCAGCGCGCGGGAGGCGGGGAGGCGGGAGGCGGCCGGGGAGCACGGAGAGGGCGGGGAGCCCGCGGGAGGAGGAGGGGGGAGGGAGCAGGGCGGGCGGCGGGGAGGGAGGAGAAGGGAGGCAAGAAAGTAGCAGAAAGTGAGGCTGGCAGCCGGCAGCAAAGGAGCCGGGCGAGCGGCGGCAGGAAGTCTGTGCCCGAGACGCGCAGAAATAAGAGCCAGGGAGGGACCGCGGCGGCGAGAGTGAAAGAGGAAACTGCAGAAGAGGAAGCTCTGCCGCAGCACAAAGTCTCCTCGGCTCCCGCGCCGAGCATCCCCGCACCGCCCGCCCAGCCCTCCTGGACCGGCGCGCCGCCGCCCGCGCCTCCGCTGCACTCGCGCCACCGCCTCCCGGCGCCCCCTCCTCGCGCGCCCACCCCGGCCCCCTGCGCCCCTGGCCGCTCTGCTTCGCCGCCCTCCGCGCACGCCGCCCTCATCTGCCATGGCCCGGGAGAACGGCGAGAGCAGCTCCTCCTGGAAAAAGCAAGCAGAAGACATCAAGAAAATCTTCGAGTTCAAGGAGACCCTCGGAACGTAAGTGGGGAGCGGGAAGAAGAGGGTGGAGGTGGCAGCGGCCGCGGGTGCAGAGGTGGTTCTCGCTGCCACCGCCGCCGTCGTCGCCACCGCGGCAGGAACCGGAGGGTCGCCGCGTCCTCATTGTCCAATTCTCGGCTCTGCGGAGCCCCCCGCGTGTCCGCCGCGTGGGTCTGCGCCCCGCGTGCACGAGTGGGCGCCGCGCGTGGGCGGGGGGGGCCCTGGGATTTCAGGGACAGTCGCAGGCGGGCGACTTTTCACTTCCCTGACACAGCCGCCCTCTCAACTCATTCTCCCCACGCGTGACTGTGGGCTGAGCATGGTGGATATTCCTGTTTACCGGCTGCGTGCGACTACTCACTGTGTGCACAGGCGCACCGTGTCAGCGAGAGATGTGGTCACGAGGAAATCCGGCTCCGGGCATTCCCATTTCTGTTCTAACATCATGTATTCTTAGATAATTGACATCCGCACGTACTAGATGTAGGCAAGACTTTGGATGGCCGCGCAATTAGGGAAGGGAGGAATTTCGCAGTGTGCAGGGTCACGTGTGGGCCGAGCCTTACCTGAACGTCAGTCCATTTCACCAGGCTCAGCAGCACACGCTGGAGTGCGGGTCACCAAGGAGGGTCTGCAAGGGTCTTTGTACCCACGGTTCCTCTCCAGGCCTGTGTGTAGTCCGAGGCTGGTGGCTGATCTCAAGAAAGCAGAAATAACCAGAAGTCGATGTCAGGAAGGCTCAAGCATGTGCTTCTCCATTCAGCTGCTGTTCCTTTTCTGCCCAAGAGTTGTTTTTTGTTTGTTTTGTTTCGAAACACTTCAGAATAGGTAGGGAGGCTGATAGTGAAAGAGGATCGGTTGCTGCTGGAAGAACCTGGAGTTGGAATTATTGCCTCCCCTCATGTGATCAGTATGTAAGCATATATATTCACACACATACCTGCTGTATGAGCCGAGCATTTTGCAGGGGTTCATGGAGGTGTTGGTCAAGCTGCTAAGAGAAAGAGGAGGTGTTTCATAAGACAAATTAGGGTGCTCTTCTTTCCTGCCCTCTTAATCCCCTTTTGCTTGTCATTGTGGTTGGTTTGCTTTTTCAGAACCATATTTTCAAACCCAGATTGTTTTCTGCCCCATACTCAGGGTCCACTGAGTTGCTTGGTCATTTTCCCTCCCCACCCCAATATCTGAAGTGGGTCCCCCAAAGCCAAGTCGTGAAGCATCCCTCCATGCTTCTGATCCTGGAGATTCACACTTACCTAGAATGAGAATAGGGTCTCCCAGATTTTGTGCTCACTTCAGGGACCCAGTCTACCTGTGGGTGTAGACTTTTTGTCTTTGTTGGAAAGAAAACAGAAAGAGCTTTGCGTTAGCACGGCCAGATAAGGGGTGAGGTTTGGTCAGAACTTTAGAAAATTACCCTTGAGGTTTATTTGGGTTTGGGGGAGTGACTTTGAGATGGTTAAGTTGCTGAGAAAGAAGAAGCATGTCCTTTGTGGTCATCCTGAGAATGCTCATGTGGCTGAGGGTGAGGGGGCTGGAGAGAGTGGAGTCCTAAGGTAGGAGAATGCGTTGCTTGGCACATCCTCACCGGAACTCCTAGAGCTGGTCCCTCTGCCTGCAGCTTCCAGACAGACGGATACAACCTCCCCTGACTGTCTCCTGCTCCCCAGGAGAGCCCTGAGGCTGTACCTCTTCAGTGGTCTGGGATGCTCAGCCTGGTGAGCTGTGGCTTCACTGAGTGGCTCCTACTGTGGTCGGCACTGTTTGAGGATGACAGTGGTGGTTCCACTTCTGGGCAGGATGGGGACATGCTTGATGGGTGCCGAAAAGAACATAGAGCTCTTGCAAAACAGTCTCTTGAAATCTGGCCACGTTCTCTTTAGAAGCTGGGGATGGGTCTCTGTTAGGATCCCAAAGCTTTGCCTTCTGTCTTGGAAAGGATTCTTTGTAAAGGAGCTTCAGGCTATGGTTCCTTCCTGCTGGCAGGAGTTCTCGAAGAGCAAAACACAAACAATAAAATGATCAAAATGTTTTCACTCAATAGCATGGTGATAATAATAATAGTAGTAGTAATTGTAGGTGACTTTATTAAATGAATACCAAGTACCAGTTGATACCCTAAGTGCCTTATGGGTATTAACTCATTTTATTCTCAAGATAACCTGATGAGGTAGGTATTTACTATTATCCCCACTTGGCAGATGGGAAGACTAAGGCAAAGAGAATTAAGTGACCTGCTAAACAGGAGCTGCTTATTAAGTGAAGCTGATACTAGGCAGAACAACTATAATTATGCATATGGGATTGAGCCACTGTGGATTATGTAACAGCAAATGTTAATAATTTGACTAACTTTTGTATTTAGAAGGCTAATTTTAACATTAAAGAATTATATTAATTTTAATATTAAGTTAAAACATAATTAGGGGGTAACCTGTCATCCAAACATGTAACTTGTCAAAGCTTTTGGATTATCAACATCTTTTTGTCTCTTGGACTTTCTAGAAGTGGTCCAAAATTAAGAGTTCCTGTCTCCCCCGCCCCCCCCCCCCCGGCCCGGGGCCAAGTCCAGCAACCTTGGCTTGAGTCTAAATAGATGTCACTTCTGCTCCTATCGGTGTGGATTTCGAGTTTGGGGTCTTGTTTGTGGTGAAACCTAGCATCAGTCAAGGGCTTCAACACTAACAATTGGAATTCATTTCCAAGGTACTCTGTAAGCCCAGTCATTTTGTCACTTTTACCATATGCCTTTAAGATCCTAAGGCAGGAAAGCCCTTCCAGCAGCCAGATTGTCAGCTGTTAAAATGCCTTTGAAATAAAGCATTGTAAAAACCCAAGGAGCACTCGCTTGGCCAGACCTTGTAATCTGATATTTGGCTGCCTGATTCAGGTACCTTTCCGTGCGGGGCAGAAGGTTTGCTGTTGAAGGCCAAAGGGTCAGGCCATTTAGATTGTGTGTTTAGCAGGACCTTGCTGGAGGGTGGGGGGAAAATGAGAGTGAAGGCTGGCTTAGAGGGTGGGAAAAGAGCTGGAGAAAGCAAAGGTCAGTGTAGGGGAAAGGACCCACTGTGTGGTTTGGTCCTGGGTTTTCTGATACACCCGTGAGCCAGGCTTCCGGAGAAACCTCTTAACTTGTGGCCTTCAGTGTGTCTTCCTTTGAAAGGAAATCCCAGAGCCTAACCCTACCTCCAAACAAGATGGGAAGGCTTAAATACCATTTATTAATCAACGCCGTGTTTTCAGATCCCTGGTACCCCAAATAAATGAGACCAAAAAAATGTTGTGTAACAGCAATTAAGAGTGATAAACATTTCTGTGGCGTGTTTGCTGAGGCCATTCAGGCCATCTCTACCATAGGTAGATGTCTTTCCACGTCTTCTAAACCAAGAAAATGAAAATAGGCCATCTGAAGAAGGATGTGGATGGGAAGAAAGCTTTGACCATGGTGTGCAGGAATTACCCCAGACTTATGGAGGTGGCTTCTATAATTTGCACACCATGAAAGGCATCTGAACAGAAAAGACCTTGATAGTTGGCACAGAATGGTTCTTCCAATACACCTCTTTTCCCTGGAGTACAGAAATGGCACGTCCTAGAAAATAGACATTCATCTCTGCAGGGTATGAATACATGCTTTTCTTGCAGACCAAACATTTTGTGTTGAAATAATTGCTTTTTGACGGGGCTGGAGCGGGCACCAGGGAGGTGTTGGGCCTGGGTTCAAGGTCTGGCTCAGCCACTGGTCAGGTGTGTGGCCTGTGAGCTACTTGGTCATTTGTCCACATGACTGATCTTAGCTTCTGCTGCTGCTGCTAAGTCACTTCAGTTGTGTCTGACTCTGTGCGACCCCATAGATGGCAGCCCACCAGGCTCCCCCATCCCTGGGATTCTCCAGGCAAGAACACTGGAGTGGGTTGCCATTTCCTTCTCCAGTGCATGAAAGGGAAAAGAGAAAGTGAAGTCGCTCAGTCCTATCCGACTCTTCACGACCCCATGGACTGCAGCCCACCAGGCTCCTCTGTCCATGGGATTTTCCAGGCAAGAGTACTGGAGTGGGGTGCCTTTGCCTTCTTCAGGTCTTAGCTTCATCACCTATCAAATCAGAGGGGCAGAGAAGATGGGATGATTTTCAAGTGCTCTTACAATCCTAAGGTTTTTTGGCTTGTCTGGGTAAGAGAGGCACTCACTATCATTTTCTGGTAGCTTTCATGTGTAGCTAGAACAGCTTGGTCCATTTGGAGGGATATTTTTATGCCCAGGCTAGTAGCAAAGTGACATAGCTCAGAACAGGAATTCTTACCCCACTTGATGTCAGTAGCACAATGCCTTTGCTTCTTCATGAAATGAGTGCCTGCTGGGTGCTGCTTTAGGAAGAGTATAAATAGAAATTCCTGTGAGGCCAGCACTGTCTTTTCCCACTAGTATCATACTTACCCGCCTTTTTCTGAAATTGCTCAATCAATACACCTGTTGAGGACATGTGATTGATTTGTCTGAAGGCCTGGGTAGGAAACAGACTCACCTGTTCTTTTCGGGTTGTAGAGTGGTGGTGTATGGATATTGGGGGAGGGGGAGATTGCAGATCCCCTTCTGGTGATTTGTGTATTTGACTGGCTGTTTTGAGAATATTTGTTCTGGGACTACTCACAGTTGTAGAGTCTGGGAGAAGCATTCGAAAGAATGCTCCTCTAAGAGGAGCAAAGAGAGGGGTGGGCAACCCCGAGAGTTCTCCCAGAGGGTATTCCAGATGCAATATTGGTTAGAAGTTTGGATGTCTCAGCCCTTTGTTTGAGGCATGATATAAATTCAGCCTCTTGTACATTTAAAAATATTGATCAAACACCTGCTATATTCTAGGCACTGATGGGGGTGGGTACAGCAGAGAACAGGCAGACACAAATGCCTGCTTTCTTGGAGCTCACATTTCTTTCTCATCCTCTGGTGAGGAAGCCAGAAAATTAAAAATATGAATCAGGAAAATGAAGAGTATGTTACATAGTAGACACATTAGGGAGAGAAATAAAGCAGGGAAATGGGATTTTCTAGAGCAGGAGCAGGGGTAGGGTGGGGTGGGGTGATGGAAGATTGAATAGGGTAGCCAGGGAGGGCCTGGTCCAGAAGCTAATCTGTGAATAAAGACCTGAAGAGATGAAGGTAGAATGTTCCAGTTGAAGGGAACAGCAAGGGCTGAGGGCCTGAGCGGGAGCAGGCCTGGTGTTTTTAAGGCCCAGCTTCAAGGAGGCCCGTGTGTCTGAAAGTGAGTGAGCATCAGGAGGAGCTTGGGAGCTGAGGGGACACAGGTGTGGGGTGTGGAGCTGGGGGACGGTTGGTCGAGGTTCCCTCAGGGCCTTCAAAGTGACAGTGTTAGCGCTCAGTCCTGTCTGATTCTTTGTGACCCCATGGACTGTAGCCCAACAGGCGCCTCTGTCCATGGGATTCTCCAGGCAAGAATACTGGAGTGGGTTGCCATTCCCTCGTCCAGGGGATCTTCCTGACCCTGGATTGAACCCTGCATTGCAGGCAGATTCTTTACTGTCTGAGGCACCAGGGAAGCCTTGAAATTCTTGGTAATCGACTCTGCTTTTGCTCTAAGAGAAATAGGAAATGTTGAAGGGTTTTGATCGGGGGTGTACCTTGCCATAACTTGGGTGTTTCCATTGTGGCTGCGGTTGCTGTGTTAAGAATGGACAGGCAGATTCAAGGGAAGAAGCAGGGAGACCAGCTTGGAGGCTATGGAAACAATTACAGGGTGGAGAATGGTGGTGGAGGGTGGGGAGAGGGTGCAGCTCTGGAGGTGACGAGAAGGGGCTGGATTCTGGAAACATATGGAAGGAGAGCCAATAGGAGTCGTTGGTGGGTTGGGTGTAGCTGTGAGATTTGCCTGGGATTTGGGGTTGGGAGAGAGATACCACTGTTGGTTTTGGTCAATTTTTTTTTCCAAGTATTTTCTGAGCACCTGCTCTCTGAGCACAGCAGGACTGTCTGTGTTCTGAGAAGCTCTTGGGAAGAGTTTGGAGGGAAAGCTCAGATCCTTTGGGCTCCTGGGTTTTTCTTGTGAGGAACTCTAGGGTTTATTTAGAAATTAAAAAAAAAATGTTTTGGCTATGCCGCAAGGCATGTGGTATCTTATTTCCGCAACCATGGATGGAACATATGCCCCCTGCATTGGAAGGGGCATCTTAATCACTAGACCACCAGGGAGGTTCCCTGGGTCCCTTAGGTCTTCAGGCTAATCTATTTCTTTCCAAGAGCTTGTGTTTGGGATAATTCTTGAGGTATCTCTTCTTCTGTCATGGAAGGAGGTCATGATAGGCTTGACATTTGAGTAGTTGGATGAACTGCTTAACTTTCTGTGAAAATGCCATGTTTTGCCCCTAGAATTATCAATAGGAAGATCACTCTGACAGGTGGACCTATAACCTACAACTCTGCTACTTGATTTGTGAATGTATTTATTTTAATTTTTTAAATCTCCAACTTTATTTTTTGACTGTACCGTGTGACTTGCGGGATCTTTGTTCCCTGACCTGGGATTGAACCCGTACCCTGGGCAGTGAAAGCGCCAAGTCCTAACCATTGAACCACCAGGAATTCCCTGATTTGAGAATTTAAAGCCCAAACATTCTGTGAAAAATAATAAACATGAGAAACTCTTGCTACTTCTTTCTTTGATAGGATGTTTTGTGTTTAGAGAGGAAAAGCCAGAAGTTTTTCCTCTGTTGCGATAAAGATAACAAGCTCTCATGGCTTTACAGATTAGTAGGGTGGAATTTGGGAAATTGCACTTTTTAGAGCTTGTTCCTGGAGGGGCTAATGAAGACTGTCTCTGGTAGAAATTTCCGGCTCAAACTTGGCAACTGAGTGGACAGTAATTAGACTTGGCAGGTGGACATTCATGCCCTCTCAGGGGAGGATTTTAGGGGTTAACTTGTTGAGTTTTTCTTTGGCTGGGTCTCCATAAATCCCTTTAATCCTTCCTTTCCCCAAATAAATCTCCATAAATCCCCTTCAATCTTTCTCCTTCATCTCCTCCTCTGCTCTCTGGGAGGGCTTAGCACTGGTTAAGCAAGGAACTGTCACGTTATTGGTCAACTTACACCCACAGGGATAGACCCGAGGACCTCGTATTACCTCCAGTCCTCATCAGATTTTGCAGGAATAGCCAGAGAGCCCACGGCCCCTGGGACACATTTCTTCATTTGAAGAAGGAACCGCTTATGGGTGGCCAGCACAAAGCCTGGAGCCCTCATCAACTGATGCAAGTTTGTTTTCTGACTCAAGATGGTCCATCCAGTGCATGTGTGACAACAGGACGACACGTGGACCCTGGGAGAGATGCCAGCATGACCTTCTTTCTCAGTTCACGTTGGGTCCTTCCCTTTGACCCCCTGTGATGCAGGAGGTCACCTTTTCCTTGGGTCAGTTTTCTGAGATCCTGCTTGATTTTTAAAGATGTTTGTTATGCGGTATGTGGATTCTTCATGTTCGAACCAGACCAAATGGATGCCACAGGCCAACTTCATTCTGTGCCAAGTTCATTCCCTGTCTCCAGTGGTCGGCTATGAGTCTTGTGCTGTTTTTCTTCATATTTCAGATCCATTCAGAGATGGAGGAATTCCATTTCTTG
Source organism: Capricornis sumatraensis (assembly GCF_032405125.1). Taxonomy (NCBI): domain Eukaryota; kingdom Metazoa; phylum Chordata; class Mammalia; order Artiodactyla; family Bovidae; genus Capricornis; species Capricornis sumatraensis. Next base: position 19,993,618 of record NC_091083.1, read on the forward strand.
TTAACACCAAATCTTGAGGATAAGCCTATAAGACAGCATATTGACTGAGGCCAGGCCGGGGAGGCACTGGGAGGCAGTGAACCGTGATAGAAAGGCAGCGCCAGCACGGCCATTCATACCTGTGTCCCTCTTGATACCCACCCTTCGGCTTTCTGAGTTAAGATGGAGATGGAAGTTGCTGCCTGGTGGGATTTCTGTAAGGATTCAGTGACGCCTGTGAGGTGCCTGGCACAAGCGGGATTGAGTAAACAGCAGCTGTCATCAAGTTCCAGTTGCCTTTAGCAGCTGTGGTGGAGGATGACTGGATGTTCAGGGCCAGTGCCGTGAAGAACGTGTCAGTATCTGCTGGAAATTTTAAAAAATATTTATTTATTTTTGGTGCGCGATCTCTTCGCTGTGGCGTGTGGGGTCTAGTTCCCTGACCAGGGATCGAACCTGGGTCTCCTGCATTGGAAGGGTGGAGTCTTAGCTCCGGATCACCAGGGAAGTCCCTGTCTGTTGGAAATTGATTTTTGGAAGCTCCTGGCATAGAAATGCAGAATGGTGTATACATAACCTCCCCCCAGAGTTGATTTAAGAAACCGACAACAAGTCCTCAGTCAACCAGGGGGGGATCATTCGCTGGATGTTCCACCCAGCTCAGTACTGAGCTGCTAAGAACGGAGGCTCTAAGTCCCCAGGACAGGGGTGCAAATCCTGGGTCCTCTGCTTTCCAGCCATATGGTTTTGGAAAAATTATTTCACCATTCTCAGCCTTGTGCCCTCATCTGCACAACAGGGTAAGACTGGCACCCAGTCTAAGGGTTGCAGTGAACATTAGACGAGGGTGCATGAAAACCACTCAGGGCAGGACACGGCTGTAGGTCTGTGTGCAGTAAGTGTGCCTTCTGTCTCTTTGACCCCTGTGGTGCTGACACACTGCTCCTCAGAGGTCACTTGCATACATCTGGAGGGTGCATTGCACCATCCAACACTTGCTTCCCACAGGAGGCTGGTTGGTTCACCTGGTGCTGCTGTTCAGCAAGAGACTCAGCCCCCAACGTGTTCTGGGCCAGCTCGAGTGTTGAGTGACCTAGTTTGCTGCGTACACAGACTCATCCCTTCCCTGGGTTATCTCATCAGCTTTGTGTCTCTGCACCTCTCCCTGCACCCTGAGCTGTTTTTTTTTTTTTTCCTTCAATCTATCTCTACATCAGCTTGTGCAAGAGCCTCTTCTAACTGCAGTTTCTGTTTTCTCCAGCAGCTCTTAGATCTCGATGCAGCTGTGGCCCTTCTTGCAGCTGAAAGGTGCTTCTCCTTTCTGGGAATGGCTTTAGTCTTTTCTGCTTTGCTTTCATATTGAAAATAATATGGGGCTTGGAAGAATGAAGTAACTGGTCGATTACAGTGTTCCAAAACATCAGGGAGTTTTGTAAGTTTAAATGCTGTAGGTACTCAGTTTGTTTTAATGCTGGAGAATGTAATAAAAAGCAACATTTCTAGGTATATACCGCATGAACAGACGTAACAGTTTATTCAAAATTATCCTTATCAGGATGTTTTAGACATGGACGTGGGCAAACTCTGGGAGATGGTGAGGGGCAGGGAGGCCTGGCATGCTGCAAAGAGGCTTGGGGTTGCAAAGAGTCAGACACGACTTAGTGACTGAACAACAACATCCTTATCAGGGATTGTTGGATGAGGGATGGGAGATGATCTCAGAAGTTTAATTCCCCAGGTTGCAGGGTGTAGGTATAACAGTTGGAGAGCTCATGTCTGAATCAGGTGAAATTCCTCGTCTTTTTTTTTTTTAATCAGAGTACAGTTGGTTTACAGTGTTGTGTTAGCTTCTGCTCTACAGCAAAGTGAATCAGCTATACATATACATCTACCCACTCTTTTTTGGATTTCTTTCCCATTTAAGTCCCTACAGAGCACTGAGTAGAGAGTTCCCTGTGCTATACATTAGGATCTCATTAGTTATCTATTTTATACACAGTATCAATAGTATGTATATGTCAATCCCAATCTCCCAGTGCATCCCACCCTTCTTTCCCCCTTGGTATCCATACATTTGTTCTCTGTATCTGTGTCTCTATTTCTGTTTTGCAAATAAGATCATTTATACCATTTTTCTAGATTCCACATATATATATATGTTAATATATGATATTTGTTTTTCTTTGAAATCCCTCATCTTAACTTCTCTGTTAGCCCTTTTGATGGCCAAACTGGATCTGGGGTCACAGTTTATTGATATCTCTGCAACGTGGTGAGAGGGGACAGAAAAGGCTTTTCACCTGGACAGAGTCAACAGTTTTACTGGTGAGAGGCCCTCTTCTTGGACTTTTGTAACCAAGGCTCCCATCACTAAAGTTGCTTTTACACCAAATTGGATTTGGGGCTATAAATGGAATCCTAAAGGTACCATATTCAATAAAACCTCAGACAGTCCCCCTTTTCAAGTGATGTTCCTGCCTGCCCCATGCATGAGGCTGTCCCCTCCTGCCAAGACCCATAGTGTTGTGGGGAAAAAGCAAGAAGGAAATGAAGCTGGGCTAAGCTGAGAGGTCTGGTGGGGTGATGGGGACGACAGACACCCTAGGGCCCATGCCCCCCACCCCCAGGGCTCTTCCCATTTCTTTAACCTTGATAAAAATGACTGCTTGAAATTTGCCTTAAAACATTAGAAAATACAAATGCCTTGAAGTAGGTTCAGAGATCAGTCATCTGTGATATAAGTGATATTAAAGAAAGTACTTTTTCCTCCCACGCCAAACTGACAAGAACTAGCAGTTTGGCTGGAAGACAGGAGGAAAGTAGCTAATTGTGGTTTTGGACCTTTAGTTGAGTGGGGATTGGGGAGGCACAAATGAGTTGCAAACTGGGAAATTGAAGGCCAAGAGTGGCAAGGTGGGAGAGACATCCTAGGCTGACTGACTGATAAAAAACTAGGTCCTAGGGACTTCCCTGGCAGTCCAGGGGTTAAGACTCTGCACTTCCACCGCAGGGGTCAAGGATTCAGGGAAGTAAGATTCAAACCACACACACACACACACACACACACACACACACACACACACACACACACACGCACACACACACACACACACACACACACACACACAGTCAGATTTCCCCCCCATCCCTCCTCCACCAGCACAGACCCTGTTCCCAGGACCCTGCCGGGACTGTTCACACTGTAATTTAGCCTCGCAGGGCCTTGGTACTCAAGGCTTCTCTAGGCCTGAGCAGGGTCCTTACTCCCATGAGAGATTTCACTTTTCTTTGAAAATAGGCCTTGAACAACTACCACAACCAAAAGGTGAAAGTGAACTTTCGGGGCAGACCTTGTATAAAAGTTGGGAGCAGCCTGTATATGGCCATGATATATGGGGATGCTGCTGGTGGGGTCCTCTCTGTGGCTAGTATCAATGGAGTTTGTGGTCCTAATCATGATAAAAAGCTGATGTTGACTTTTTAGGGCCCTTTTGGCTCCTTTGACAGCTGGGAAATAGAAGACCTTATATTTGCAGGTGTGTGTTTTTAAACTGTGGCTAAAAAAAAATGCATAACCTAAATTTTACCATCTCAATGGTTTTTAAGTGCACAGTCCAGCGGCACCAAGGACATTTATGCTGTTGTGCAGCCATCAGTCTAGCTCCTCCACTTTCCCCATCTCAACCTTCTCATCTTCCCAAATTGAAGCTTTGTCCCCATTAAACACTCACTCCCCATTTCTTCTCTCTCCCACTCCTGGCAGCCCCTGTGCTACTTTCTGTCTCTATGAGTTCAACTACCCTAGGTCCGTCCTATAGGTGGAATCAGATATTTTTTGTCGTTTTGTGTCTTGCTTATTTTATTTATCATAAGGTCCTCAAGGTTTATCTACATGGTAGCGTGTGTCAGAATTGCCTTCCTTTTTAAGGCAAAATAGTCTTTGATTGTATGGCTAGACCACGCTTTGTTTATCCATTCTTGATGGACACTTGGAGCTGCTTCCAGCTTTTGGATCTTATGAACAGTGCTTTGTGAACATGGATGTACAGGTCCCTCCTCAAGTCCCAGCTTTCAGTTCTTTTGCTTTTTTCATTTCATACCCAGAAGTGGAATTGCTGGATCATGTAGTAATTTATGTTTCATTTTTAGAGGGACTCGTGTATAGTTTTCCACAGCTCTGTGGTGTTTTGTGGTTTTAAAGAGATGGGAACACTAGAGATCTCTTCAAGAAAATTAGAGATACCAAGGGAACATTTCATGCAAAGATGGGCTCCATAAAGGATAGAAATGGTATGGACCTAACAGAAGCAGAAGATACTAAGAAGAGGTGGCAAGAATACACAGAAGAACTGTACAAAAAAGATCTTCACGACCCAGATAATCACGATGGTGTGATCACTCATCTAGAGCCAGACATCTTGGAATGTGAAGTCAAGTGGGCCTTAGAAAGCATCACTACGAACAAAGCTAGTGGAGGTGATGGAATTCCAGTTGAGCTATTTCAAATCCTGAAAGATGATGCTGTGAGAGTGCTGCACTCAATATGCCAGCAAATTTGGAAAACTCAGCAGTGGCCACAGGACAGGAAAAGGTCAGTTTTCATTCCAGTTCCAAAGAAAGGCAATGCCGAAGAATGCTCAAACTACCGCACAGTTGCACTCATCTCACACGATAGTAAAGTAATGCTCAAAATTCTCCAAGCCAGGCTTCAGCAGTATGTGAACCGTGAACTTCCTGATGTTCAAGCTGGTTTTACAAAAGGCAGAGGAACCAGAGATCAAATTGCCAACATCCACTGGATGATGGAAAAAGCAAGAGAGTTCCAGAAAAACATCTATTTCTGCTTTCTTGACTATGCCAAAGCCTTTGACTGTGTGCATCACAATAAACTGTGGAAAATTCTGAAAGAGATGGGAATACCAGACCACTTGACCTGCCTCTTGAGAAATCTGTATGCAGGCCAGGAAGCAACATTTAGAACTGGAGATGGAACAACAGACTGGTTCCAAATAGGAAAAGGAGTACGTCAATGCTGTATATTGTTACCCTGCTTGTTTAACTTATATGCAGAGTACATCATGAGAAACTCTGGACTGGAAGAAACACAAGCTGGAATCAAGATTGCCAGGAGAAATATCAATAACCTCAGATATGCAGATGACACCACCCTTATGGCAGAAAGTGAAGAGGAACTAAAAAGCCTCTTGAGGAAAGTGAAAGAGGAGAGTAAAAAAGTTGGCTTAAAGCTCAACATTCAGAAAATGAAGATCATGGCATCTGGTCCCATCACTTCTTGGGAAATAGATGGGGAAACAGTGGAAACAGTGTCAGACTTTATTTTTGGGGGCTCCCAAATCACTGCAGATGGTGACTGCAGCCATGAAATTAAAAGACGCTTACTCCTTGGAAGAAAAGTTATGACCAACCTAGATAGCATATTCAAAAGCAGAGACATTACTTTGCCAACTAAGGTCCGTCTAGTCAAGGCTATGATTTTTCCAGTGCTCATGTATGGATGTGAGAGTTGGACTGTGAAGAAGGCTGAGTACCGAAGAATTGATGCTTTTGAACTGTGGTGTTGGAGAAGACTCTTGAGAGTCCCTTGGACTGCAAGGAGATCCAGCCAGTCCATTCTGAAGGAGATCAGCCCTGGGATTTCTTTGGAAGGAATGATGCTAAAGCTGAAACTCCAGTACTTTGGCCACCTCATGCGAAGAGTTGACTCACTGGAAAAGACTCTGATGCTGGGAGGGATTAGGGGCAAGGGGAGAAGGGGACGACAGAGGATGAGATGGCTGGATGGCATCACGGACTTGATGGACGTGAGTCTGAGTGAACTCCGGGAGTTGGTGATGGAGAGGGAGGCCTGGCGTGCTGCGATTCATGGGGTCACAAAGAGTCAGACACGACTGAGTGACTGAACTGAACTGAACTGAGCATGTGTAAGTTGACTCAGCACAGTTCTGGAGGAAGCTGAGATCAGGAGTTCTGAGTTCAGTCTCGGCTCTGACATTTGTGAAGTGTGAATCCAGGACTTCCCTGATGGTCAAGTGGTTAAGACTCCATGCTTCCATTGCAGGAGGGAAGGGTTCAATCCCTAATTGCCGAACTAAGAGCCAACTTGCTGTGTGTCATAGCCAAAGAGAGAAATATAGACCTTTGGTGTTATCCTATGTCTGGATTACCTTGTTTGTTAAATGTGGATGATGACACCTGTTTCCATCACAGTCCTGTTGTAAGTCCTGAGGGAGGTAAGGTATGTGTAACAAGGCTTTACACAAATAGAGGGTATTATTATGTTTTGAAGATTATAGCTTTAAAATAGTCATTTCTCATAAATGTTGGTGTCATACATACTCTTTGGAACCTAGCTATCATCTTTTGAGCAGGGTTCCTAAGCAGTA